>NC_066544.1:6552523-6582523 GCF_024679095.1 Eriocheir sinensis
AACACCAGATAGATAGATAGTAGAAAGATGTATATATCAGTAAAAAGATATATAGATAGGTAGACTGGTAAGTTGAAAAGTACGTAGGGAGGTCTGTAGATAGATTGGTAGATTAAATAGACAAATAAATAAACATAGAAATCAGTTAGAGAGAGAAAAGAGGCCGCTCAAAGGGAAAGAAAAAAATACTGAAAAAACGCAGATATACAGCAAAAAAATCGCATGAAAAGGTATTGTGAGGATGGTAATCTTTGAAGCGCTATTTCCGTACTCAGTCAGTCAGCCAGTCACTCAGGCATTCATTCAGTCGGGTAATAATTTATCAGGCCAGTCAGTTCAGTCAGCCATTCAGTCAGTCAATCAAGTCAATCGGCCATTCAGTTATCCAGTCAGACAGTCGGCCATTCAATTAGTCAGTCAGTCTGCCATTCAGTTAGTCATTCATTCAGTCAGTCAGTTAGTAAGCCATTCAGTCAGTCAATCAGTCAACTTTTCAACTAGTCAATCAGTCAGTCACCCAGTTAGTTAATCAGTTCAGTCAGTTCAGTCAATCGGTCAATCAGTTCAGTCAGTCAGTCAGTTAGTAAGCCATTCAGTCAGTCAATCAGTCAGCTTTTCAACTAGTCAATCAGTCAGTTAGCCAGTTAGTTAATCAGTTCAGTCAAACAGTCAATCAGTTCAGTCAGTCAGTTAGTAAGCCATTCAGTCAGTCAATCAGTCAGTCAGCAAGTTAGTTTATCAGTTCAGTCAATCAGTTCAGTCAGTCAGTTAGTAAGCCATTCAGTCAGTCAATCAGTCAACTTTTCAACCAGTCAATCAGTCAGTCAGCCAGTTAGTTAATCAGTTCAGTCAATCAGTCAATCAGTTCAGTTAGTCAGTTAGTTAGCCATTCAGTCAGTCAATCAGTCAACTTTTCAACCAGTCAATCAGTCAGTTAGCCAGTTAGTTAATCAGTTCAGTCAATCAGTCAATCAGTTCAGTCAGCCAGTTAGTTAATCAGTTCAGTCAATCAGTCAATCATTTCAGTCAGTCACTCATTCAGTCATTTCAGTCGCTCAGTCACTCTCACTAACCCACCCACTAATGGCCCTTTTCTTCCTCAGGTTGGTGTTCTCTTCCTTCTTCCTCTGCGGGAGTAAACATCACTCTATACCATCTGTGAGTATATATTTGTGTGTGTGTGGATGTACGCGAATGTATGTATGTACGTGTGTATGTGAATGTGTGTGTGAGTGTGTGCGCCTATGGTCTACTTACCCGCACTCTACTTACCTGTCTGTGTCTACCTTCGTGGCGAGGCTACCTGCATATTTCCGTGCGGGCCTCCTCCCCCCCTCCCCCTCCACCATCTTCACGTAGAACTGTTAGTCTACCGCCCCTTCTTCCTTTCCCCGGTCTACCTTTACCTGTACTCCTCCTCCTCCTCCTCCAATCCTCCTCTTACTTTCTTACTTTTCCTCCTCCTCCTCCAGGCATCTTCTTACTTTCTTCATTTTTTCCTCCTCCTCCTCCTCCAATCCTCCTCTTACTTTCTTCCGTTTTCCCTCCTCCCCCTCCTCCAATCCTCCTCTTACTTTCTTCCTTTTCCTCCTCCTCTTCCAGGCATCTTCTTACTTTCTTCCTTTTTTCCTCCTCCTCCTCCAATCCTCCTCTTACTTTCTTCCTTTTATCCTCCTCCTCCTCCAGGCCTCCTCTTACTTTCTTTTCCTCCTCTATTTCTTCCTTTTTTCCTCCTCCTCCTCCAATCCTCCTCTTACTTTCTTCCTTTTATCCTCCTCCTCCTCCAGGCCTCCTCTTACTTTCTTCCTTTTTTCCTCCTCCTCCTCCAATCCTCCTTATTTTCTTCCTTTTTTCCTCCTCCTCCTCCTCCAATCCTTCTCTTACTTTGTTCCTTTTTTCCTCCTCCTCCTCCTCCAGGCCTCCTCTTACTTTCTTCCTTTTTTCCTCCTCCTCCTCCAATCCTCCTCTTACTTTCTTCCTTTTATCCTCCTCCTCCTCCAGGCCTCCTCTTACTTTCTTCCTTTTATCCTCCTCCTCCTCCAGGCCTCCTCTTACTTTCTTCCTTTTTTCCTCCTCCTCCTCCAATCCTCCTCTTATTTTCTTCCTTTTTTCCTCCTCCTCCTCCTCCAATCCTTCTCTTACTTTGTTCCTTTTTTCCTCCTCCTCCTCCAGGCCTCCTCTTACTTTGTTCCTTTTTTCCTCCTCCTCCTCCAGGCCTCCTCTTACTTTCTTCCTTTTTTCCTCCTCCTCCTCCAGGCCTCCTCTTACTTTGTTCCTTTTTTCCTCCTCCTCCTCCAGGCCTCCTCTTACTTTCTTCCTTTTTTCCTCCTCCTCCTTCAGCTCTCCTCTTACTTTCTTCTTCTGTATTCGAGTATATTGTTTTACCTTCCTTTCCTCTATTCTTCGGTCAACCTGTGTCTCTAATCATCTCCCTGTACGTTCTTATCTATGTAATGTGTATTCGTAATGTTATATATATTGAATCTTGGCCTTACCTCATACCGCCCTTATCTTCCAAACGTATTTATAAACTCTATCAAGACTTTTTTTTGATATAGCAAAGCAAGTGTTTAAAAAAAGAAAGAAAACGGAAAGGAATGCTTGTTTGTACGACTAAGTGAGTGGTCTCGATATTACCTTAGTGAAGTCGTATGTTTCTGCTTTTTATCAATTCATCTGTCTTCCCTGCTTGTTTCTCCTTTGTACTCCCCATCTGCTTACCTGTCCACTGATTAATTTTTGGCATACCTGAATACACGTACTCTGCCTGACGTCACCTCTCCGTTTGTGTCTGTCTGTTTGTTTGTTTGTTTCTCTCTCTCTCTCTCTCTCTCTCTCTCTCTCTCTCCCCCCCCCCCCACCCCTAACCCTACCCTAGCTCTCTTGCCCTTAAATGTACGCCCACAGGTACTTATCTATCTTCTTACCATTCTGCTCACCTCCTCTTCCAGCTCCTTTAGTATAGCTCCCCTCCACCCACGTACACGCCACCCCACCTTACCCTACTCCCTCACCTAACACACCCACCTACCTTATCCACTTCACCACCCCACCCACTCCACCTCACTCCATCTTTCTCATCTAACTCCGCCTTATCCACTCCATCTCACTCCACCAACCCCACGTAACTCCATCCACTTCATCCACCACTCCACCTAACTCACCCACCTCCCCACCTCCCTTCCGATACCCTACGCCCCTGTCCACCCAGTAGTGAATGGGTACCAGGTATTAATCGGGGGTTGTGTCCCGTCTCCTGGGATCTGTTCCCTTCTCCTATAATTCCTTCCCCTTCTGTCTCTCTCCGGCATATGACCACAGATGTTGCGCCGACTAAACGAAACTTTCCAACTTTTCCCCACCTCCCCACCCGTGGGTACATATTCACCTGTCCACCCTCCTTACCTGCAGACTCACGTGCCTCCTTGCGCAACCAGGTGGGTAGATTGGCATGCACCACCTGCCCGGACACACCTATATGCGTACACACAACGCACAAACAAATATACGTACACATAGAGAAACACACACACACACACACACACACACACACACACACACACGCACATGAACACGCACCCACTTGCTCCTCCTCCTCCTCCTCCTCAGCTTTCTCCTTCTTTTCATCTTTTGCTTGTCCACCACCACCACCACGATCACCATTACCATCCTCTTCGTCCTCCTCCTCCTCCTCCTCCTCTTCCTCTTCCTCCTCCTCATTTTCTTGTTCTTTGTCTTCCTCGACGATTTTTTTGCATCTCCTTGTTCTTGTTCTTATTGTTCATGTCCTCCTCCTCCTCCTCCTCCTCCCCTCTTTTAATCTTCCCCTGCATCCACCCCTTCCATAACACCGCTCCCCATGCTAGCTTCTAATCAGGTTACTGGTCACTACAAGTCTAATTAATCACCCCTCCTGCCACGCTGAGCACACACAAAAAAAGTAGTGGGAGAAATCGTCCACGTGTTAGCTATGCAGTATGTTTTGTTTCTTGTTGTTCCTGTTTTGTTCCTGTTGTATTTCTTGTTCTTGGTTTTGCTGTTACTTGTTTTGTGTTTCTTGTTGTTCCTGGTTGTTGTTCCTTGTTCTTTCTTGTTTCTTATTCTTGTTTCGTTCCTGTTTGTGTGTTTCTTGAGATCGTTCTTGGCGTGTTTCTACCGAGTGTTGCGTTGTGCCGTGTGTGTGTGTTGTGAGGTAACACGTGTGATTGGGGGAAGGGAGGGGAGGTTCAAACTAGCAATTATATAGATAGTTAATTTATTTTTTTATAGGGGAGAGGTTGAATTGGGGGAAACGTCGAGTGAATTAAGGTAAGCCGTAAGGAAAGTGACACCAGTGAATTTCAGGTTAATGACATGAATGGCCAGGTAGGGAGGCAGTGAGAGGGGAACGTGGAATAAAATAAAGCGACTCAACAGGGGAATGTAGAATGAAATGAGATACTACGATACAAAGGTGAAAAGATTAGGTAAGATATATGGGTGAAAAAAAAAAGTGAAAGGCAAAGGTTAGGCTAGATAAGTGGATTCCATTTCCGTAAAAGGGAGAAGATTGAAGCCATAAGGAGAATACGAAAAGGTCGCTGAGAAAATATATTAGAAAAAGAGGAAAAATGTGGTACTAGATTAAGAAAGGGCATAGGTAAATAATGAGGTTAATGGGAAGGAAGGAAGGACTAAGTTATGGAAGGAGGTTAGATTAGGTTACTAGATTAAGAAAGGGCATAAGTAAATGATGAGGTTAATGAAGAGGAAGGGAGGACTAAGTTATGGAAGGAGGTTAGATTAGGTTACTAGATTAAGAAAGGGCATAAGTAAATGATGAGGTTAATGAGGAGGAAGGGAGGACTAAGTTATGGAAGGAGGTTAGATTAGGTTACTAGATTAAGGAAAGATAGGGCGTAAGTAAATGATGAGGTTAATGGGAAGGAAGGAAGGAGTAAGTTATGGAAGGAGGTTAGATTAAGTTACTAGATAAAGGAAAGGTAGGGCATAGGTAAATGATGAGGTTAATTAAGGAGAAGGAAGGGAGGAGATAGCTGATAAGGAAGAAGGTCAGGGAACTAGATATACTGACCAAAAAGGAAGGTTACCAAGTTATATGCAAGACAAAAAAAAGATGTGTTGCTAGAGGGAGATTAAGGAAAGGTAAGTCATAGGTATATAATTATGTTAATTAAGGAGAAGGAAAGGAGGAGTAGATGATATGGAAGAAGAAGGTCAGGGAACTAGATATACTGACCAAAAAGGAAGGTTACCAAGTTATATGCAAGACAAAAAAAAGATGTTACCAGAGGTAGATTAAGGAAAGGTAGGTCATAGGTATATAATGATGTTAATTAAGGAGAAGGAAAGGAGGAGGTAGATGATATGAAAGAAGGTCAGGCGGTTAGATATACAGACCAAAAAGGAAGGTCACCAAGTTACATGCAAGACAAAAAAAGAAAGATGTGTTGCCAGAGGGAGAAAGGGAGAGTAAGAAGGTAATTAATTAAGGTATATAAGGAGGGAGGCGAGTGTTACGGCATGGGAGGAGGCCAAGGAGGTAGATATATGTGCTAATGAGGTCACCAGTTACAAATTACAAAAGATAAGAGGAAGGAGATGAAGGACTATTTATGAGGATGGTTAGTCATGTAGATATATTAGAAAAGGAGGTCACCAAGTTGAAGATTAGAAATAAAGTAAGGGGAAGGGAGTCAGAAGTTAGATTTGAGGATGGCTAGGCAGCAGAAAGAAGTTACCAGTTGATAATGCAAAAGTAAAGGGAAGGGAATGAAGAGTTGGATAGGAGAGTTAGGCAGGGAAGTATACTAGCAAAAAGAGGTCACCAAGTTGAAGGTTAAAAATGAAGTAAGGGAAAGGGAGTCAGAAGTTAGATTTGAGTATGGCTAGGCAGCAGAAATAAGTTACCAGTTTATAATGCAAAAGTAAAGGGAAGAGAATGAAGAGTTAGGCAGGGAAGTATACTAGCAAAAAGAGGTTACCAAGTCATAATATAAAAAAATAATAAAGGGGGAATGGGGTGAAGGATTATAGATAGAAATGGTTAGTCAGGTAAATATATTCGGTAAGGAGTTATGTTATGAATTATGTTAAGTTAGATTAGAAGTTAGGTATGTGAAAGCCCAGTTAGGTTAGGTTAGGTTTAATTAGGTTATTAGTGCGGTATGCGGAAAGCCAGACAGAATTAAATATCAGCAAAAGGGAGGGTAAGAAAATGGAAAAGGCAAGGGAAGGTTAGTTAAGTAATAAGACGAAGTTGAGCCCAGTATGTGAAAGCCCAGTTAGGTTAGGTTAGGTTAGGTTTAGTTAGGTCATTAGTGCGGTATGCGGAGAGCCAGACAATTAAATATAAGCAAAAGGGAGGGTAAGAAAATGGAAAAGGCAAGGGAAGGTTAGTTAAGTAATAAGACGAAGTTGAGCCCAGTATGTGAAAGCCCAGTTAGGTTAGATTTACTTAGGTCATTAGTTCGGTATGCAGAGAGCCAGACAGAATTAAATATACGCAAAAGGGAAGGTTAGGAAAGGGAAAAGGCAAGGGTAAGTTAGTTAAGCAATAAGGCGAAGGTGAGCCCAGTTCCCAGGTAAAAAAAAGGTACGCTGAGGAAGGGTCAGATGCTTGGTAAATTGGGCAGGTTAGTTATTAAGTAAGGGAGGGAAGGCGGGCTGTCAGGTGAGGGAGGGACGGGCTGTTGTTAGGCCAAGATGCGGTAGATAATACGTTGGGCTGGTGTTTATTTTTTGTTGTATTAATTTATTTGGCCTTCCTTAGTTACTTCATTCTTTCTCCCGGCCTTTCTTACTTTACCTGCCTTACCATTCTTATATCTAATTCTTCACCCATTCCCGCTTCATTATTTTTTTTATTATAACTCTGTAACCTCTTTTTGCTCTTATATTTCCCCGCCTAACTCTCCTATCCAACCCTTCTACTATTTATCAGCCAATTATCCAACTCTCTTGATCTTTGCTGTTTTTTCTCTTCCTCTCATCCAGTTCATCCATTTCCCTTCCGTCTGCTTCTCCTTCCTTCCCTTTCCTTCCCTCTCTCCCTCTTCCATCATTTCCTCCTCCTCCTCCTCCTCTCCCTCTCTCATTATCTCAACCTTTCCTCTCCTCCCTCTCTCTCTCTTCATTTACTTCCTTCTTCTCCTCCTCCTCCTCCTCCATCTCTCATTACCTCCTCCTTCCCTCTCCCTCACCTTCCTCTCACACTCTTTCCTCCTTCCTCCACCTCTTCTCTCTTCTGTGAAATTACATGATAGTTCCGGGAAGGTAAGTGGAGGAAGGGGGGAGAGGAGGAGGAGAGAGGGAGGAGTGAGAGAGATGAGTGAGGAGAGGGACAGGGAGATATTCAGTAAGGCGAGAAAGAGGAGGAGGAGGAGGAGGAGGAAAAGGAGGAGGTCGTTATGGTGGTGGAGGAGGAGGAATAAGAATAAGGAGGAGGTGGATTAGGAGGAAGAGGAGGAGGAGGAGGAGGAGGAGGAAGAAGAAGAAGAAGAAGAAGAGGAAGAAGTAGGAGGACGAGGTGGTTATGGTGGTGGAGGAGGAGGAGGAGGAATAAGAATAAGGAGGAGGTGGATTAGGAGGAGGAGGAGAAGGAGGAGGAGAGGTAAGCCTTTCATGTCCTTGAGAAGACGTTAGTATGCAGGTGGAAGAGGTGGACGATGCTGAAGATGAGGAGGAGTAAAAGGAGGAGGAGGAGGAGGAGGAGGAGGTGGTAAACAAAAATGAAAATGAGAGGCTATGCAATAACAAGGGTGAAGAAGAAGGAAAGATGAAGACACTTAAAGAAGAGGAGGAGGAGGAGGAGGAGGAGGAGGGGCCGATGAACTGGAGAAAGATGGCGTTGAAGGGTCCATAACACGAGCACACACACACACACACACACACACACACACACACACACACAAGGTTTACATGACTTCCCACACGTACACACATCTCGCACACACGCCTTACTTGTACATAGACACACCCACCTACGTACACACACACACACACACACACACACACACTTACCTAATAAAGAATGTTTTGCGTTGGTTGTGTTACTGAGGCTGAAGCTGCTGATGATGATAATGATGATAGTAGTGGTGATAAGATGATGGAGGAGGAGGAGGAGGAAAAAGATAAGAAACCACCATCGCACCAAGTCCCACCACCACCACCACCACCAACAACAACAACAACAACAACAACAAATAAGAAAAGGGAGAGAAAGAAGAAACAGAAGAATAAGAAAAAAAACAAGAAGAGAAAAAAGATGAAAAAGGAAACCATGAACAAGAAAAACCTCAACAACAAAAAGAAGAAGAAAAAAAAGAAGAAACAGAAAAATAAGAAGAAAACAAGCAGAGAAAAAATGATGAAAAGGGAAACAATGAACAAGAAAAAAACAATAACTTCAACAACAACAGCTTCAACAACAACAACAACAACGTGTGACCCACCAAGGCGCAGACACGAACCAGACAGACAGGAAGAAAAAGAAAGGAGGTGTTGAGAGAGAGAGAGAGAGAGAGAGAGAGAGAGAGAGAGAGAGAGAGAGAGAGAGAGAGAGAGAGAGAGAGAGAGAGAGAGATGGAAAGAGAAAGAGGGGGGGAAGGAGAGAAGGAGGGAGGGAGGGAGGGGAGGAGTTTGGGAGAGAAAACGAAAGAAAGGAGTGAAGAGAAGGAAGGAGTTGAAAGAAAAGAGAAAAGAGAAAGAGAGATGAATAGAGATGGAGAGAGAAAAGAGATAAATGGAGAAATGGAGAGAAGGAAGGAAATGGGAGTTAGAAAGAGAGAGAAAAGGAAAGAGAAAGCGAGGAGGGAAAAGAAAAGATGATCGTTTGAGAGAGAAGGAAAGCGAAAGAAGAAGAGATGAGTAGAGAGAAGGAACAAAAAGGAAGAGGGTGGAGGGAAAGAAGGAGAGAAGGAGCTAGAGAGAGAGAAGAGGAAAGAGAAAGAGAGGAGTGGAGAGAAAGAGGGAGGGAGGGAGGGAGATAAGATGGAGGTAAAGGTCACTGTCGCTACTTTCTCTATTTTGAAAACCTTACTCGTCTTCCATCGAGGAGGAGAGAAAGTTCGGAGGAGAGAGGAGGGAGGGAGGGAGGAAGAAAGGAATGGAGGAAGGATAATAAAAAGAATGAAAGGAGGAAAGAAGAAAGAAAGAAAATGAGGGAAAAAAGAACGAAGGAAGTGAATAAGTAAAGAAATTAGGAAGGAAAGAAAGAAGAAAGGAAGAGAGGAAGGAAAATAAAAAAAGAAAGGAGGAAAAGAAGGGAGGTAAAAAGAAAGAAAGCAAATGAGGAAAAGAAGAACGAAGAAAATGAATATGGAAGGAAAGAAAGAAGAAAGAATGAAAGGAAAGATAAAAATAAGCAAATAAGTAGAAGGTAGAAAGGAATAGAAGGGAAACTAAGAATAAGTACGAAAGGAAGGAAGGAAGGAGAGAAAGGAAAGAGACATAAAACTAAGTGATCAAAGAAGGAAGGAAGGAAGGAAGCAAAGGAGGAGAAAACGAAATACTCAAAAAAATAGAAAGACTGGTAAAAGCAATGAAGCGAGAAATGAATGAATGGAGAAGAAAAAAAGTAAGAAAGAGGAAAAAAAATAATGAGAGGAAGATGATGTGAATTTTCTGTGGATGCTGCAATGAAACGGAGGATTTACGAAGAAGAAAGAGGAAGAAGAAGATGGAGAGAGAAAGTTGTGGAGCAGTGACTCGTGAAAAAGGAAGGAAGAAGTGAAGAAGATGAAAGAAAAAAGGGAGGAAAAAGAGAGGAAAATAAAGGAAGAGAGGAGAGGAAAGGAAGCAGCAGATGGAGATGAAGGAAGGAAGAAGTGAAAAAGATGAAAGAAAAAGGGGAGGAAAAAGAGAGGAAAATGAAGGAAGAGAGAAGAGAGTAGCTGGGGAAGAGGAGAGGAGAGGACAATAGATGGAGATGGAGGAGATGAAGGACTGGAGGAAAGAAGGAATGAAGGAAAATTAAGGAAGAAGTGGAGATGCTGAGAGAAAGAGGGAAGGAAGAAGAGGAGATGGAGATGGAGGAGATGAAGATGGAAATGAAAAAGGGAAGTGAGGTAAATGAAAATGCTACAAGAGTAATAAGAAAAAGACAGAATAAAGGAGAGAAGATAAATAGAAACAGAGGAGATAATATGGAGGAGGATAGTAGATGGAGATGAAGGAAGGAAGGAAGGAAGGAAGATGTGAAAATGCTTGAGAGAAAGAGAGGAAGAAGAACACGAAGAGATAAAGTAGGTCAGAGGAGAGGAAGTGGAGGAGGATGTGCATGAAGGAGGAGAGTAGATAGAGAAGATAGAGAGAGAGAGAGAGAGAGAGAGAGAGAGAGAGAGAGAGAGAGAGAGAGAGAGAGAGAGAGAGAGAGAGAGAGAGAGAGAGAGAGAGAGAGAGAGAGAGAGAGAGAGAGAGAGAGAGAGAGAGAGAGAGATAGGGTAGGAATAGTGCCAAGGGAGGGAAGGGAAGGACGATGGAGAGGAAGAAAGAGGATAAGGAAATGGAGGGAAGATAGAGCTTGTAGGAAATGGAGAGACAACAGAGGAAAGGTGGAAGGAAAGGAAGGAGAGAAAACGAAAAGGAAGGAAAGGAAGGAGAGAAAACGAAAAAGGAATTAAAGGAAGGAGGAGAGAAAACGATAAGGAAAGAAAGGAAAAAAAGGAGAGAAAACGAAAAAGGAAGGAAAGGAAAAGGAGAGAAAACGAAAAAGGAAGAAAAGGAAGGAGGAGAGAAAACGAAAAAGGAATTAGAGGAAGAAAAGCGAAAAAGGAAGGAAAGAGAAGAGAAAATTGAGGCAAGAATAATTGAAGAAAAGTGAAGAAAGTGAAATAAAACCAACTTGAGAATAACAATAACTACTACTACTACTACTACTACTACTACTACTACTACTACTACTACTACAATTGCATTCATCAAAACCTAAACCCAATATGCCTTTTCACTTATCAAAAAATAAATAAAAAAGAAGACAACAAAATAAGAAAATAGATTAAGAAGAAAAGGAAGAAGAAGAGGAAGAGAAGACGGGAAGATAAAACTGTCATGGGAAACGAACAGAATCAGGGAGAGAAGAAGGAAGTGATGAAGGGAAGGGGAAGGGAAGGGAGAGGGAAGAGGAAGGGTAGGGAAAGTGGAGGGAAAGGATGGGGAGGGGGAGGGAAGGGAAGGGAAGGAGAAGTGAAATGGGAAGGGAAAGGGAGTAATGAAGGGAACGGAAAGGGGAAGGGAAGGGAAGGGAGAAGGGGAAAGGAAGGGAAGGGAAGGGAAGTTGATCAATGTAGAGAGTTCGTCGTGTCGGGAACTTATAATGAACAGCGAAGAGGAAGGGAAGGAAAGGGGAGGAGGGCGAGATGGAGAGAGAGAAATGGAAGGGAGGGGAGGGGGAGAGAAGAAATAAAGGGCGAGACTGGTAGCGGCGTGGGAGAAAGCTTGTGATCAGACGAAGGAGGAGGAGGAGGAGGAGGAATGACCGTGGAGAAGGGGAAGGGAGGAGCAAGACGACTGGAGGAAAGCGAGAAGGGGAGGAAAAGTGGGGAGAGAGAGAGAGAGAGAGAGAGAGAGAGAGAGAGAGAGAGAGAGAGAGAGAGAGAGAGAGAGAGAGAGAGAGAGAGAGAGAGAGAGAGAGAGAGAGAGAGAGAGAGAGATTACTGTGAGACTACCTGATTGTCCTTTCACACACACACACACACACACACACACACACACACACACAGAAAAAAACCTTTTATTCCTAGGCAGCATGAATGGTGTGTGTGTGTGTGTGTGTGTGTGTGTGTGTGTGTGTGTGTGTGTGTGTGTGTGTGAATCATTGCCGCTGTCGATTTCATTCTCCGCCGAGATTGATACGGTTTAAAGGGACAACATTTACCTGTAGCGGATCTCACCTGTTGATTGTGTGCCTCTCAGGTGTGTGTGAGGAGGAAGAGGAGGAAGAGGAGGAGGAGAAGGAGGAGGAGGAGAAAAAGAACACGAGGAAGAATAAGGAAGAGTTGGAGAAGGAATTGAAAGGAAGGGGATATTAATGTGTTCCGTTCCCTCTTCCTCCTCTTCCTCCTCCTCCTCCTCCTCCTCTTCCTCCAGGTCACAGATGAAGGGAAGGAGAGAAGGGAGGGAGAGAGGAAGGAGGGAGAAATTGGCCGCAGGAAGACACGTAACGCAAACTTCATCCTTCGTGTGTTAAGTGTGTGTGTGTGTGTGTGTGTGTGTGTGTGTGTGTGTGTGTGTGTGTGTGTGCGTGTTTTCTTCGGAGTTTCGTGTTTAGCGGCTCACCACCATCACTATCATCATCATCACCATCATCACCATCACCATCATCACCATCATCACCATCACCATCATCACCATCATTGCATCACTACCCACTATATGTTTTCTTGTCATGGTTTCTCATTGTAAATATTGTCTTGTCTCCCTTTCTCTTTCGTCCACCCATCTACCTCTCTCTCTCTCTCTCTCTCTCTCTCTCTCTCTCTCTCATTTCCCTTTTTTTCCTCTCCCTGCATGATTTCCTTTCCTTCCATGTCTATTCTTTTCTCTCCTTCCATCTCTCCTTTCTTTACCTCCATCTGCTTCCTCTTTTCTCTCTAGTTATCTCTCTGTCTTCTTCCATCACTTTTCTATCTTTTCCTCTTCCTCTTTTATCTCATTTCCTCCATTCTCTCCTTTGATCGCTCTTTCTTCTACCTCCATCTCTTCCTCCTTTCCGTCCTTCCCTTTCTCTTTTTCCTCCATTCCTTCCTTCTTTCCCTTCCTCTCTCCATTCCTCCCATTCTTCTCTATTGTTTCCTCCTTTCCTTTCACCATTGCGTCCTTTACCTCCATCCCTCCTTTCCCTCCATCGCTTCCTCCTTTCCCTTCACGTCTCCCTCCCTTTCCCTCCTCCTGTTGTCTCTACCTGTCCGTTGACCCACATATTTACCTACCTTCCTGCCTGCCTACCTGTCCCCTCCCTCTTCCCTTACATTTCTCTTCCTTCTTCTCCTTCCTTCCTTCTTCCTTTATATTTCCTGCTTGCGAATATAATGTCCCACTTTCTTCTCGTTCTTTCTCTTCCTTCCATCCTTCCTTCTTTGCCTACCTGTCCCCTCCCCCTTTCCTTACCTTTCTCTTCCTTCTTCCCCTTCCTTCTTCCATCTTTCCTTCCTTCCTTCTTCCTTTATGTTTCCTGCTTGCTTTTATACCTTTCCTTACCCTCTTCCCTTCCTTCTCTCTCTTCCTTCTTCCTTCCTTCCTTTTCCTATCTTTCCTATCTCCACCTTCCTCCCTTTCTTACTTTCTCTTCTTTCTTCTTCGTTCTTTCCTCCTTTTTCTCTTTACCCATCTACCTGCTTACCTATCAACGCCCTCTTCCCTTTCCCTTCTTCCTCTTCCTCTTTCCTCTTCCTTCTTCCTCTCTTTTTTCCGTGTTTTCTTCATCTCCTTTTCCCTTTTCACCTTCTTTTTCTTCCATCATCTTTTCTTTCGTTCCTTTTCCTCATCCACCTCATTCGTTCATCCATCCTCTCATCCATACCTTCTCGTTTCCCTCCTCCCCTCCCTCGTCAATCTTCTCTTCCTCCTCCTCCCCTTTATTCTTTACCCCTCATTCTTCTCCTGTTCTCACCATCACCTTCTCACTCTCATCTTCCCTCCCCTTCCATCTATTATCCTTCTCAAATCCTCCCTCTCCTCTGTTCCTCCTTGTCAGCCTCCTCACTTCTCCTCACACTCCCTCTCCTTCCTGCCGATCACCCTTCCAAGTTTCTCTCCCTTCCTCCTCCTCCTCCTCCTCCTCCCTCCCTCTCTCCTCCCCTGAAGCGTTCCCGGAAGTCACTTAAGCTCACGCAGTTTACGCAACATTCATTATTATACGCAACTACCCACGGCCGGAAAGGGAGAGAGGGAGACGGTAGGAGGGTGACGATGGAAAGGTGGGTTAAAGGAGGGAGGAAGGAGAAAGGAAAAGTAAGGAAATGTGGGAGAGAGGGAGGTTAGGACGGGTTAGGAAACATGAGAGATTAGGAAAAAGGGAAGTGAATGGAGTAATTGAGAGATAGGGAAGGGAAAAGGAGAAGAGAGGGGGAAAGTGAGAGGAAAATGCAATAGGTTAAAGAGAAGGAGGGAGGAAGAAATTTAGAGATAGGAAGGAGAAAAGGAAATGAGAGAGGGAAAGTGGGAGAGGAAAATGCAATAGGTTAAGGAAGGAGGGAGGAAGAAAAGTGAGGGAAGGGAAGGAAGGATAGGAGGAAACGTGGGAGGTTAAGACTGAAAGAAGTGTCGAGAGTAAGTAATAAAGATAGGGAGAAGAAAGAGAGAAGAGAAAAGGGAGAGAGAAGAAAGTGGGAAAATTAAACAAGTGGATTTGAAAATGAAAAAAATGGTGGAGAATAGCTGACAAAGAATAGGATAAAAGGGAAGGAATATAATAGGAAGAGAAAAGGAAAGAATATATAGAGATTGCGAGAGGAAGGAAGATGAAGTTTAGAGATGTGTAGCAATGAAAGCGTGAGAAAAGAAATTAAGGAAGAGAAGATGAAGTATAGATAAACGGCGGAGGAAGAGAAAGCGATGGAGGAGGAGGAGGAGGAGGAAGAGGAAGAGAAGAGCAAGGAGATGAAGGAGAAACAGGAAGAGATTTAAAGGAGGAAGAGAGAGAGAGAGAGAGAGAGAGAGAGAGAGAGAGAGAGAGAGAGAGAGAGAGAGAGAGAGAGAGAGAGAGAGAGCCATGTCTTCCGAGAGAGAGAGAGAGAGAGAGAGAGAGAGAGAGAGAGAGAGAGTGTAACCTGTGTGTGTGTGTGTGTGTGTGTGTGTGTGTGTGTGTTTGATACTTTACACCTGCAGACGAGCTTCGGACACACTGTTGACACACACACACACACACACACACACACACACACACACATACACACACACGCGGGTGGATATGCAGGCAATAAACTTCTCCATATTTACACCTTTATAAGAGATGTTGATAATATTGACTGAAGGGTTTATTGGTATTTGTGTTTCCTTTCTTGGTTAATAACACGCAAGTACTTCCTGGCGCTTCATAATCAAGGTCGCTAAGGGCCGTATTTTAAAACCTTTCGTCGCCCAAGTTCACATATTTGACAAGGCTTTCTTAGGAGTTTGGGGCATTTCCAGTGGTAGTTTTAGGACCCGGGTAGTAGTTTGATCCTTCTTCTGTACCATGACCCTACACAAACACTCGTTAGAACCCGATTGATCCCTTCTATGACCTTTAGAAATAGCTGATGTGAGAAGCGAAAGTGTCTTGTAATATCAACAAGAATTCAAATTATATAATGCAGTAGGAGTGTGCTTGATCGATAATTATGGTCTTAAAAGTACAAGTAACATTCACATCATATAATCAAACCTCTTACTGTCATGGGGTTTAACTACCACCAAGCTTGTATAAACGTTTGAAGATAGCCTGGAAGAGTGAACGAAAGGGAAAAGTAGTGGGATGGTTGAAGAGAGTTCGTAATATTTAAAGATTACCTAAAGACTGAACTCAATAAGGTATAGCATAGTGACCTGAGGGATGCTGAAAAGAACGTTCATAATATTTAACAAAGGAAAACTAACATATCGTGCCTTCAAGAATGCTTAAAGTTCGCAATATTCAAAGATAGCCTGAACAGTGGATGAAGAGAAGAAGTACAGTATGGTGACCTCGATGTAAAAAAAAAAAAAAAGAATTCGTAACATTTGAAAATAGCCTGAAGAGTGAACGAAAGGAAAAGGTACAGTATGATAACCTCAGGGATGCTTAGGGAAAGGTCGTAAAATTTAAAGATAGCTCGAAGAATGAACAGAAGGGAAACGTAGAATAGGAAGTGTATAGATGAAGAATAGAAGTACGAACAGAAGATAGAAATGTAAATGAGAAAGATAGGGCGTAGGAAAGATAGGGAGAAGAGAGGGAATGGGAGAAGGAAATGAAGTAAATGAAGATATGGATTTGAGAGTACGGTGAAAGAATAGGACTAAAGGAATGTTTAAATATAGTTCGTAACAATTAAAGATACCCAGAAGAGTGAACGAAAGGAAAACGAGCAATGTGGTAACATCAGAAATACACACAAAAAAAGCTCGTGATAAAGTAAACAGTGTCCCCCAAAACAAGCTCGTAGGAGAGAGTGAAAGAGAGAGAGAGGAACTTTTTTATGGCGCCGTGTGTGTGTGTGTGTGTGTGTGTGTGTGTGTGTGTGTGTGTGTGTGTGTGTGTGTGTGTGTGTGTGTGTGTGCAGGTTAGGTCTGATATTGACGGCGGGGCTGTGTGTGTATAGGCTGTGGGGGGGGGGAAGGGGGGAGGGGAGAGAGGGAAGGGGAAGGGAAAGGAAGAGTGTTCGTGGTGGGAAAGTTGTCTGTGGGTATTGTAGTGTTGTAGTTGTTGTTGTTGTTGTTGTTGTTGTTGTTGTTGTTGTTGTTGTTGTTATTGTGTTGATACTTATTGTTCCTGTTGTTGTTGCTCTCGTTTTATTGTATATTTGTTTTTATTTTTAATCGTCTTCATACTTGTTATCATCTTCATCATCAATATTATCTTCTTCATTTTTCTTTCCTTCTTCTTCTTCTTCTTCTTCTTCTTGTTCTTGTTCTTGTTCTTCTTGTTCTTTTTTTTCTTCTTGTTCTTGTTCTTGTTCTTCTTGTTCTTGTTCTTTTTCTTCCTCTTCTTTTTCTTCTTCTTCTTCTTCTTCTTCTTCTTCTTCTTCTTCTTCTTCTTCGTCTTCTTCTCCTTCATCATTTCTTCTTCTTCTTCTTCTTCTTCTTCTTCTCCATCATCATCATCATCCATCACCATCACCGAATTCTTACCGCACTTTTTTGTTATGAAGAAAAAAATATTTAAATTTAGGAATGAGATTTACTCCAACCTATAAGTTACCTTCACTTTTTTGGACTGTGTGACGTTCAGAATTAATATATCATCTCTCTCTCTCTCTCTCTCTCTCTCTCTCTCTCTCTCTCTCTCTCTCTTGTATATATTGATTATCTTGTTTACGAAATACAAATGTCCCTTCTTTTTTTACGTCTGTTCAATATTATGGTTGTCTATTTTTCCTCTTACATTTATTCTGCACACCTTTGATTGTTCTCCTGACATATACCTTCAGTTCTTATAGACGCTGCGACAACCACTTACATAGAACTAACTCGGTATTGGGTTTATTTATCTTATCTGTCTCTACCTGTTGCATATTTACCTGTTTCTATATATCATTCAGTAAGTGTAGAATGCCTCTAGGCCTATCGAATTTTATGTAGTGCGATTTTAGGTCAGTGTGAGTTATCTGTCTGTCAATCCTCTATCTCCCTATTTTCCTATCCATCCGTCTTTCTAGTCAAAAAAAGATAGTTGAATAGGCCACCTCTTTGGATTCTTTTTGGGAGCAGCGAGTAGCGGGCTTTTTTTTTTCATTATTGTTTTCTTTTTTTGTGCCCTTGAGCTGTCTCCTTTGTTGTAAAAAAAAAGATAAGTAAGTATTTAAATAGACAGAAAGTAAAGATAGATTGTTTTTCCTTCGCATCGTTCCTCAAACTATCATAGCAATTCATCTCATCCATGTAACACAACAACAGTAACAACAACAACAATAACAACAACAACAACAACAACAACAACAACAACAACAGCACGCGCCTCTACAACAAGCCAACTTTCAAAAGGCGAACACAGTCACCTCCTTAGATGGTGGTGATTTTGGTGGTGATGGTGGTGAAGGCGGCTGGAAGTGATGATGGTGGTGATTTTGATGCTGATGGTAGTGATGGTGGTGTTGATGGCGATTATGGTGGTTACGGAAGGGGTGGTGGAGGTAGAGATTGTGGTGGTGATTTTGGTGATGGTAGTGGCGGTGGTGGTGGGAGGAGTGGTGGTAGAGATTGTGGTGGTGATTTTGGTGGTGGTGGTGGTGGTGGTAGCGATTGTTGAGGCAGGAAGCGCCGTCATAAGAATATTACCTTTCCGCCCAAACAATCGATGGTTGCCCCTAGATGGAATTTCAGAAGAGGAGGAGGAGGAGGAGGTAAGGTCAGAGGGTTTGGATGTGTTTATGTTTCATATAAGTTGTTATTATAGCTGGAGAGAGAGAGAGAGAGAGAGAGAGAGAGAGAGAGAGAGAGAGAGAGAGAGAGAGAGAGAGAGAGAGAGAGAGAGAGAGAGAGAGAGAGAGAGAGAGAGAGAGAGAGAGAGAGAGAGAGAGAGAGAGAGAGAGAGAGAGAGAGAGAGAGAGAGAGAGATTCCATATACTAATTTTACCTCATAAACTAAAAAAAAAAAAAAAAAAAAAATTGCAAACAAACTCAGAAAGAGAGGAAGAGAAGAAGGTTAGAAGGAAGGAGGATAAACAGGAAGAGGAAGAATGAAAAAAAAGAAGGGACGGACTAAACTTAAGAAGGAAGTAGCGAAGAGGAGGAAGGAGAGGGAGGAGGAAGAGGACAATGGGAGGGAGGAAGGTAAATAGGAAGAGAGGGAAGGCGGAGGGAAGGGGAGGAGGAAGGGAGAGAGAGAGAGAGAGAGAGAGAGAGAGAGAGAGAGAGAGAGAGAGAGAGAGAGAGAGAGAGAGAGAGAGAGAGAGAGAGGTGAGGGTGTTGCTCCCCAAATTCTACAGGTGACATAATACACCTGTCCTGCCCGGCTTGATACCTGCCCGTCCCTCTGAGCACATCCCCCCCCTCCCCTTCCTCCCCTTCTTCACCTCCTCCCTTCTTCCCTCACTTTCCTCCTTCTTTACCTCCAAATAGCTCGCTCTCCATCCTTCGCATTCCTCCTAATCATTTTTTTTTCTTATCTATTTTTATTTATCATACCTCCTTCTCTCTCCCTCCTCCTCCTCTTCCTCTATTTTCATTTATCATTATCTCCTTCCCTCTCCCTCCTCCTTCTCTTCCTCCTCCTTCTTTTCCCCTCTTTGCCACCCCTTCTTCTCCCAAATCTTTACCTTCCAATGTCTTGCTCTCTCTCTTTATCATTTATCATCTTATCATTGTTCTTTTTTATTTTGTTATCTCTATTTTTATTGTACTTCCTCCTCCTCCTCCTCCTCCTCCTCCTCCTCCTCCTCCTCCTCCTCACCTTCTCCTCTTCTCACAACATCCGCTTCTTCGTTCTTACCTCCCAATTCCTCTCGTTCTCCATCCTTATGTTTCTTCTTCTTCTTCTCATTTTTCTTATCTTCTTATTTTTCTCCCTTTTATCATACTTCCTTCCCTTCCTTCTCCCCTCCTCCTCCTCCTTCTCCCCTCTTTGCCTTTTCTTCCTCCGTTCCCTCAAATGTTTCGCTCTCTATCCTTATCATTAATTATCTTCTCATTTTTTTCTTATTTTATTGTCTTTATTCCTTTTATTATACCTCCTCCCTCCTCCTCCATTCTTCTCTACCTCTTCCTCTTCCTCTTTTTACCTCCCAATGTCTCTAACGTCTTCTTATTTTCTTCCTTTTTTATCATTTCCCTTTTTTTCTTTATCATTTTATCTCACACCTTTTACTATTCTTTTTCCCCTCCTCCTTCTCCTCCTCCTCCTCCTCCTCTCATATCTACATCCTCTTCTTATCTTGCTACGTCTTTCTCTTGATTCTTAGCTTTAATTTTTCTTCCCTACTCTTTTTTTTCCTCTGTACTTCTCATTCCTCTCTTTCTCTTTCTCCTATTTCCATTCCGTCATATATTTTTACCTTCCCTTCCCTTCATATCCCCTTCATTATCACCCCTTCATTACTCCCCTTTTCTTATGCTTCCCTTCCCCTTCTTCTTTTCTCTTATCAATTATTTTCCCTCCCCTTTACTTTCCCCTTCCTTCCCTTTTTTCCTCTCTTTCTTTTTCTCCGTTCTTACCCTTTTCCTTCCTCATTCTTTTATATTTTTCCCCTTCCTTGAGAGAGAGAGAGAGATTACATTTGCTCATGTGTGTGTGTGTGTGTGTGTGTGTGTGTGTGTGTGTGTGTGTGTGTGTCGTACGAAATGGTGGGAGGTTATTAGGGTGCTGTGCGTACGTGTGTGTGTGTGTGTGTGTGTGTGTGTGTGTGTGTGTGTGTGTGTGTGTGTGTGTGTGTGTGTGTGTGTGTGTGTGTGTGTGAGTGTGTGTGTTCAAAGCAGGATATGTAAATGCGAATAAGAAAATGAAAAAAATATCAATGAACAAGAGAGGAGGACTAGGAGGAGGAGGAGGAGGAGGAGGAGGAGGAGGAGGAGGAGGGAGATAAGGAGAAAAGAAAAAGTGAATGTCAGGGAGAAGAGATAAATAGAGACAAAAAAATTAACCGAGATAGAATAGAAGACTGCAAAAAAAAAAAAAAATGGCAGGAGGAGGAGGAAGAGGAGGAGGAGGAGGAGGAAGAGGAGGAGAAATAGTTGGCAAAAAGGAAGAGGAAAAGGTGTGTGTGTGGAGGGAAGGAAGAAGGGAAGAGAAAATGAGTGGACGAAATGGAGAAGAGAAAAAGAAGGTGAAAAAGAGAAGGATTGGAGATATGGTTTCAAGGAGGAGGAGGAGGAGGAGGAGGAGGAGGAGGAAAGGAATGCACAGAAGAAAGAGAAGGCGATAGTGAGTTACCGGAGGAAGATAAAAAAAAAGTGTGGTTAGAAGGAGGTTGAGACGCAGAATAAAAGGAAGAAGGAAGGAAGGAAGGAAAGAAAGAAAGAAAGAAAGAATGAAAGGAAGGAAGGAAGGAAGGAAGGAAATAAGGAAGGAAGGAAATAAAAGATGAAAGGGACTACTATAAAGGAAGGATAGTGAAGGTAAAATAGAAAGGGAAGATGGAGAGAGAAGGGAGAGCAGGAAGGAGAAGGAAGAAAGGGAGAAAGATGAAATAGAAGGAAGAAAGGAAAAGAGGGAGCGAGGAAACGAAGGAAGCAAGTAAAGAAAGAAGAAAGAAATGAATTATAAAGTAAGGAAAGAATTAGAAAGGAAAAAAAGGAATGAGTGTAAGAAAAAAGTAGAAACCAACCAAAAAAAAAAATATATAAAATGATAGTTGAGGATCGGAAGGACGAAGGAGGAGGAGGAGGAGGAGGAGGAGGAGGAGGAGGAGGAGGAGGAGGAGGGAAGACAACGCCTCCATGTGCCAGGGAATGATTACTATTGTTACAAGGAAGGCGGATAAAAAAAAAGTTCAAGGTCACACGAGATTCAGCGGAGGTTTGATCTCCATAAATCCTCCGAAGTGTGTTATTAAGTTTATCCCCCCCCCTTCTCTCTCTCTCTCTCTCTCTCTCTCTCTCTCTCTCTCTCTCTCTCTCTCTCTCTCTCTCTCTCTCTCTCTCTCTCTCTCTCTCTCTCTCTCTCTCTGCCTGTCTTTCTTTCCTTTCTCTTTACTTACTTATATATTTCTCTTTTTCCATCCTTTTTCTTTTCTTCATCCTTTCTTTCTCTCATACTTCTTCTCTTCCTCCCATCTTTTTCCTTCCTCCTTTCTTTCTCTTCCCTTCTTCCTTCCATACTCCCGTCTTTCTTCCTCTCACTTTTTCTTCGTCATTTCTTCCTCTCTTCCCTCGCTCCTTCAATATTTCCTTCCTCCCTCCCCCTCTTCCTCCCTCTCTCCCTCTCTTCTTATTTCCTTCCCTTCCTTCATCCTTCCATCCTTTTTTCCCTTCCTGTTTTCGCCTCTTACTTCACTCCTTTAATATGATAATAGTTTACTTCTCCTTCCTTCCTTCCTTCATTCCTTATCTTTCCTCCTTCCTCTTCCTCAATCTGCTCTTATTACCTTCCCTTCCCTCCATTCCCTTCAATTATTTCATTAAGTCTTCATCTTTTTGTCCACCTCTCTGACATTTCGTTCTCTTCCTCATTCCTTTTATCAACCTTCTACTTCCTTCTCTTCTCCCTCTTCTTATTTATCCTTCGTTTCCTTCGCTCTTCTTGCCTTGACTTCCTCCTCCTCCTCTTCTCTCATTCTTATTATTTTTCTCTACCTCCCTCCCTCCCTCTCTTCCTCCCTTCCTATCTATCTACCTATCTACCTAGTTACCTACCATCCTATCTGCAACATCCTTATCTCTTTCCTTTTTCAGTTTCTTTTGTGTTTTCTTCGTCTTTCCTATCTTCTTTTTCTCTCCTCCCTCACCATCTTCCTTTCTCTGCTTCCCCCTTCTTTTCCTCTATCTTACCTTTCTTTTCTCTTTGTTTTCTCTCCCAGTTTCTTCCTTCTTTTCTTCCGTCTTTCTTTATTTTCATTGTTTTCTGTTCTTTATATTTTTCTCTCCTCCTTCCATCAGTCCCTCCTTCTCTCCGTCCATCATTTTTTGCTTCCTTGTTTACCTGGCTGCTTGATTTGTTTGCTGAGTTGTTTATTGGTTTCTTTATTCTTTTCGTTTATTCCTTGCTTCCTTCCTCCTTGCTTGCCTTCCTACCTTCTTTACTTAATTCTTTCCTCTCTTCTCTTTTTCTCACCTTTCCTTCTTTCTTCCATCCTTTCTTTCTTCTTTTTCAGTTTTTCTTCCTCTCTACCTTCCGCTCTTCTCCCTTCCTTCCTTCCTTTCTTTCTTAATTCCTTTCTTAATTCCTTTCTTCCTTCCTTTCTTTCTTAATTCTTTCCTTCCTTCCTTCCTTTCTTTCTTAATTCTTTCCTTCCTTCCTTCCTTCCTTCCTTCCTTTCTTAATTCCTTCCTTCCTTCCTTCTTTCCATCCATCCAACTGTCTTCTTGTATCTCTTCTTCCTGTGTATTTATTTGTTTTCCTATGTATTTCTTCTTTCTTTATCATCTTTCCTCCCTCCCTCCTTCCCTCCCTCCCCCCTGAAGACAAGAAGACAAGGGAGTGAGGAATGCCAAGGAGGACACTGCTGTTGCTCATTAAAGGAACACAATATAATTACTTTGTCAAGGACACACACACACACACACACACACACACTGAGTCAAGGTTAGAAAAGGTCATTCTTGTCGATATTTACGTGGGAATTGACAGGAGGAGGAGGAGGAGGAGGAGGAGGAAACGTGAAAACATGGAAAGATAGGCAACATGCAAGCTATTTATCTCATTACTCGGCTTCCCGCCATAGTTATTTAATCTCCTCAACAGACATTGCAGTGCCTGTATAAAGAAATCACTTCGATATGTACTTTCATTTCACTCTTGACGCAACGAAATAACGGTAGATGTGATTTATTTTTAAAGGAGTAAGATGGTTTCCACACTTACAACATTTGCAGGAAGGTTGTTGCACTGGCGGATGGCTCGGCCTAAGAGGAAACTCGTGCCTATGTTTATATTACATGGCCTCGTTTGAATCAGTAGACCGATATTTAAAAAGTTAAAACAAAGCTCAAAAAGTGATCGACATTACTGAACCTCAGGTACTTAACGATCTGAATCAAATTTCCTCGTAAGCGTCTCGGATTTCAACTTAAAGAGAGGTTGAGGCGCTTGAGTCATTCGTGATACAGCTGAGCCCTCGAGGGTGGTAAAGGAGGAGGGGAAGAAGAAGTGGAGGAAGAGGAGAAGGAGGAGGAGGAGGAGGAGGAGGAGGAGGAGGAGGAGGAACTCATTACGTGTATATATACTTACATTTTGGTTCTCACGATTGTAGGTAGCATGTATTTGCTTCCTCCTCCTCCTCCTCTACCTCCTCCTCCTCCTCCTCCTGCTACTCCTTCTCCTCCTACCACCACCAGCACCACCACCACCCCTACCCCCACCCCTACCATCACCCCCCCTTCTCCCACCAACCAAATCACCTCCACACCCACACACGCGTCCACACCCCTTCACCGCCTACCCGCCGTCTGATGAGCGTGCCCGGGTGGAGGCAGGTAATTAGCATGCTTGCCTCACCTGCCCGCGTCACAGGGGCGAGAGAGCAGCGAGTGACGTGGAGAGAAAGCTCCTCCTCCCTTCCTCATTCCTCCTGCACGCCTCACTTTCCTTCCTCGTCTCTCTCTCTCTCTCTCTCTCTCTCTCTCTCTCTCTCTCTCTCTCTCTCTCTCTCTCTCTCTCTCTCTCTCTCTCTCTCTCTCTCTCTCTCTCTCTCTCTCTCTCTCTCTCTCTCTCTCTCTCTCTCTCTCTCTCTCTCTCTCTCTCTCTCTCTCTCTCTCTCTCTCTCTCTCTCTCTCTCTCTCTCTCTCTCTCTCTCTCTCTCTCTCTCTCTCTCTCTCTCTCTCTCTCTCTCTCTCTCTCTCTCTCTCTCTCTGTATTTATATTAATCAATCTATCTATCTATCTATCTATCTATCTATCTATCTATCTTCCTACCTATTTTCTTCTTCTTCTTCTTCTCGTCCTCCTCCTCCTCCTCCTCCTCCTCCTCCTCCTGCTGCTGGTCTCCCTTTCAATTTCTTCTCTGCGTCCTAAATTTTTTGTCTTTCCGTTCCGCTCCGCTTTTTTTGCCGTTAAAGAGAGAGAGAGAGAGAGAGAGAGAGAGAGAGAGAGAGAGAGAATGCGGGATGAATGAGGACTGACCCATTCCCTTTTCTCCTCCTCCCCCTCCTCCTCCCCCTTCCACATCCCCCTTCCTCCGCAGGGTACAGGAAAGGGAGAAAGTGGAGGGATTTTTTTTTTTATATGAAGTCAGAAGTTGCTCGGTCAGTCCCCCCTCCTTCTTCTGCCTCCTCCCTTCCTTTTCTTAATTTCTTTTCTCCACCCTCTTTCACCCCCTCTCCCCCTCCCTTAAATTTCTTCTGCTTCTCTCTCTCTCTCTCTCTCTCTCTCTCTCTCTCTCTCTCTCTCTCTCTCTCTCTCTCTCTCTCTCTCTCTCTCTCTCTCTCTCTCTCTCTCTCTCTCTCTCTCTCTCTCTCTTTTTCCAGCTTCTTTTCTTCCCATCTTCCCATCTTTTTTTTCTCCTTGTCTTATTTTTCTTTCTTCTATTTTTCTTTTTTCTTTCTTTCTTGTTCTAGTTTTTCTTGTTTTTTTTCATTTTCTTGTTCTTGTTCTTCTTCGACCTATATTCTCTCTCTCTCTCTCTCTCTCTCTCTCTCTCTCTCTCTCTCTCTCTCTCTCTCTCTCTCTCTCTCTCTCTCACTCTCTCTCACTCTCGCTCTCTCTCTCTCTCTCTCTCTCTCTCTCTCTCTCTCTCTCTCTCTCTCTCTCTCTCTCTCTCTCCCCCGTCTCTCTCTCCATCTTTAATTTCTTCTCCCCTTTATCTCCTTCCTCTTCTCCCTCACCTCTAACATTCTCTCCCTCTGCTCCTTTCTCCTTCATTTCTCTTCTCTTACTCCTCCCCTCCTCTTCCATTCCTTTAAACCTCCACCCTTCACATTCCCTTTCTTCTTCTCCTCCATCATCATCTTCCTTCTTAATTCCCTCCTTTACTGTCTCTATCTCACTCCCTTTTCTTCTCTTCTCTTCTTACTTTTATTCCCAGCCTCCTCACCATCTTCTTTTCTCCTCTTGACCTCTTTCTTCCTCCACCCTCACTTTCTTCACTTTCTTCTTCTCTCCACTTTCCTTCTTTTTCTCTTTCACACCTCCTGACCCCGAATTTCTATCTCCCACTTCGCTTCCGCTCTCTCTCTCTCTCTCTCTCTCTCTCTCTCTCTCTCTCTCTCTCTCTCTCTCTCTCTCTCTCTCTCTCTCTCTCTCTCTCTCTCTCTCTCTCAAGAAAAGATATAAGAAAGAAAATAATAAGAGAAGTACAAGAATGAGAGAAAGAAGGAAAACAAGGAGAGAAAGAGATGGGAGGTAAAATAGAAGATATAAGGAAGAGAAGGAGTTTGAAGGCGAAGGGGAAAGAAGGAAGGAAAAAAGATAAATAGTGGAAGGACGGAAAGAAAGAAGAAAGAAAGGAGTGAAAGGTGAAAGGGGAAGAAGAAAGGAAAATGAGGCAAAGGAAGAGAGAAATGATGAATAGAAGAAAAGAAAGATGGAAAATGGAAAACAAAATGAGAGAGAGAGAGAGAGAGAGAGAGAGAGAGAGAATCACAGAAAGTTTTGGAGGAAAGGAGATAAGGAGAGAGAAAAAAGCGAATATTGAGGAGGCGTGAAGTGGGTCAGTGGTGTGTGTGTGTGTGTGTGTGTGTGTGTGTTATACCATGTCCTTCGCACGCGGCTGACAGAATCGTTAAGGAAGAGCAAGAAACGAGAGGGAGGAAGGGAGGAAGCGTGATAGGGAGGAGAGATAAGAGAGGAGAGAAGAATGGAAGGGAGAAAGGGAGAAGAGAAAAGATAATGAGGTTAGGAAAAGAGGAAATTATTGTAGCCGAGTGAAAAAAAAGGAAGGAAGGAAGGAGAGAGAATGGGCAATAATGGAATAACGAGGCACGGAAAAGAGAGGAAGAAGAGGGGAAAGGAAGAGGCAAAAACAATGATAGGAATAGAAAAAGGGAAAAAAAGAATAGAGTAAAAGATAAGAGGTGAAGAAAGGGGAATAGACGATGTAAGAGGGGGAGATTGGAGAAAGAGGAATAAAAAATAGAGAATAAGTAAAAGAATAAAAGGAAGATAATAAAAGAAGAATTGAAATTGTTTGGAAATAGAAAATGGGAGAGGGAGGGGATGGAGAAAGAAGAGGAATGGAAAATAGAGAATAAAAGAAGGGATAAAAGGAAAATAATAAAAAGAATTGAAATTGTTTTGAAATAGAAAATGTGGGATGGAGGGGATGGAGAACTAATGAAAGGTAGGAGCAAGGGAACAGAGGTAATTTGAGAGGGGGAGCCACAGGAAGGAGGAGGGGGGGGGGGCAGGAGATGGGAGGAGGAAGAAGGGCAGGAGAAATGGAGGGGAGGGGACGGGGGGCCTTGTATCCCGAGTCACGTAAGGTCACGACGCAGCAGGAAAGGTCAGCTGACTCCTCCTTGGCACTCGTGGGAACTGTGTGTGGAGGAGGAGGAGGAGGAGGAGGAGGAGGTGGAAGAGGTGCAGTAGTTGTAATGAGGAGGAGGATGAAGAGGAGGAGGAGAGGAGGAGGAGGAGGAGGAGGAGGAGGAAGAGAAGGAGGAGGTGGAGGTGGAAGAGGTGCAGTAGGTGTAATAAGGAGGAGGAAGAAGAGGAGAAGGAGATGAGGAGAAGGAGGAGGAGTAGGAAGGTGAGGTGAAGGAGGAGGAGGAGGAGGAGGAGGAGGTAAAGAGGCACCTGCATGTATGGGAATAGAAATCGAAGGGATGGGAGGAAAATAATAATAATAATAATAATAATAATAATAATAATAATAATAATAATAATAATAGTAACAATAATAAGAGTAATAATAAAGACACTTGCGGCGAAACAAAATAAACAATAGCAGCAACAACAACAACAACAACAACATAAACCTACACTCAATATCAAATCATCAATATATAAACAAAAACAAATATGTAGAGAAAAAATAATAATACCTTCTAGAGTATGTGTGTGTGTGTGTGTGTGTGTGTGTGTGTGTGTGTGTGTGTGTGTGTGTGTGTGTGTGTGTGTGTGTGTGTGTCCACCTCCCCCAAACTCTCACCTCTAAGCATCTTGTCTTTTGTAGAAAATTGCACCCATGGACTACTTTTTCTTGTACTTTTTCTTTCACTTCTCTCTCTCTCTCTCTCTCTCTCTCTCTCTCTCTCTCTCTCTCTCTCTCTCTCTCTCTCTCTCTCTCTCTCTCTCTCTCTCTCTCTCTCTCTCTCTCTCTCTCTCTCTCTCTCTCTCTCTCTCTCTCTCTCTCCTTACTTTCATCGTTTTTCTTCGCATAATCATGATAAAAAAACAATGATTTACGACACGCAGACGCTCGCTCTTAGAATACTTCAATTTTATCCATTACAGAAGAAAAAAAAATCTTGAATATTTACAGACTAAAAAAATCGAGAATAGTAAACATGTAAACTAAGAGAAGTGAAAGCATTTGAATGTTATATAATAATTAACACGAATTTACTTGTTTTCCAGTCGTTTATACTTCTAAATTAGCTTAACACACACACACACACACACACACACACACACACACACACACATACACACAACCATAACACCACACCTGCAGGGGATTAACGACTGGATCCCCTTAATAAGTCACACACGCCTGCTTCGATCCTTTATATTCCGTGTCGGCGCCGCTGCGTGCCTCGGAATCCTTTGTGAGGGGGATGCAGGGTGTTGTATCGCTTATAAATGGGATCCGATGCCGCCCCGCCGTGAGAAGGCATTTGCAGAGGTGGCGCACGGAGAGGAAAGGGATTGAATATTGAGTTTCATGTGTATTTGTAATCTGATAAGAATGTGGGGAAAAAGTGTGAGTCAGTTATGGAGTGTATCGCGTGCGTGTGTGTGGGGGGGCGGGGGGGGGGGTTGTCGGTGTGTAGGTGTGTGTGGGGGGGAGGTGTAGGTGTGTGTGGGTGTGAGGGGGGGATGTGTGTGTGAGGGGGGTGAGTGAGTGGGTTGCAGGGTGAAGAGGAGAGAGAAAGGAAAAAGGTGTGACTGAGTGAAAATAAGTGAGAGTGAGTTAGCGTGAGTGTCAGTGAGTGAGTGAGAGAGTGAAAGGAGTAAGACATGAAAAGTAAAGTGTCTTAAATTGAAATATCTAAATTGTAAGAAAAAAGAAAAATAATTGTCTTTAGTTATGTCTAAATGCTAAAGTAAAATAAAACTGTCATAAGTCGTAATGTCGAGATGGAAAGAAGACAATGAATGAATCTGAGACAAGTTCTTATGCCGAGAATCCGACTTGAGGGAAGGCAGCGAGAGTGAGCAGGCAGGTTGAGGGAAGGGTGAATAAGCAGTATAGGTTCGTGAGGCGCGTAAGAGCAGGTAATGTGACGTGAGAAAGGTGTTAAGGGAGAAAGTACCATTAATTATCCGAGGCATCAGGTTAGCTATGATATATAGAGTGAGAATGCATGTTTAAAGGTTGGGTTCGTGACACTTTGGGATGTAGGTGATGGTAGATTATGAGAAAGGTGTATAGGATGAGGTAACGTTGATTATCCAAGGTGTGATGTTAGGGATGTGTAGGAGGAAGTGCGGGATGAGTAATCACTGCATATCTTTTGAGGATTTTTTTTTTTTTACAGCAAAGGAGACAGCTCAAGGGCTTAAAAAAACAATGATGAAAAAAAAAGCCCGCTACTTACTGCCCCTAGCCCGCTACTTACTGCCCCTAGCCCGCTACTTACTGCCCCTAGCCCGCTACTTACTGCCCCTAGCCCGCTACTTTTTTTTTTTTTTTTTTTACAACAAAGGAAACAGTTCAAGGGCACAAAAAAAGGAAACAATAATAAAAAAAACAACCCGCTACTCGCTGCTCCTAAAAAAGAATCAAAAGAGGTGGCCGAAAGAGAGGTCAATTTCGGGAGCCCCTAGCCCGCTACTTACTGCCCCTAGCCCGCTACTTACTGCCCCTAATGAACTTACACGGTTTGAGGAAAGGATATAGAAGAAGGAATGAAGGAATGCTTAGGAGAGATGTGATGTTATCCAGGTAAATATCTTTGGAAAATCAACAAATCTATGGGAAGGGATTTGCAAAAGAAGTAGTTGTTTTTGGAAATTATATTAATCAGGTAAATATCTTTTGAGAATCGTCTAACCTGTGGAAAGAGTTTAGCGAAAGGTGTGCCTAAGATTAGCTTTGACATTAAACAGGTAAACAGCAAGGGAGAATAAACTTATCGGCGAAGAGAAATTGACTGAAAGAACGTCTGGAATTGGAGTTAATATTATAAAAGTAAATATCGTTGGAAAGTTAACTAATCTATGGAGAGAGATTAACAAAAAAAAAGAATAATTAAAGTGGGAATTGATATCACATAAGGAAATATCGTCGGACAATAAACTAACATATGAAAAGAAGTTGAGAAAAGAGGAATATTTAGTGTATGAGGCCTATACTATTGCACAGATATATATAGTAAACACCTGAACGACGAGGTATAAAATTAATTAAAAGAGACAAACAGTTAATAAGTAAGATTAGATGAAAGCAATAAAATAACAAGTATATACGTTAAGCGTGCATGAAGCTCCAAATAAGTACGCACAAATAAACACAACAAATATAAGTAATTAAGTAGGAGATTAAGAAAGTATAAATGAACACGACAAATGAAAAGTGACAAAAAATCAAGTCTATACGTTAAGTGTGCATGAAGCTCCAAATAAGTACG
>NC_066544.1:6587523-6595023 GCF_024679095.1 Eriocheir sinensis
GGGAGGAAGTAGCGGGATAGAGCAGGGTGTGGTGGGGTACTGGAGGAGGAGGAGGAGGAGGAGGAGAAGGAGGAGGGTGACGCCCGAGACATTTCCGCGCGGGGGGGTCCAGGGCCTCCACAAACACTGATACGTCCTTAGGAACACAAAATACTAAGGGCCTTGCCGCATCAGTTAACTCGTTACGCATGATTTCCGCTGTCCTCCCCCCCCCCCCCCACTGCCTCCTCCCCATCCTCCCTCTCCACCTCTTCTCCTCCCCATCCCTCTCTCTTCACCCCTCCTTACACCTCTCTCTCCTCATCCTCCTTTCTTCCTCTTCTCCTCTTCCTTATTCCTCCCTCCCCGTCCCTCCTTCGCTGGACTGCGGTGAGCGTAACTTGGGCGTTGGCCGTTGTTGTGAGCCGAGTAGCGGGTGTTGATGGCAGAGATGATAGAGGTGGTCTTGATGTGTGGTCTAAGCTGGTGGATGAGTGACTAGATGGATTGCTGCAGACAAACTTGGTAGATGAATGACTGCATCGAGGGTTATGGTGGTGGATGACTGACTGGATGGACGACGAAGTGAGCAGATGACTGACAAAGTGGATGACTATTGACTAACTTGATAGAGGAATTAATGGGTGCACCGATGATTATGGTGGTGGATGACTGACTGGATGGACGACGAAATGGTTAAATGACTGACTAAGTGGATGACTATTGACTAACTTGGTAGAGAAATGGTTCCACCGATGATTATGATGATGGATGACTGACTGGATGGACGACGAAGTGAGTAGATGACTGACAAAGTGGATGACTATTGACTAACTTGGTAGAGATATGGCTGCATCGATGATTATGGTGGTGGATGATTGACTGGATGGACGACGAAGTGGGTGGATGACTGACTCTATGGATGACTAAATTGGTAAGAACATAAGAACGTAAGAACATGAGAACGTAGGAGTCTGCAAGAGGCTCATCAACTCCTGTAAACCTAACCCCACCTAACCTGGCTATCCATGAACTTATCTAAACTTCTTGAATACCTCCACCGTATTGGCACTCACCACATGACTGCCAAGCCTGCTCCACTCATCCACCACTCCATTGATAAACCGATTCTTGCCTGTGTCTATGTTGAATCTGAATTTATCTTACTTCTTGAATACCTCCATCGTATTGGCACTCACCACATGACTGCCAAGCCTGCTCCACTCATCCGCCACTCTTTTGATAAACCGATATTCTTGCCTATGTCTTTGTTGAATCTGAATTTATCTTACTTATTAAACCCATTGCTACGTGTACCTCCCCTCCTCTCTGTGAATCCCAAAGACCATACAAACGTTGCTAGTTTTCTATAGGTCTTATTCTTAAACATTTCGGATCCCAAACACACACATTTGACCTGGCTTTCGTAGGAGTTTCAGGCATTTCCAGGGGTAGTTTTATGATCCTGGTGGTAGTCTGACCCTTCTTCGGTACCATAAACCTAAAAAAACACTCATTAGAACCCGACTGATCTCCTCCTGATGTGAGCGAAGGAAGAGTCTGATATTACCAACTTCTGCCTTTGGTTCGGGAGCTTACATATTCCCCGTGATGGAGTGTTGAGCGTAAAACTAAGTCATTGTTAAGTATATGATAAGAACAGGCCCAGTCCGTTCACCGTAACTTGGCATTTTGGTGGTGGTGGAGGTGATGGTGGTGGTGGTGGTGGTGGAGGGGGTGGGGGTGGTGATGGTGGTGGTGGTGGTGGTGGAGGGGGTGGGGGTGGTGATGGTGGTGGTGGGGGTACTCTGGTTTTTGGTCTGTCAAGCTCATTTTCGTCCTGTCTCTCTCTCTCTCTCTCTCTCTCTCTCTCTCTCTCTCTCTCTCTCTCTCTCTCTCTCTCTCTCTCTCTCTCTCTCTCTCTCTCTCTCTCTCTCTCTCTCTCTCATCTTTATTAATAGATTCGTTCTTTTCCTCCGCGTTTGTCCATGAATGTCAAACTGTTGTAAGTGGAGACGCCTGCCTTTTCTCTCCCCTCCTCCTCCTCCTCCTCCTCCTCCTCCTCCTCCTCCTCTTTCCTTTCCTCCTCCTCTTTCTCTACCTCCTCCTCTTCCCTCCCTCCTGCCCTTCATAACGGGTCGACAGGGAGAGAGAGCGGAGGAGGAGGAGGATGGAGGGGGGCATGGAGGGGTGGAGCACAAAGACGGAGGAGGACTGGGAGGAGGAGGAGAAGGAGGAGGAGGTAAGAGGTGATGAACTCTCCCTTACCTCACTTCCTCTCCTCCAACAGGTTTAATTGTTTTCTTTGTAGGGCGAAACAAGACCGTTTAGTGGGCCTGTAAAAAGGACAACAACAATAGCAACAACGACAACAACAAGTATCAGTACCACCACCACCACCACCACCAAAAACAAATCATCATAATCATCAAGAGCAAAAACATCAATAATAACAACAATAACAATAACAGCAACAATAATAATACAAAATAAAAATAATAATGAAAATAATAATGGTGATAATAATAGGATAACGGGAAGGATACGTATAAATATCTTCCTTCTTTTCTTCATCTTTTTCTTTGCCATTTTTCTGTTATTTTTTTCCTTATTCTTGTGAAACGCAGAAAGGAATGTTTACAAAGCTTAAAATAGATGTTTGGTCTGCGCGGAATCCATCTATACTTAGCGATTCAAGTGTTGATCTCTCTCTCTCTCTCTCTCTCTCTCTCTCTCTCTCTCTCTCTCTCTCTCTCTCTCCTTTCAAATTTCACCCCATATCATCATAAACACACACACACACACACACACACACACACACACACACACACACATACATACCCCCCTACCCACCCCCTTCACCCCTTTCATCTTATTGTTTTCTCTTTTTTTTTCTACCTGTGACTGGGATCTTATCAGGTGTGTTACCAGTTGAGACCCACAACTCATTAAGAAGATGTAATGGGCAGGTGGGAGGAGGAGGAGGAGGAGGAGGAGGAGGACACCTGGAGGAGGGAGAGGAAGGGTAGGGAAGGTAGGGGAAGAGGAGCATAACGGAACTTGGAAGGAATGGAAGAGAGGAAACATAGAGGAGAGAGAGAGAGAGAGAGAGAGAGAGAGAGAGAGAGAGAGAGAGAATATTAATAAAGAAGGAAGAGGAGTAAGAGTGAAGGAGAGGTCTGAATGAAGTAAGAAAGGAAGGAAAAGAGAAGGGAAGAAAAGTAAAATATAAGAAGGAGACAAAGACCTCATAGAAAAGAGAATAAAAAGAGAAAACTGATAACTAAGATGAAGATGGAAACTGAGAAAACAAGAGACAATAATAAGAGATAGATATAATGAAGGAAAATAAGAAAAGAGAAACTACAAGAAAAACAACAACAAATGGAGGGAGGACTATAAAAAAAGGCGTTAATTTAGTGAAGGTAAGAACGCAAGGTGTGAGAAGGACAGGTGATAATGAGCAAATGGTGGAGGTGAGAGAAAAGGGTGAGGAAAGATTGTGTGGTGAGGATAGAACAGTGTGGTGAGGATAGGAAAGTGTGGTGAGGATAGGAAGTGTGGGGAGGATAGGAAAGATGGTGTGGTGACGATAGTGTGAAGATAGTGTGGTGAGGAAAGATAGTGTGGTGAGAGACGCCAATATGATTTAACAGAGATAAAAGAATAAAGGAAATGAAAGATGAATGAAGAAGATAAAATAATGAGTAAGGAGTGGGAGGTAAGAGAGAAAGGCGGGAAAAACAAGGAAAAAAACATCATAATTTCAATAACAAATAAGTGAAATGGGTAACAAGAAGAAGAAGACGACGAAGAAGAAGAAGAAGAAGAAGAAGACGACGACGAAGAAGAAGAAGACGAAGAAGAAGAAAGAAGAAAGAAGAAAGAAGAAGAAGAAGAAGAAGAAGAAGAAGAAGAAGAAGAAGAAGAAGAAGACGAAGGAGAAGGAGAATACGAATACGAAGAAGAAAAAAAGAAGAGAGAGAGAGAGAGAGAGAGAGAGAGAGAGAGAGAGAGAGAGAGAGAGAGAGAGAGAGAGAGAGAGAGAGAGAGAGAGAGAGAGAGAGAGAGAGAGAGAGAGAGAGAGAGAAGGGGTTAGGCTTACAAAAGGAGGGAAGGGGAGGGGGAAAAGGATGGAAGGGAAACATGGAGGTAGAGGGAAAGAAAAGAGAAAAGGCCATAAATATATAAAGACATAAATAGCTGTAAAGGGAACCGAGGAACCAGGATTACAAGGAGGATTATTGTGTCGAAAATAGAATGGAGGACGAGGAGGAGGAGGAGGAGGAGGAGGAAGAAGAGGGGGAGGAGGAGGTGGAGGAGATAGGAGGTAGGACGAGACCGAGGACGAGGAAAAGAAGGAGGAAAAAAAGATTAAGTTAAGGATGAAAAATAAGAGGAGGAAAAAAAGATTAGAGACAAATAGTAAACAAAGAAGAAGCGGAAATAAACAGAAAGCAAGATGTGGAATTTACTGATAAAACACACACACACACACACACACACACACACACACACACACACACACACACACACACACACACACACACACACACACACACACACACACACATACCCCCCACATACCACCCTCTGCCTGCTTGCATGAACCTCTAGGCCTAAGGGAGGGGTGCTTAGGCCTATTGGGTGACCGCTGGGCATTAGGGAGAGTCACACAATACCTGCCCTGGACACTACCTGTTACCTGGCCGGGCCGCCCCTCACCTGCCCTGCCCCGCCCACCTGTCCACCCCTACCTGTCCAGAAGAGTAGTGGTAGTAGTGGTAGTGGTGGTAGTGGTGGTGGTAGTAGTAGTAGTAGTAGTAATAGTAGTAGAGATGAAGAGTGGTAAGAGAAAGAAGTAGAGGAGGAAATGAAAGAAAAAAAAAAGATAGGGAGGCTGAGCGTGGCGTAACGAAGGTGTTGTATAATGGTGGTGGTGGTGGTGGTGGTGGTGGAGGGTCTGGCGGTGTTGTTGGTGATGGGTGGTGGTGAGGGTGGTCGGCGGGCGGCGGGCTGGATGTCTGGAGCGTTGGCGTGAGTGGTTGTGGTGATGGCGGTGGTGGTTGCGGTAATGGGGGGGGTGGTGGTGATTGGTGATGATGGTGGGTCTGTTCCAGCCGTGGTGATGGGGGTGGTAGTGGTGGTGGTGATGGTGATGGTGTATGGTTGTTCCCTATCACAGAACCTTTCACTTTTCTTCTCCGACTTCCATTTCCCTCCACCTTTCCCCCTCCCTCTCCCTCTCCCCTTCTCCCCCCTCCCCCCGCCCCCCCTTGTCCAGCCTCCCTTTCTCCTCTTTAGCGACTGTTTCTTATCGCCTCGTCCTTCCCCTCCAGACATGCTTTTCTATTTTCTTCTTTCTTATTATTTTTTTTTTTACTTTTTTTTTCTTCGTTATCTTCATTTTGTTCTCGTTCTTGTTCTTGTTCTTGTTCTTCTTCTTGCTCCTCCTCCTCCTCCTCCGTCATACGAGTGAAGCGCAAACATTTCTTTTGTTATCCATGACATACCACAACAGCCTAAACACACACACACACACACACACACACACACACACACACACACACACACACACACACACACACACACATCCGAAGGTAGGTTTCAGGTGACAGCTAACCTTAATTGCTTCCTACCTTTGCCCTGAGGAATGGTAACCACTAACCCCTCCTCCTCCTCCTCCTCCTCCTCCTCCTCCTCACGTTACCTCCGCCTTACGCAATCACACGTAAATCTATCTCACTATTGCGACCATGAACCCACCGCGAACACAACGAAGCCTAACAATACTAAATTCAATCCCGTGTGAACCTTGTAAATCATAGACAACACTTGCAACACAACTTTAGACGGACATACAGACACACAAACAGAAATATATAGGGGGAAAGACAGACACCTTTTTTTTTTTATACTAAAGGAAGCAGCTCAATGGCAAAAATAAATGAGAAAAAGGGGAGTATAGATGAGTTGCCAAAAGAGAGATCAATTTCAGGTGGAGAGGGTGAAGAGTTGAAGAATATGAAGCAAACAGAGACTTATTAAACACAAGAACAGAGGCCAAGTTCAATATGATGCAGATAGACAGATATAGTTAGTGTGAGTGACAGATATAGATAGACAGACATACAGATAAACAAACAAAATAATAGAAATACATGAGATAGTTAGTTAGACAGTCATGCAGATGTGAGACAGACAGGCAGACAGACAAATAGACAGACAGACAGACAGATAGAGACAGACAGACAGACAGGTAGGTACACACACATACAAACAGAAATACAAAGAGAAAGACAGCCAGACAAACATTATAAAACAAACAGTGATCTTTTTAGACACAATATCAGAACAGGACGAGAGTAAGGTTGAGATGGTATTGGTAACGTGACGGTAAAATGAATGAAGCTGACCTTTTCATAATTCAACCGTGAAGTTAAACACGTCTTTGTTCCAATACGCGTAAATCGAATATCTTTTTTTTTTTTTAACCCGGTAGCAGCGATGGGCCAAATTTGTGCCATGATTTACCCCCCAAAAATAGATGATACATAAACTGATCACAAATGCGTTGATATATATTATGAAATGGTTTGTGTGAGTGATGATTTTTTCTCATTTTTCTCGCTTAGAGGGACCATTAAGAAATATGATCCCTTCTGCTACCGGGTTAATTAGCGCAGGCGGATGAGGATTGGAGGTGTTTAAGTGTGATTCATAGGTCTCAACTCCTCGCGGCTGTCTGCAGTGTGAGGAATAACAGCCACGCCGTTTAGACAGGAGCACCACTTATCCCAAACTGCGATACCTTACACAACAATCGACATCACCATTCCCGCCATCACACATTCCCATCCACCATCACTATCACATACATCACCACCATCACCACCATCACCATCATCGTCTTCTCATGCGCAAGGAAGCCACGGCAGAAACGAAACTGAACGAAACCTCTGGCGCCCGTATGCCTACCAAACACTCTTTCACAACGCCAGCATATAGCAGACATTACCATCATCATGAAAAGCGTTGAACACATAACACAGAAACAGGGAACACAATTTTAAGTGCCGTAGCAAAAACTGAAACACTGACGTAAACGAAACACAACCTTGCTCTGTATACGGTTTTAAAGTTTCGCCCAAAATGGTGTTAAATGGTGCCACGTGTGATGCCATATAGGTTACACACACACACACACACACACACACACACACACACACACACACACGAGAGGTTACGGGGTCAAAGTGTAAATGTCACCAAAATATGGACGACAAATAAAGGCAAAAAGAAGGAAGACACAGAAAGAGGTAGAGACAGACAGAGGCAGACAAAGAGACGGATAAAAATACATATAAGTGAGTCGGATAAACAGTCAGACAGTCGGACAGGTATGAACAAAAAGACAGATTGACAGACCGATATAGATAGACAGACATACAGATAAACAAACAAAGTAATAGAAATACATGAGATAGTTTGTCAGGCAGTCATGCAGATGTGAGACAGACA
>NC_066544.1:6597523-6607523 GCF_024679095.1 Eriocheir sinensis
TTGATTACTTGTTGAAAGACTTCGATGAAACTTCCTGTCAGCCTGTCTAACCGCCCTATCAAAACAAACATCTTCCTCTCACCAACCACCACGACCTAACGACATCATTAACTACCTCACGCTGCTCCTAATCACCGTGTTGACCAACGTACAGGTGTGTGGTGAAAGGTAAACACTGACCTAATGACGTTACAGGTATGCAACAGGTGTGTGCTTGGAAGTGTGTGTAGGTAAGTGCAGTTGTATTAGGGCAGGTGTATGTAGGTGTGTAGGCTCTGACAGGTGTGCGGTGTAAGGGTTAAGGAGGAGGAAGTTACCTGTGAAATCTCTTTAGTAGCGACAGGTGGCCGTGGGAAGAGAAGGAAGGTCGTGGGAGTTTGCCTGTGACCTGTGCAACCCCCCTTCCTCCCTCCCTCCACTCCCTTCCTCCCTCTACTCCCTCCTTCCTTTCCCTCTCACTTCCTCTTCAGTCGACATTCCTCTCTCACCCTCTTGTTCCCTTCCTTTGTCTTAATTTAGATTCGTATTCCGTTATTTCCTCCCTCTCTCCCTCCCTCTTCACGCCCTTTATCTAGCATTGCCCTTTCACGGTCTTTTGTTTCCCTTGCTAAATTTATTCACTTTTTTGTTACTTTTTGCATTAGGGAGTTATATTTTTTGTTACTTTTTGCATTAGGGAGTTATTATTTTTTTACTTTTCATCATACTTTTGTTTATGGTCTGTATTTTTTTCTTCTTATGTATTAACTTCTACTCTCGGTTAAGTCAGTCAGTCAGTCAGTCAGTCAGTCAGTCAGTCAGTCAGTCAGTTAGTCAGTCAGTCAGTCAGTCTTCGCTCGCTCACTCACTCACCATCTAACTCATATTTTTTCTTCCCCAGGTTGGTGTTCCTCCCCCTGTCTTCTCCCCCAGCAGGAGGTCACGTGACTTCCTTATGCCATCTGTGAGTATGTATGTAATTGTGTATGTATGTATGTAAGTATGTGTGTGTGTGTGTGTGTGTGTGTGTGTGTGTGTGTGTGTGTGTGTGTGTGTGTGTGTGTGTGTGTGTGTGTGTGTGTGTGTGTATGTATTTTGCTGCTCTTCGTTCTTTCCTTTTTTTTTCCTTTTCACTACGATTATTTTTGTCTTTTTTTTTTCTCCTCCTCCTCCTCCTCCTCCTCCTCCTCCTCTTTCTCACTCACCTGTCTCTTTACCTGTTCTTTCCTCATTTCGTATACCGTGATGAGGAAGATGACAGTCAGGTACACGAGGCTTACCGTTTACTAGATGAAGGTGAGCCAATTAACACAGGTAATTATGGGAGGCCAGGTGTGTGTGTGTGTGTGTGTGTGTGTGTGCGTGTGCGTGTGCGTGTGAAAGAGCCGCTATATAATTACAGATATTAAGTGTGATCATTATACATTTGACGTAGACAGGTGTGTGTGTGTGTGTGTGTGTGTGTGTGTGTGTGTGTGTGTGTGTGTGTGTGTGTGTGTGTGAGTGTGTGTGTGTGTGTGTGTGTGAGAGAGAGAGAGAGAGAGAGAGAGAGAGAGACCTAAAAAGAAGTCTATGTTTGTTTGAATCTTGAATATCAGTTTTTTTTCTCATCACATCTTGTTCATAATTTTGTTTGGTTCCATTGCTTTCTGTATCTCATTTTTCCTCCTCCTCCTTTCCTCCTCTTCTCCTCTCCTCATTTCATCCTCTCCTCCTTTCCTCCTCTCCTCCTCTCCTCATTTCATCCTCTCCTCCTGTCCTCCTCTCCTCCTCTCCTCCTCTCCTCCTTTCCTCCTCTCCATCATCTATTTTACTTCCCGTTTGTATTTCTTTTTATCTCTGGCTTCCTTTTTTTCATTTTTAGACTATCTTTTTCTTTATTCTTTCTTTATTTCCTTTATCCATTCTTTCACCTCCTTCCTTTCCCTTTTACTGTATCTCTCCTTTCCTTCATTTATTCCATCCCTCTCTCCCTTATTTTATCTAACACGAAATCTCCCTTTTCTACATCTCTTTATCGCTGTCTTCCTCCTTCCTTCTTCTTTATTCTGTACCTCCTTATTTTTTCTGTCCACTTCCTTTCTTCACTGTCCTTCCTCTCTCTTATACTGTAGCTCTTACTTCTCTATCTCTTCTCAGTCTCTTATTTCCTCTATCTTCATTTCTTCATCTTCCTCTTTTCCTATTCCTGCTCTTCTCTTTAATATTTTTCCTTCATCTCAGGCATTTTTATATTTTTATCTTTTTTTCTTTTTCCTTTTATGGCTATTTTTTCATCAGTATCATCATTATCTTTTTCTTCTTCATCTTCTTCTTCTTCTTTTCTTCTTCTTCTTCTTCTTCATCTTTTTCTTCTTCCTATTATTATTATATTTATTTGTTATTATAATCCATCTTTTCTCCTTTTGTATCCACTAATCTTCTTATTAAATGTCTCGTCATCTTGTCCTCAAAGCCTTCTCCCTCTTTTCTCCTCCTCCTCCTCCTCCTCCTCCTCCTCCTCCTCCTCCTCCTCCTCTTCGATCAGGATTCTTACTTCTGAAAACTTTCTCTTAAGTTCCTCAAATTCCTCTTGTGTGTGTGTGTGTGTGTGTGTGTGTGTGTGTGTTTATTAGTGGGCAGGTGTGTGTGTTTGTGTACGTCGTTGATGTGCACATGTGAACGGTGTATGTGGAGAGGGTTATGTAAGTCTTCTTGGGGTGTGTGTGTGTGTGTGTGTGTGTGTGTGTGTGTGTGTGTGTGTTTGAGAGAGAGAGAGAGAGAGAGAGAGAGAGAGAGAGAGAGAGAGAGAGAGAGAGAGAGATGCTATCAATAGGTATACACGTTAACACCTGTGGACGGCAGCAGGTGTGGGTAGTCAGGTGTGGGTAGTCAGGTGTGTAATAAACCTTGATTAACTAACCTCCCTATTCCGAAGAGTCAGGTTATTACGCACACACACGCAAAGGAGTGAAATATATAAGATAAAAACATCAACAAACTCATTAACAAACACAAACACGCCCTCGAAAAACAATTAAAACACACACACACACACACACACACACACACACACACACACACACACACACACACACACACACACACACACACACACACACACACACACACACACACACACAAATAAAACACGCAATAAAAGTGACGAAAAAAACAAACAAACACAAACCTCACGTCGCAACACACGCGCGCAAAAAAAAAAAAAAAAAACGAAAGTGATAGCGAAAGAGAAAGAGATCGAGAGAGAAAAAAAACATAGCCAGAGAGAGAGAGAGAGGGGGGGGGGGGGAAACGAACAAGATGAAAAGGAATCATATAAGAACCTGTATATTTTTTCACACCCTTCCTCCCCCCCCCTCCTCTCTCTCCCCCCTTCCCCCCCTCCCCCCTTACCTAACACAACTATGACAGCAATACAAACCCGCCCCTACGCCCCCTCTCCCTAAGGTCTTGATTGGCGTGCGTCTAGGCCTATGCAAATCTTGAGTCGTATCACCGGGGTCTATTTCTAGCGGGTCCTCGTAAGCCTATTCGTGGGTCTGGACTTGGCTAGGTTCAGACTGTGTTAAGGGGGAGGGGGTGTAGGGGAGGGGAGAGGGTGATAGTGGGGTGGGAAAGGGGGTGCTAGGGGGAATGTATGGGGTGGTGTTGACTCCCCCTCCTCCCTCCCTCCCTGCCTGATTTTTTTTCTTCCCTTTCCTTCCTCTTATGTTCTATCTTCCGTTGGTATTTCTCTTTCTCACTGCTTTCCTATTTTTTTTATCTTTTTCTTTATTTTTTCTTTATTTCCTTCATCTATCCTCCTATCTCCTTCCTTTCCCTTTTACTGTATTCCTCCTTTCTCTCATTTATTCCATCCCTCTCTCCCTTATTTTATCTTATACGAAATCTCCACTTTCTTCATCTCTATCTCTATCTTCCTCCTTTCCTTTTCCTTATTCTGAACCTCCCTATTTTTCCTCTCCACCTCCTTTCTTATGTGCTATCTTCCTTTTGTATTTCTCTTTCTCACTGCCTTCCTTTTGTTTCTCATATTTTGACTATCTTTTTCTTTATTTTTCTTTATTTCCTTTATCCATTCTTCTATCTCCTTCCTTTCCCTTTTACTGTATTCCTCCTTTCTCTCATTTATTCCATCCCTCTCTCCCTTATTTTATCTTATACGAAATCTCACCTTTCTTCACCTCTCATCTCTATCTTCCTCCTTTCCTCTTCCTTATTGTGAAACTCCCTATTTTTCCTCTCCACCTCTTTTCTACACTGTTCTATCTATCTCTTATACTATTGCTCTTCCTTCTCTATCTTTTCTCCATCTCCTATTATCTCTATCTCCATTTCTTCATCTCCCTCACCTATTTTCTCTCCCTCTCCCTTCTTGCTCTTCACCTTCCCTTCGTCACTTTCTCTCATTTTTTTCATCGTTCTCTTTCACACCTAATTTATCTTCCTTTCCTTCAATCGAGTCCTTCGCCCGCTGATTCTTCCTCTCATTCATCCTTCCTCTCTTTGTCTCACTTTTCCTCCTTTTACTTCCTATCCTTCACTCTTTCCCACGATTTCCTCGGTTCTCTTCTCCCCCTATTCCTTTCTTCTCCTCCTCCCTTTTCTCCATCATTTAATCGTCTTCCCACAATTTCTTACGCCGCTACACTTTTCCTTTTGTTCCTCTTCTTCCTTCTCTTTCTCTGTTTTCCTTGACAACCTTCTACTTCTTTTCCTCTAGCCCCTTTTCCCTATTATCATTTATCATTCTCCCTCCTTTGCTGTTTCCTTTCCTGTTTTGTTTTCTTGTAATCTTCTTCTTTTCATGCATTACCTATCATTCTTATTCTCTTTCTGTACATCTGTTTTCCTTTCTTATCTTCTGTTTTGTCTTTTCTCTCCTCCTCTTCACCCGCTTTCTTACAATTTTCTCTTACATCACATTTTCTTTCTTTTCTCTACACCTGTTTTTCTTCGTACATTCTTTTTTCTTTCTCTTTCTGTTGGCTTGTTTTTCTTTCTTACCTTCTGTTTTGTCTTTTCTCTCCTCTTCTCACGCATTTTTACAATTTTCTCTTGCATCATATATCATTCTTTTTCTCTTCACCTGTTTTTCTTTGTACATTCTTCTTTCTCTCTTTCTGTTGGCTTGTCTTTTTTCTTACCTTCTCTTTTGTCTTTTCTCTTCTCCTCTTCACGCGCTTTCTTATAATTCCCTCTTGCATCATATATCATTCTTACTCTTTCTCTACACCTGGTTTTCTTTGTACATTCTTTTTTCTTTCTCTTTCTGTGGACTTGTCTTTCTTTCCTTCTTACTTTTTCATGCATTACTTATCATTATTAGTCTTTTTACTCTCTTTTTGCTCACCTGTTTTACCTTCCCTTCCATCACTGATCTCTCTTTCTTTTTTGTGATGTTTTCCTTACTGACCTTCCTTGCATCCTGTTTTCTAACTCTCTGTGTACCTGCCTTCTTCACTAACCCTCCCTTGCATCCCTCGTCATTTTTACTCCCTTTTTCTCCCTCCTCGTGTGGTCATCCTTGGCTCATCTCCTTACCTGATATTTTTACGTTTTTTCATGCTCTCTTTTCACCTGCGCTTCGTCACTTCACTCACCCTCCCTCTCTCCCTGTCTCCCTCAATCTATCCCTCCTTCTCTCCCACCTTCCCCTCCCCATTCTCCCTCCTTCTTCCCCTCCCTCTCTTCTCCCTCCATTCCTCCCTCCTACAGCTTCTTTCCTCAGTCACTTTCTCCCTTCCTACTCCCTTCTTACTCACGCTCATCTCCCTTTTTGTATAGTGGCTTCTCTCTCTCTCTCTCTCTCTCTCTCTCTCTCTCTCTCTCTCTCTCTCTCTCTCTCTCTCTCTCTCTCTCTCTCTCTCTCTCTCTCTCTCTCTCTCTCTCTCTCTCTCTGCGTCCTTCATTTCTTCATTCTCATTCTCGTTCCATGCGGGTTCTCTCTGTGTCTGTTTGTCTGTTTTTCTTTGTTTTCGTGTGTGTATGTGTGTGTGTGTGTGTGTGTGTGTGTGTGTGTGTGTGTGTGTGTGTGTGTGTGTGTGTGTGTGTTCAGCCTTGTTACCCGGTCTTCTGTTGCACGTAATAAAACGATCACATGTGTGTAGATAAGATGTGCACACGTGTGTAGATAAAAGGTGTACACGTGTGCGGTTAGCGGCGTGCACACTACCGTTTTATTTGTTTTATTCGGTAGTTTAATTTTTCTTACTGCCCTTTGTGTGTGTGTGTGTGTGTGTGTGTGTGTGTGTGTGTGTGTGTGTGTTTGCTTGCATACGGGTAGCGTCATGGTTAATGTATTTTTATATTTATTCATTTATACCATACCTTGTTTTGTGTGTTATCTTTTACGCACCTTGTATTATGTATGTTTGTATGCCTCTGTGTCTGTCTGTATATAGGCATGTGATTTTTAGGCCTGAGTTTCTTGCGTCACCTATTGGTCAGCTCCGTGTGAGAGAGAGAGAGAGAGAGAGAGAGAGAGAGAGAGAGAGAGAGAGAGAGAGAGAGAGAGAGAGAGAGAGAGAGAGAGAGAGAGAGAGAGAGAGAGAGAGAGAGAGAATGTGTGTGTGTGTGTGTGTGTGTGTGTCCTTGCCATGTGCCGCGTGTGTGCAGCGGGTCTGTGTGTCTGTTTAACATATACCCACATTAAGAAAAACACCCAGGGAGGAATGCGTGGACGGTGCCTGACCAAACCATCCGCGTCCTCACAAATAGCGGCTGGTTTTTTTTTTTCTTGTTGTTTACCTCGTTTGGTCAATGACGTGTGAATGGCAGGTTTTTACGACAGGGAAAATAAGTGTCCTAAGAGTCCTTGGGAAATAATTAACAGCGGAACAAGTTAATCAGTTACTCATATTTAAAATTGACTTTTTTTTTAGAGTGATTTTGAGTGAAGTGTGTAAAGGAGGGTAAAAGAGCATGCATTGGGGGGGGGGGGGCTTACGTAGCGAGTGGGTAGGTGGGTAAGTGGGGGTGGGGGGGACTGGAGAAGAGGTGATGGTGTTTTATTTCATTTATTTACGCCAGGGAGAGCTGTTTTAGGCCAAAAAAAAAAGGGGTAAAAATGTCGAATATTGTAGTGAAAAAATTAGTGTATGGTAAGGTATGGTGTTATGTTGCAGTGGAGGGGCGTACAAGTAGGCAGGTAGCGTATAGGTAAAATGTAGGTATGTAGGTAGGCGCATAGTAGCGTTTCGGTTGGTAGGATCCCTCTGTCTCTCGGTGGTGTGGTGTGGTGTGTTGTGGTGTTATGTGGTGGACCTTTGGCTGCTGTTGTGATGGAAGGAGATGTGCTTGTCATGGCGATGTGTGGCTCCCACTCACACGGGACACCTCACCTCTGCTTCCTCCTCCCCGATCCATCACTTGCCGCGGGCTGGAGTGTCACCGGGAATGATGGATGTATAGGGGGAGGAGGAGGAGGAGGAGGAGGAGGAGGAGGAGGAGTAGGAGGAGAGATGGATATATTTATCTTTGTGTGTAGTGGCTTGCGTTAAAATGATTGCCTAGGGAGGTGTAGTTGAACCGCTTTGCCGCCAAGGGGTTTTGGTTGCCGGCAGAGGCGTGGCAGACGGATAGGAACTGATGGAGGGAGGGCCGCGGCAACAAGTGACAGGCAGTGCAAGGGAGCTTTCAAAGAATAAATAAAAAAAGGTGTTCTTTGCCTCCAGTGAAAGGAATGTCCTTCCTCACCCAAAAAGAAGAAACAATCCTTTGTTCAAAAGAATTGTAACAATCCCTCATTTGTTCTCGAGGGCAAAGACCCAGCCTTAATCACATGTTCAGCCAAGACGCAGCGGCGGGCGCGGCGCGGCGCGGCGCGGCACCCCGGGGCCCGTGTGCCACGTGAGGCTGAGGGGCACCCGGCCTTAGGGGAGGGCCAGTCTGTGCTTGTGAGGCGCACGGAGATGTTTCCTCCCCCAGGAGTGGAGGGTGAAGGGTGTCTTGAGTCGTGCGCGGCACCGTGCGTCAGACCGCTGCTCCTTGTCCCCTCAGCTGCCCACTGCTGCTCCGAGCATCGGGCACTTAATTATGATGCGGCGAATAATGGGCACCAGACACGCCACAGGGACGCTCGCACCGCCCAGCGGGGGAGGCGTCAAGGGCGGACGTCGGCCGCTTCACGTATCACTCGAGCCAGGTGTGGAGGGCGTGTGTCCCGCGGTCTTCGCCTCACGTGATCAGTCAATCCAGCCGCGGCGTGACGTCAGGGGCAAAGAACCCGCCGCCAGGACGAGTGGCGCCTCCCGTGTGGCAGCTGATGGGAGACCGAACCCTCCAAGGGCGCCGAGCTCTGCTCGTGGTGTGTCCTGCGGCGACCATGTCTCACAGGATGGACAGCTAATGTACTGGGCTGGCTTCCTTGACGCCTGTCGGTTCGATGTAGATCTCTTTCTGGTTTGATTTTTTCTTTTATCTACGAGGAATACTCATACAGTGAACTCCCGCCTTACGGAGTCCAGCCGCAGGTATAGCAGACTACATCCCACCTGAAGACACATCCACCAGTCATACCACCCTCACTGTCATTCCTATCATCATCATCATCATCACCATCATCATCATCATAATCATCGTCATCATCATCAGGCCTTTTGTGCACAGTTTCAACCTAAGTCAAAACAGACCCTGAACAGACGTGCAAATGGTGACAAGTGGCACTGGGCACGTTTTGTTAGCACAGGCGTTCCAGGGTTACCTCCGGGCGTCCTTGCCAGTGGTCATAAGTGGCCCTCCTCCCCGGGTGCCTCAGCCTCCTCACCTTGCGACGGCCAAACGCCTGAGTCCATTGTAACGTACTGTTGTTGGATAAAAGTGAAAGCGAATTAGAACACCACAGCTGTGTTGACCATTAGGAAAACAACGAAAATAACCAACATAATACAGAGCCACGACTCTCACAGACAGAGCCCTCACTAACCACGACTCCGGACAGACAGAACCGTCACGAGCCTAAGAGGATTTTGAGAACCCCAGGAAGACAAAAACCCCACTTTACATTTGGGAGACATTGCTAAGAAAATCCTTCCATATAGTAAAAAAAAAAAAAAAAGATTGAATAAGTAAATGGGTAAATAAATAAATGGAAAGCAAAAGTGGAGGCGAAATCATAGGGGGGTGAGAGGGTCATGCAGGACACAAGAGAGGGAGGTGGCATGTGCTGACCCGCCGCTGACCCGCCGTTGACCTCCGTGTTGACCCGCCTGTATCATGCCTTTCACCGCTAGCAGATGGTGTTGGTCAGACGGAACGAAGAAAAAAAAAGATTAATAAAAAGTTGTTGGTCAAGAGTAATGGTAAAAAATGTCGGGCAGGTGGTCAGTAGTAAGAAAAAAAGAGTGATGATTCATAATGAAGCAGACAGGCCGTAAACAATCTCGCTTTTTTTTTTTTTTTCGTTTACCGTTGCGGGATGAATGAAAGTGGCGGAGTAAATTAGAATGTCAGATCTTTTGTTTTTGTTATTATTATTTTTATTTTTTGTTCCCTAATTATTGCAAGCAGATGCAGACATTATACATTACCCAACGAGAGAGAGAGAGAGAGAGAGAGAGAGAGAGAGAGAGAGAGAGAGAGAGAGAGAGAGAGAGAGAGAGAGAGAGAGAGAGAGAGAGAGAGAGAGAGAGAGAATTAATTAGTAGAAAGAATGTAAGTGAAGGGAAGGTAATCAGGAAGAGGATGGTGGTTTGAATAATAATAATAATAATAATAATAATAATAATAATAATAATAATAATAATAATAATAATAATAACAATAATGACTACTTATTAACCACATAACAGTAATTGAAGACTAAAAACAAACAAGTGGCGGAGGCGATAGAACAACACCTTACTTAGCAAACACTTAATAACTATACTTACAACTCAACAAAAACTACAAAATGAACCTTAATCAATACCCCGCATTATAGGAGTCACCGCGTTGAGCTTGTGTCTGTCTGTCTGTATGTCGGTCTGTCTTCACGCGCGGGTTGACTGAGCAGGGGGGAGGGGTGGAAGGGGGGTCAGTC
>NC_066544.1:6612523-6637523 GCF_024679095.1 Eriocheir sinensis
CTCTTTCTCTGCGTGTCCACCCGAACCGATATTGTGTAACTTATGAGTCATGGAGGGTTTTTTGCGTGTGTGCTGATAGATACATTCACTTGTTTCTCTCTCCCTCTCTCTCTCTCTCTCTCTCTCTCTCTCTCTCTCTCTCTCTCTCTCTCTCTCTCTCTCTCTCTCTCTCTCTCTCTCTCTCTCTCTCTCTCTCTCTCTCTCTCTCTCTCTCTCTCTCTCTCTCTCTCTCTCTCTCTCTATCTCTCTCTCCTCTCTCTCTCTCTCTCTCTCTCTCTCTCTCTCCTCTCTCTCTCTCTCTCTCTCTCTCTCTCTCTCTCTCTCTCCTCTCTCTCTCTCTCTCTCTCTCTCTCTCTCTCTCTCTCTCTCTCTCTCTCTCTCTCTCTCACACACACACACACACACACACACACACACACACTAATGCAACACTTGTAATGTCCAGTAAAACACATTGTTAAGTCGACTGTTGAAAAAAAAAGCTATTCATTTGCACAATCGAGGAATCGCGCGTGTGTGTGTGTGTGTGTGTGTGTGTGTGTGTGTGTGTGTGTGTGTGAGAGAGAGAGAGAGAGAGAGAGAGAGAGAGAGAGAAAGTCAATAATAATAATAATAGTTGGAAATAGACAAAGAAATATAAGGACGATGAAGAAGAAATAGGGAAGAATAGTAAAAGTAATGATGCAAGAGGGAGTAAGAGAAAGGGAAAGGGGGGGAGAAGAAAGGGGATGGTGAAGGGAGGAGGAGGAGGAGGAGGAAGAAGAAAAGGGAGGAGGGGTAAAGCATAAGAAATTCACAACAGGAGGTAGCTAAAAAAAAAAAGAGAAAGAAAAAAAACAGAACAAAAACGAACCTTTGAGAATGATAAAAAAAAGGGGGTGAAAAGGTGAAGGGGATGTCCGGAGAGAGAAAGAGAGAGAGATAACAGATGAAAGGGAAGCGAGGGGAAGGGGTGGGGATTAAGGGGGGGAAGAGGTTAAGGGGAAGGTCGATAGAGGTGAGAGGATGAGTATTGTACCCCTCCCCTTCCCCCCCTTCCCTTCCCCCTCTTCCCCCTCTCTCACTACCTTGACCTGGCCGGGTAGGAATCTGACCTCTACTGCTGTTTTTTTTTTGTGTGTTGGGGTGACGGGGAATGAAGATGCGAAGGAGGGAAGGATGGGATGAGGAGAAATAAGGACGAGAAGGAGGGAAGGATGGGATGAGGAGAAATGAGGATGAGAAGGAGGGAAGGATGGGATGAGGAGAAATGAGGATGAGAAGGAGGGAAGGATGGGATGAGGAGAAATGAGGATGCGGAGGAGAGAAGGATGGGATAGGGAGAAGAGAAGGATTGGGAGTGAGATAGAAGGGATGGGGGTGGGGAGGAGAAGGGAAGGAGGGGGAGAAAGAAGGAATGGGAGTGAGATAGAAGGGATGGAGGTGGAGATAGGAAGGGAAGTAAGGAATGGGGAGGGGGGAGTGAAGGGATGAGAGTGGGTAGAAGGGAAGGATGGGATGGGGTGAAGAGGGAAGGGATGAGGATGGGGAGAAGAATAGAATGATGGGGGGGGGGGTAAGAAGATTGAGGGTATGATGTAAGAAAGAAAGAAGGAAAAGGACAAAGGGAAGGAAGGGTGATGGGAGGAATAATGGAAAGAAGAGTTGATGGAAAGGGAATAGGAAAGAAAAAGAGGGGAAAAAGTAAGAAAAAAAGAAAAAATGGGTGAGGAACTAGAGATGGGGGTAAGAGGGAAGAAGTAAGAAGAAGGGAAAGATGTAGGAATTGAAAGGAAAAGAAAAGTAAAGCGGTGAGATGCAAGGGAAATGATGGGTGAAGGGATGAAGGAAGGGTTAGGAGAAAAGGAGAGAATGAATGAAGGAAGGAAAAAGAATAAGTAGAGATGAGAAGAGAGACAGAAGGAGACAAGAAAATAATGAATGAAGGAAGGAAAAAGAATAAGGAGAGATAAGAAGAGAGACAGAAGGTAAAACAAAGAAACAAAAGGTTGAGGGGAAGAAGAGGAGAGGGGAAGGGGAGGTGGGGAGGGGAGTGAGTCATGAGAGGGGAAGGGAGGCGAGGAAAAGGCTTATTAACAGTATAGGGAAGGTTGGGGAGTGAGTGTCTGTCTGTCTGCCTGTTTGTTTGTCTGTCTATCTGTACGTCTATTTGTTTGTCTGTACGTCTGTTGGTTTGTCTATCTGTACGTCTATTTGTTTGTCTGTACGTCTGTTTGTTTGTCTATCTGTACGTCTATTTGTTTGTCTGTACGTCTGTTTGTTTGTCTATCTATACGTCTGTTTGTTTGCCTATCTGACCGTCTGTTTGTGCAATATGGAAGCGATATAAAGTAGAATATATAAGTGTCTGTTTTTTTATTAGCTTGTTTGTTAGTTGTTGACAGTTCTTTCTCCTCTTTTAGTTTCTTGATTTGCTTGTTTTATTACTTGTTTTATTTTCATGTCCGGTTTTCTTTTTTTCCCTTTCTGTGGTTCTTGTTTGTTTGTTTCTTTGCCTCTTTTCTACTTGTTGCTACTTTCTCTCTCGCTCTCTAATTATCTATCTCTTTCTCTCTATCTATCTATCTTTGTGTTGTTTGCCTTTTTGTTTGTTTGTTTTCTTTTGTTTTTGTTCTTCCATTGCTCTCTTTTTTCTGTCGTCTTTCATTATTCACTATTTCTTTCTTCCTTCCTTTTTTAATCTTTTATTCACTTTCTTTGATTCCTCCTGTCTTTCTTTCATTTTCATTCCGTTTTCTCTTTCGTTTTTACTTCCTTTGTTTGTTTTTGTCTTTCTCTCGTTTGATTTGTCTGTCTGTCTGTTTGTTACGACGCCACGGTCCACAGGTGAGGTCGTTAGTGACGCCAGGTAACTTGTGAACAGGTGGCAAGGTCGTGCATGCTCTCTCTCTCTCTCTCTCTCTCTCTCTCTCTCTCTCTCTCTCTCTCTCTCTCTCTCTCTCTCTCTCTCTCTCTCTCTCTCTCTCTCTCTTATCTATCTACCTATCTATCTATCTATCTATCTATGTCAATTTATCTCTATCTCCGTACCTTTTTTTTTACTTATTTTGTACTGTATTACTTTTTTTATATTTTTATTTTTATTTCTGAACTAGCATATAATTTCCTTGTCTAAGCTTCTGATTTCATATTTGGTCATTACTTCAACATTTCTTTTCTCTTTTTCTTTTTTATTTGCCTTTTTTTATCGTTCTCTCAAGGATCAGTTTATCTACTTTCCGCATTCCTTATCGTAGCCTTCCTTCTTTTTTTACCTTTTTTTCATTTCTACTCTAAATATCACGTGTCTTTTTGCTTCATGTCCTTCCCTGCATCGTATACTCAACTTTCTACCTTTTTATTTCTCTCTCTCTCTCTCTCTCTCTCTCTCTCTCTCTCCTTTTTTCTTCTCTTTCTTGTTCTTGTTCTTGATCTTGTTCTTCTTGTTCCTGTTCTTCTTGTTCTTGTTCTGCTTGTTCTTGTTCTTGATTTTCTTCTTCTTCTTCTTCTTCTTCTTCTTCTTCTTCTTCCCACACACTCAAGTTCCCTATCTCTCTTCCTTTTTCCCTCCCATACTTCCTCTCCCTTTCCCACACTTCTCCCTTTCCCACTCCTCTTCCTTTTTCCCCCCCATACTTCCTCTCCCTTTCCCACACCTCTCCCGATCCCCCTCCTCTCCCTTCCCCACTCCTCTCCCTCCTCTCCCTTTTCCCTCCTCCCCCTCCTCTTCCTTGTTTTCCCTCCCTTCGACCATACCAGCGGCTACCCACAGAATTACCTTGACCCCAAAACTCTCCTCCTCTTCCTCCTCCTCCCTTCTTCTCCTCCTCCCTCTCTTCCTCCTCCATCTCTTCCTTCTCCTCCGCAACAAAAAAAACAAAAGAGAGAGAGTTGTATAATAGGAAGGAAAATAAGGTAGGAGAAGAAGAGGGGGAAAAGAATGAGAGAAGGAGAAGGAGGAATTACCTTTTTTTTACATCTGTCTTTACTACTTCAATGACCTTGCTCAACATAATAAAACGCAGTGAGTGAGTGAGTGAGTGAGTGACTGGCTGGCTGACTGACCTGAGTGTGAGATGTTGAACAAATGAGTGAGTGAAAGAGTGGTTAGATAAGTTAGTGAGTGGGTGAGTGAGTGAGTGGTTAGAGGAGTGAATGAGGGAGTGGAGGAGTGAGTAAGTGAGTGATTAGAGGACAGAGTGAGGGAGTGGAGGAGTGAATAAGTGAGTGGTTAGAGGACTGAGTAAGGGAGTGGAGGAGTGAGTGAGTGAGTGATTAGAGGACAGAGTGAGGGAGTGGAGGAGGGAGGGAGTGAGGGGTTAGAGGACAGAGTGAGGGAGTGGAGGAGTGGAGGTGATTAGAGGGAGGGAGTGAGGGAGTGATTAGAGGACAGAGTGAGGAGGAGGGAGGAGTGAGGGTGAGGACAGAGTGAGGGAGTGAGGAGTGAGTGGTGAGTGAGTGAGGGAGTGGAGGAGTGAGTGAGTGGTTAGAGAGGACTAATTGAGAGTGGAGTGGGTGATTAGAAGAGTGAGTGAGGGAGTGGTTACAGGACTGAGTGAGGGAGTGGCGGACTGAGTAAGGGAGTGAGGAAGTGGAGTGAGAGGGCGACTGAGTGGATAAATGAAACAACCATAGAGATCAATAGGTTATATACTTCATTCTAATACAGTGGAAAGTTTCAAAAGGAGGGTAGCTAGATTTATGGACATGGAGGGCAGGCGCCAGTAACTAGTTCTCAGATGTTGCCACGTGTAGGTTGACTGGCCGGCCTCCTCATGTCTCCTTGTGTGTGTGTGTGTGTGTGTGTGTGTGTGTGTGTCCAGCCTTGTGATATGAGTTTGAAGCATATAAAACAGCTCGTCGGGGGGAGAAGAGAGAGAGAGAGAGAGAGAGAGAGAGAGAAAAGGACAGACGGAGCGATACAGACATACAGATACAGATTCAAACAGACAGACAGAGAGACAGATTCAGACAAACAAACAACCCGACTTATACATACATAACAAACACAAACAAACAAAAAGCAAATTCAAACAAAACAGACAACCACACACACAAACAAACACACACATTTCACATCCTTCACTAACACCAAACCTGCAATTTTCAAGACGCTACGAAAAAAAAAAAAAGCATTCCTTCAGTCACCATATAAGGCAAGGTATACGTCCGTGGCTCCGCGTGGCTCAGTGTGCCTCCCAAGTGGCTCCCGGAACAACTACTTGGCTGTTTTGAGGGCGGCGAAGGTGGGGGGGGGGAGTGAGGAGGTGGGGGGATGAAGGGGGGTGGGAAGGTGAGAATTGAAAGGTATGCTGATGTTAGAGAAAGGTCATCCGTACATCGGTAGTACTCCTGTTTTCACCTTGTCACACATTTCTGGATTTGTACCGTCTCATTTCCTTATCTTTTAGCGTTTTTTTTTATTTTATTTTATTTTATAGGATGGCAAGTGAAAATTAAAAATGATATAGTTAAGGGATGGTCATCATATCACCTGCAGTACTCCTGTTTTCACTTCGTCACACATTTCTGGATTTGTACCGTCGCATTTCCTTAACATTTAGCGGTTTTTTTTATTTTTTTTTTATTTTATTTTATAGGATGGCAGGTGAACATTAAAAGTGATATAGTTAAGGGAAGGTCATCATATCACCTGTAGTACTCCTGTTTTCACCTTGTCACACATTTTTGGATTTGTACCGTGACATTTCCTTATACCTTTTACCTTATGTGTTGATTCGTAGTAAGGCAGGTGAGAATGGAAGGTATGCTGTAGTTAAGGGTAGGTCATCATATCACCTGTAGTACTCTTGTTTTCACCTTGTCACACATTTTTGGACATATACTGATGCACTTCCTTTTATTTTGCATTATTTATTAGTTTTATTGCAGGGCAGGTGAGAAATTATAGGTGTCAGAGGTGTTAATTAAGGGAAGGTCATCTGAACACCTGTAGTACTCCTGTTTTCACTTCGTCACACATTTTTGGATTTATACAGTGACATTTCCTTATACCTTTTACCTTATGTGTTGATTCGTAGTAAGGCAGGTGAGAATGGAAGGTATGCTGTTGTTAAGGGTAGGTCATCATATCACCTGTAGTACTCTTGTTTTCACCTTGTCACACATTTTTGGATTTGTACCGTGACATTTCCTTATAGTTTGCCTTCTTTGTTGATTTCGTAGTAAGGCAGGTGAAAATGGAAGGTATACTGTCGTTAAGGGAAGGTCATCTGATGGAGTTCAATGTAGGGAAGTGCAGTATTATGAGTGTAGGTAGGAACAACCTCTCGCATAACTATTGCTTAAATGACACTCTCATAAGCAGGTCTGGGTGCGAGAGGGATTTAGGGGTCTTAGTGAGCTCTGATCTCCGTCCAAGGGCACAATGCATTCAAGCTAGAAATCGAGCAAACAGGGTACTGGGATTTATTTCAAGGAGCGTGAGCAACAGAAGCGCCGAAATCTTCCTCAAACTATATTTAGCATTAGTTAGACCTCATTTTGACTATGCGGTTCAGTTCTGGTCACCTTACTATAGAATGGATATCAAAATGTTAGAATCGGTGCAGAGGAGGATGACTAAGATGATTCAGGGGATAAGAAACTTGCCATACGAGGAAAGATTCAAACAGCTAAACTTGCATTCTCTAGAAAGGCGAAGGTTGCTTGGAAACATGATCGAGGTTTATAAATGGATGAAGGGCCTTAATAAGGGGGATATTCATAAGGTTTTGCTGGTAAGAGAACCGGGTAGGACACGAAGTAATGGGTTTAAACTGGATAAATTCAGATTCAACAGGGACATAGGCAAAAATTGGTTTACTAACAGGGTGGTGGATGAGTGGAATAGGCTTAGCAGTCATGTGGTGAGTGCCAATACAATTGTTACATTCAAAAATAGATTAGATAAACTCATGGACAGCGATATTAGGTGGGGTTAGATACACGGGAGCTTAGGTTGAAAGGAGCTGCCTTGTATAGCCCTACCGGCCTCTTGCAGACTCCTGCGTTCTTATGTTCTTATGTTCTTACTGATTGATTTCGTTGGGCTCTTTTCTTCTTTTTTTGCTACACTTTCTTTTTGTTGCCCTTGAGTTGTTTCCTGTGCTGTAAGAAAAAGAAGAAGAAGAGGTAAAAGAGAAAAGCAAAATTGGCGAAGGAAAGTCATCTAATCACCTGTTGTTCTCCGCTTTTCACCTTGTCACATTTTTGGACTCGTATCTTCGCATTTCCTTATAATTTTCCTTATTTATTGCCTCCGAACCTTGAAAAACGAAAATGGAAGGTGGTTGAGGGTCGTGAAGGGAAGGCTATCTAAGAATCTATCGTACTTCTGGTCTCCCCTCGTCAAATTTCCCTACATTTTACCTTATTTATGGATTTTGTAGCAGGGCAGGTGAAAAAAGGAAAGTCATATCGCTACGGGAAGGTCATTTTCGCACCTGTTGTACTTATAGTCTCACCTTGTCTCATATTCTGGGACTTCAATCGTCGGGCTTTCCATTATTTTCCTTTATTTATTGATTTCGTAGCAGGGCAGGTGAAAAAGAAAGGTGATATCGTTAAAGGAAGTTCATTTTCACACCTGTTGTACTTATGGTCTCACTTCGTCTTATATTTTCGAACTTGAATCATCGGACTTTCTCATATTTTACATTTTTTTTTATTTCGTAGCAGAAGATGTAAAAAACGAGGGTGATATCGTTAAGGTAAGGTCATTTTCACACCTGTTGTACTTATGGTCTCACCTTGTCTTATATTTTCGAACTTAAATCGTTGGACTTCCTCAGAGTTTACTTTATTTATTGATTTCGTAGCAGAAGATATAAAAAAGGAAGGTGATATCACTACGGAAAGACCATCTGGGCACCTGTTGTACTCTTCTCACCTTGACACACCTTTCCGTACACAAATCATCTTTCCCAAGTACGCTGAACCTTACCTGTAGTTTTAATAGCAGGTCAGACGAGAAGGGAAGGTAATGTTGTTTAGGAAAGGCCACCCGGCATCTGTTATTGCTTATGTTCTTATCTAGTCTCACTTTTACCTAACTTTACCATATTCCTCACTTTCTATCTCTTCTCAATCTCTCCATTCCTGCTGGCTGTCTCTCCTGCTCTCTTCCAGTCTTTCTCTCCTGTTCTCTCTCTCTCTCTCTCTCTCTCTCTCTCTCTCTCTCTCTCTCTCTCTCTCTCTCTCTCTCTCTCTCTCTCTCTCTCTCTCTCTCTCTCTCTCTCTCTCTCTCTCTCTCTCTCTCTCTCTCTCTCTCTCTCTCTCTCTCTCTCTCTCTCTCTCTTACCTTATTTATTCACTTCCTCTTCCTCCCCTCTTATCATTCTTTCCATCTCTTCCCTCTTACCCTCCTCTCCCTTTTATTCTCCTGCTTTCTCTTTGTTCTCCTCTCTCTTCCCCTCTTCCTCTTTCTTACTCTCCATCTTCGTTTCTTCACTCCACCTTTACCCCTCTTATTATCATTATTCTTTCATCTCAATCATTCGCACGCCTTATCTTCCCTCTCCTTCTCTTGCTCTCCTCACTTATTCTATACCCTGCCAATTAGTTAAGTAGCAGGCAGGTGAAAAGAGAGGAATATAGCAAAGAGAAAGCCGTCTAAGCACCTGTACTTTTTTTAACCTTGTACCACCTTTATGCGCCTACACCGTCTTTCCCTCCTATTGTGACCTTTTTTTATTAGTTCAGTAGCAGGCAGGTGAAAATGAAAGGTAATTGCTTAAGACATCTATCTGAGCACTTGTACCTTTCTTATTTTAACACACCTTTATATTTCGACACCATGTTTTCGACTCACATTGAACGATAGTTGTTGGGTTAGCAGTAGGACAGGTGAAAATGAAAGGCAATATAGTCTGGAAAGGTCATACGAGCACCTGTTCATCCTTATACTTTTACCTCGTCACACCTGTGTATATTTTTTACGTCATCGTCACTTATATTTAACCTCATGTATTATTTTTGTGTTTAATAGTCTTGTTTTCTTCTATCTGTCTCTCTCATTTCACCTTCTCTACCTGCTATGACGTCACTCCTCCCTCACCGCCGTTGTTATAGGGAGAGTTTGCCATCTTGCATCGAGGCACTCAGGCTCACTGCATCCTGACCACCTCTTCTGCCTGGACACAAGATCAACACCAAGAGATAATGATGCTATTTGAAATTCCAACACCTCGAGTTAAGGTACGAGCGCTGGGTAGGAGGCAGTGAGCATGAGCGGCATGGATGCAAGATAGCGAGTGGCGAGTGTTTTTCCTCCCTTCATTCGCATTTTATATCACCATCCAGTTTATTCGTTACTGATGTCTATGGCTTTGCCCTCACCTGGTGTTGGGCTACCTGTCTGCACACCTGAGTCACACCTGAGTCACACCTCGCTACGCAGTCCTTCACCTTGACACCGCTCGTCCTCCCCTCAGGCCTCACACACACACACGCACACACGCACACGCACACGCACACGCACATGGTCTATCTCGCTTCTTGGCACTATTTTTCACCCGTGTTTTCACCTTCGCCGTCACCCTGACACCCTTTCCTTCCTTTTTATATCCTGTACCTCCTTTTACGATGTTGTTTTCAGGTACAAATTATACGGTTGGCTTCCAGATATGCCTCTACCTGCTTCCTTCCTGCTTCCTCCTTGCTCTTTAAACTTGTGTGTATTTTAAACTTGTTATTTGTTTTTTTGTTTGTGTTCATTTATATACGTGCTGCTTGTTTCATTTTTTTTCTCCTGTATTTTTTTTTTTTTTTACTATTCCGTGTTTAAATGCACTTTCCTTCTATATTTCAATTATTTTCTTATTGTCTTTTCTGTCTGATTTTTTCTATACGGTCTATTTTTTTTCGTATCAGTCAGCTTTTTTTTTGCCTTCCTTCCTTTATATTTTATTATGTCTTTATTATTTTCATGTTCTCCTTATTCGAGTTTAATTTTATCTCAGAAGTTTATATTTATTTTTTGTTGTTCATTTTTTTCTGAGACCTTTTTCTTTACTTTCATCTTTTTTTCTTCCACATTTTTAATTCAAATATTCGTTGTTCTGATCCTTGCTCTCTCTATTTTTTTTTTATCTCACCAACCAGTTTCTTTATTATTGTTTTCTTTGTTTGATTTCTCCTATTTTTCCCCTGAGACCTTCTTGTTTGCTTCTGTCATCTATCGTCTACATTATCTTTTAAAGTATTCATAATTCTCGTGTTTATCTTTCTCCATTTGCATTTTATCTCACCATCCAGATTCTTCCTTATTTTTTCCTCCATGCCTGACTGATTCCTCCTTACGTTTTTATTTTTGTTTATTTATCTATTTTTTATTTATATTTTATTATTTTATTTATTTCCTCATCAGTCTTCTTTTCTTTACTCTTACCTTCTAATCATCCTTTAAAACTTCTAAATGTTCACTATTCGCATGTTATTATTGCTCCAGTTTTATTGTTTCACCCATCGCTTAATTTCCATCATCATCGCTTTCATTTTTTTCAGTTTTCAGCGTCTGCCTGTTGTGAATATTTCTTCAGTTTCAGTATTTTTCGTTCCAATCATTTTTGCTTTTTTCCCCCTGTTTTATTTCCCTCTTCTTCGCCCTCATTTAGCTTTTCTCTTCTCCTTTAGCTTTTCCTTTAATTTTCTCCTTTTCTGCTGTTATTATTATTATTATTATCATTCCTTTTTTTCTCTTCCTTCGTCTCCCTCACTCAGTTTATTCTTTTCTCTCAGATTTGCCTTTATTTTTTTCTCCTTTTTGTCTTTAGTATTATCTGTTATTCCTCCTTCATCTCCCTCACTCACTCAGCAAATCTCTTTCCATTATCTTTTCCTTTATTTTTTCTCTCTTCGTTCTTTTTTGTCCCTTTTCCTCCTTCGTCACTCCCTCAGCTTTCCTCTTTTCCAATAATTTAACCTTCATTTATCTGCCTTTCTGCCTGTGTTATTATTTTTTTCATATTATTGTCTTTCTTTTACACAACGTTATTCTCTCTTCCATTATCTTGTCTTTATTTTCTCTTCCTCTTTGTCTCTTATTGCTATTTTTCCTCAGTCAATATCCTCACTCAGTTTTTCTCTCTTCTCAGCATTTTATTTAATTTTCCTTTCTTTCTGTCTTTGTTATTGTTTTTTTTTTTTTTACATCGTGGTCTTAACTCAGTAATTCTCTCTTTCATTAGTTTTGCTTTTATGTTTTTCTCCCTCTTCGTTTTGTCTTGTTCTTTTCTCTTCTTCGTCACTCCCCAACTTCGTTATTTCTTGCCCTTTTCCCTTCTTCGTCACTTCCCTTCTTCGTCACTCCCCCTCTTCGTTATTTCTTGCCCTTTTCTCTTCTTCGTCACTCCCCCTCTTGGTTATTTCTTGCCCTTTTCTCTTCTTCGTCACTCCCCCTCTTCGTTATTTCTTGCCCTTTTCCCTTCTTCGTCACTCCCCCTCTTCGTTATTTCTTATTCTTTTCCTTCTGTCACTCCCCTCTTCGTTATTTCTTGCCCTTTTCCCTTCTTCGTCACTCCCCCTCTTCGTTATTTCTTGCCCTTTTCCCTTCTTCGTCACTCCCCTTCTTCGTTATTTCTTGCCCTTTTCCCTTCTTCGTCACTACCCATCTTCGTTATTTCTAGACCTTTTCCCTTCGTCCTCCCCTCTTCGTTATTTCTTGCCCTTTTCCCTTCTTCGTTATTTCTTGCCCTTTTCTCTTCTTCGTCACTCCCCTTCTTCGTTATTTCTTGCCCTTTTCCCTTCTTCGTCACTCCCCCTCTTCGTTATTTCTTGCCCTTTTCCCTTCTTCGTCACTCCCCCTCTTCGTTATTTCTTGCCCTTTTCCCTTCTTCGTCACTCCCCTTCTTCGTTATTTCTTGCCCTTTTCCCTTCTTCGTCACTCCCCCTCTTCGTTCTGTCTTGTCCTTTTTCCTTTCTTCGTCACTCTCAGCTTTTCTCGTTTCCAATAACTTTACATTTATTTACCCGACTTTCTGCCTGTCTTTCCTTCACACATAATTTTCTCTCTTCCATTTGTTTTGCCCCTTTTTTTTCTCCCCTCCACCCTCGCACCTTTCCACCTGAGCCACGCTTCAGGTATCACGCACCTGGATCACAATAATCATTCATGTATTCAGCCTTTCCTCCCTTGCTTACTTCCTCGTTTCCTTTCTTCCTTCCTCTCTTCCTTTCCTTTTCCTTTCCTTTCCTTTTCTCCCGCCTTTCTTCCGGACTTTCTTTCTTGGTTTGCATTTCTCTTTCGTCCATTCACGCATATTTTCCTCTGTATCTATTTATCTATAAGTATGTCTATTTCTTCTTTCTTCACCTCCTTCCATCCCTATTTCTTATCTTCTTTCCTTTTCTTTTCCTTCCTTGTCTTATCCCTTTCTCTCATTCTTCTTTTCTCATTTCTCACCGTCCTCTTTTCTCTCCTCCTTTCCATTTTGTTCCCTCTTTCTTGATTTCATTTCATCATTTCCCTCATTCCCTCCCTTCTCTCTCTCTCTCCTTCTTTACTTCTCTCCTCCATGACCTGTTAATTGTTTCTTTCTTCCTTCCTTCCATCCATCTTTCCTTCGTTTGTTCATCTTCCTTCCCTCCTAACTTCTCTCTTCTCCCTTCTTCTCCCCTCACTTCCTTCTTTTTTCCTATCATATACTTTGTTCCTTTCCTCCCTTCCTTCCTTTCCGTTATTTCCTCCCTTCCTTCATACTTCTTTCCTTCCTATATTCCTCTTACCTCCCTCTTCACTTCTCTCTCTCCCCTTCTTCTCCCTTCACTTCCATTATTCCTTCTTTTTTCTTTCTTATATTTCGTTCCTTTCCTTCCTTTCTTCCTTTCCATCATTTCCTTATTACTTCTTTCCTTCTTATATTCCTCTTTCCTCCCTCTTCGCTTCCCTCTTCTTCCTTCGTCTCCCCTCTCTTCCATTATTCCCTCTTTTTCCTTTCTTATGTTTTGTTCCTTTCCTTCCTTTTTTCCTTTCCATCATTTCCTTATTACTGCTTTCCTTCTTTTATTCCTCTTTCCTTCCTCTTCACTTCTCTCTTCTTCCTTCTTCTCCCGTCACTTCCATTAATCCATTTTTTTTCTTTCTTATATTTTGTTTCTTTCCTTCCTTTCTTCCTTTCCATCATTTCCTTATTACTTCTTTCCTTCTTATATTCCTCTTTCCTCCCTCTTCACTTCTCTCTTCTCCATTAATCCTTCTTTTTTCCTATCATATATTTTCTTCCTTTCCTTCCTTTCTTCGTTTCCTCCCTTCTCTCCCTCCTTCCTTCCTTCCTCCACCTGCTAATTATTTTCCCTCCACGTGCTGGTTATTGTGGAGAGAACAGGTGAGGGCAGTGGAGCGAGACAGGTCCATTTCCCTCCTTCTCTCCTTTCCTCCATTCCTCCATCTTCCCTCCTTCACTCCACTTCTCCCTAACTCGTTTTCTCCACTTTTTCGTCTCTTTCGTCATCGGTTTTATCATTTTCATTGTGTGTGTTTGATTCAAGGTTTTGTTTCCTCTTTTTTTCTTCTTTTCTTTTTCTTTCTCTTCGTTGCCACTTTCATTTTTATTTCCTCGTGTTTTTTTTCTCTTCTTGTCATTATCACTTAGTTTCTTTCTTCTCTCCATTCGTCTTTCTCTGTCTTTACTCTCATTTGACATCTTCTTCTTTATAATTTCTTCTTCCTCACTCTCGTACCTAATTTTTCATATCTCATTATTTTTTCATTTCCTTTTTTCTTTCTTTCTCTTCGCGTCACTTTCATTCTTATTATCTTGTATTTCCTCCTTTCCTTTATCACTTCTTCATTCCCTCTCTTTTCGTTTTTCTCTATGTCTTCTCTCCACTTTATCTATATTTTATTATATCATCCTCTCTCTCTCTCTCTCTCTCTCTCTCTCTCTCTCTCTCTCTCTCTCTCTCTCTCTCTCTCTCTCTCTCTCTCTCTCTCTCTCTCTCTCTCTCTCTCTCTCTCTCTCTCTCTCTCTCTCATTCTTATTTATCCTCTGTGCCTTCATTTTCATTCGACCTGTTCTCTTTCTTCGTAGTTTCTTTCTCTCATCTATTTTCCTTCACACCGTTTTCTCATTTATTTCTTTTATGTGTTTCCAGTTTTCTTCGTGTTTCCTTCCTATATTCCTTTATCACACACACAGCGTCTATTTCTCTTAATTTCTCCTCCTCTGTGTCTTTCTTTATTTTCACTCACCCTGTTCTCTTTCTTCTTCCTTATTTCTTTCTTTATTTATCTTGTTTATCTCATTTCCTCGTTTCACTTTTAATTTTCGTTTTCTTCTGTATATCTTTTTCTTTACTGTGTACTCTTTGCTTTCTCTTCATTTCTTCTCTGTTTCTTCATTTTTATTCACCCTGTGCCCTTTCTTCCATTCTTCGTTCCCTCTTTTTCTCATCTTATTTTTACATTTATCTTTCAATTTTCGTTTTCTTCTGCCTACCTTTTTCTTTACTGCGTACTTTTTGCTTTCTCTTAATTTCTCCTCCTGTTTCTTTATTTTTATTCACCCTGTGCCCTTTCTTCCATCTTTCGTTCCCTGTTTTTCTCATCATATTTTCACATTTATCTCTCAATTTTCGTTTTTCTCTGTCATCTCATTCTGTTCCTTTCCGTTTTCATCTTTATTCGAGCAATTTTTTCTTCTTCCTTCCTTCCTTACTCTCTCCCCTTCTTCTTCCTTCTCCCTCTTCTCTATTTATATCCCACACTCTCCTCCCTTCCATTCCATCATTTATCCATCTATCCCTATTCTCCTTTCCTCTCCCCTCTCTAGAAAGGCGAAGGGTGCGTGGAGACATGATCGAGGTTTATAAATGGATGAAGGGCTTTAATAAGGGAGACATTCATAAGGTTTTGTTGGTAAGAGAACCGGGTAGGACACGAAGTAATGGGTTTAAACTGGATAAATTCAGATTCAACAGGGACATAGGCAAAAATTGGTTTACTAACAGAGTGGTGGATGAGTGGAATAGGTAGTGAGTGCCAATACAATTGTCACATTCAAAAATAGATTCGATAAATTCATGGACAGCGATATTAGGTGGGGTTAGATACACGGGAGCTTAGGGTCAAAGGAGCTGCCTCGTACAGGCCTACCGGCCTCTTGTAGACTCCTGCGTTCTTATGTTCTTATGTTCTTATGTTCTTATCTCTCTTCCATTTTTCTCTTTTAATTTTCGTTTTCTTCTTCATTCTCTTTTTTCCCTCTTTCGCTAACGTTATTTTCATTCATACTAGCCTCGTTTTCTCCTTCCTTCATCCACTCCATTTCTTTCATTCTCTCATCATTCTTCTTTCTCTGTTTTCATTTTCGTTCGCTTCGTTTTCCTTCTTCCTTCTTTTCTTTTCTTTCTTATCTCATTTCCGCGGTTCTCTTTCAAACTCTGGATTCTCTCATTATTCTTCTTTCTCTGCTTTCATTTTCGTTCGCCCCGTTTTTCTGCTTCCTTCTTTTCTTTTCTCTCTTATCTCATTTCCGCTTTTCTCTTTCAAACTCTGGATTCTCTCATTATTTTTCTTTCCCTGTTTTCAGTTTTGTTCGCCCCGTTTTCCTTCTTCCTTCTTTTCTTTTCTTTCTTATTTCCTCGTTTCTCTTTCAATTTTCGTTTCCTCAGCTCTTCGGACTTCCCCTTATTTTCCTCCTTCTCTTGTTCTCCTTCCATGCTTATTCCTTTTTCTTCCTCCTCGCTTTCGTCTCCACCCTCTTCGCCTTTAACCTTTCATTATCTTATTCAGTGTCTCCGTCTCCATCTTCATTTTATTTTCCATTATCTCCTTATTCTCTCTCCCTCCCCTTGCTCTCTTCATCCTCCCCTTTCACCTTTCGTTTTTCTATCTCTTCTCAATCTCTCCATCCCTGCTGGCTGTCTCTCCTGCTCTCCTCCAGTCTCTCTTACTCGTTCTCTCTCTCCTTATTTATTCACCCTTCCTCTCCCTTCCCTCTTATTATCATCATTTCTAATTCTTCCCTCTTCTCCTTCCTCTCTCTTTTATTCTCCTGCTTTCTCTTTGTTCTCCTCTCTCTTCCTGTCTTCCTCTTTCTTACTCTCCATTTTCCTTCTTCACTCTCCCTTTATCCCTCTTTTTATCATTATTGTTTCATCTCCCTCATTCGTACTCCTTATCTACCCTCTCCCTCTCTTTTTCTTTCTCCTTCCTGTTTCTCTCCTATTTCTTATCCCTCTTCCCTCCTTCTCCTTCTCCTTCATCATCCTTTCTCTTATTCATATCCCAAAATCTCTTCCCTCCCTTTCCTCCTCTTATCCATCCATCCCTTCTTCCTCTCTTTTCCTCTTCCTCTCTCTCCTTTCTTCCTCTCACCTTCTCCTTCCCATTATTCATATCCCAAAATCTTCTCCCTCCCCTTCCTCTACTTATTCATCCACCCTTCTTCTCCTACCTCTCCCTTCCTTTTCATCATTTCTCTCTCCCCTTCTCCCCTCTCCCCCTTTCTTCCTCTCCTCTATTCATATCCCACACTCTCTTCCCTCCCCTTCCACCTTTTATTCATCCATGCCTCTTCCCATTCTTTCCTCTCCCTCCCTCTTCATCATTCCTCCTCCCCTTCCCTCTCCCCCCCCCCCCTCCGCCGTTGCGTGACCTCGGCTGCTACGCTGGGTCATTATTACCCCGAGGTCACGCGGACTAAAGGTCAGACGTAAAACATGGCCACATATGGACGAAAGAAAAAACAAGGTAAAACAAACACACAAACACACACACAAAAAAAACAACAACGCACATATACATACACAGAGTCGCCAGCCCATGTGTACCTTTGTGTGTACGTGAGTTGAAGGGTTTGTTTACGCACATGTGGACAGGTAAAGGTAGATAGTGAGTGATGGAAAGGTTTGTGGAGAGAGCTAATGGAAGGTGGAAGGAGAGAAATGGTGGGAGTGGAATGATGACAGGTGGATAATTAAGAGGTGGTAAATTGTTGGAATGCAAGGTAGTGGAGGGGTAATAGATGAATAAAGGGAGGAGAAGAGAAGAAGAGGTGGAAGGAGATAGGAGAGAGGGAAGGAGAAAGGGAGGTGGACAGAATGCATGGATTATTACAGACAGACATAAACAGGTAAGGAGAAAGAGGTGGAAGGGAATAGGAGAGAAAGGGAGAAAGAGAGGTGGATCAGTGTGTGGATACAGAGTAGACACAAGCTAAAAAGAAGAGGTGGAAGGGAGATAGGAAAGAAGGAAGGAGAAAAGGAGTGGATGAATCGTGGGTTTACAGGTAGACACAAACAAAAAAGAAGAGGTGGAGAGGGAGAAGAGAAGGTGGACAGGTGCATGGATTCATTGGTAGACAACAGCTAAAAAGAGAGAGAAGAAAGGGTGGATGAGGTGTGTGGAGTTTACAGGTGAGCAACAGGTAAAGTAAACAAAATTAATAAGAAAATAGAAATAATGGAAACAAAGTGGAGGAAGAAGAAAGAAGAAAGGAGGAAGAAGTGAAAAAAGGAGGAAGAAAATGCACACACAGGTGTGAAGCTAAACAGGTAAACAAGAAAAGGGTGAAGTAGAAAGAGGAAGGAGAGCAGAAGAAAGAAGGAAAATTAAGAGACAGGTGGAGGGAAAGGAAGAAGAATGAAGAAAAAGCGTGTGAGTAGAAGGGAAGAACGAAAAAAAAAAGGAAGAGTGGGTGGGACAGAGTGGAGGGGGAAGTTGAAATGAGGAAGAGCAATGAAGAAAAAGAGTGGAAAGAAAGGAAGAATTAAAAAAAGGAAAGGAATGAGACAGGTGGAGGAAAGAAAATGAGGAAGAATGAATGAAGAAAAGGTGGAAGAAAGGAGAATGAACAAGAAAAAAGAAAGGAAAAGAGGAGGTGAAGAACGAAAAAGGAAGAAAATTAAACAGGTGGAGAGAAGAAGGAAATGAGGAAGAGGAATTAAGAAAAAGATAAAAGAAGGAAGAACGAAGAACGAAAAAAAGTGAATTAGAGATATGAGAAAGAGGAAGAAGGTATGAAAAAGGAGAAAAGAGACGTTAAAAAGTAAACAGCGGAAAAGGAAACAAAAGAAGAACGAGGAAGGAGAGGGATGAGAAACAGATGAAAAATGGGAGGGTGAGGAAGAGGAAAGAAGGAAGAGGTAGAAAGGGGAGATAAATGAAAAGGTATAAAAAACGCAGGTCGACGAAGAGGAGGGAGAATGCAAGGCTGATAAAATTGGTGAAATGGGAATAACGGATAGAAAAGGTAAGGGATGAAAGAGGATTAGGAGGAGGAGGAGGAGGAGGAGGGTCGCGTCTTGCATACTGACCACAAGTTGTGAAGAGTAATGGTAACCTACCTCTGACTCATTCTCTCTCTCTCTCTCTCTCTCTCTCTCTCTCCTCTCTCTCTCTCTCTCTCTCTCTCTCTCTCTCTCTCTCGCTTTCTTCTTCTTCTTCTTCTTCTTTAACTTCTTCTTCTTCTTGTTTGTTTTGTTTGTTTTCTCTTTTTCTCTTATTTGTTTTTCTTCAACTCGGCCTAACAGGTGGAGGGAAGATCTGACACACGCCTCCGACTGTGGACTCGCCCATGATTTCAGACTAATGATGATGTACGTACATGTGTGTTGCCAGTCAGAAATTTGAAAGAGAAGAACACTTGCGTTCTGTTTTTGTCGATCCGTCTTCCCTCTCCTCCCTCTCCTTTCTCCTTTCTTCCTTTCGCTTTTAAAGTCCTTTCCCTTTCCTTCCTCTTACCTTTCTCTCACACTTTTTCTGTTTTCATCTTGTTCTTCCCCATTTCTCTCTAATTTTCCGTTTTTATTTCTTATCCTCATTTTCTTCCTCCTTCACCCTTCCCTCTCTCTCTTTCCTCCCCCTGACCCTCTTCACCTCTCCCTCTCTCTCCTTTTTCTCTTCTTTCCTTCTTCTTACTCATCTTAAGACTTATGGTCTCCTTCCTCCTTTCCCCTTCTCCTCCCTTCTCTCTCCTCTTTCTCAATTTATGCCCCTCCTCCTCTCCTCTGCCCCTTCCCTTCCTCTCTCTCCCCTTTCCTTCCCTCCCTCTCTCCTCCCCTCACCTGTTGCCTCAATCTTTGTCTGCCCACTCAATGAGTGGCACTTCAACCCACTGCTCTCCTTCCCTCTTACCATCTTCTTCCTTTCTTCCTTTCTTCCTTCCTTTGTTTTTCAGCTTTTAACTCCAGATTTCTTCACTCTTCCTCCTCCTCCTCTCCTCCCTCCCTCCTCCTCCTTCATCTTTTTCTGTCCTGTTCTACCACACTGCAGATTACTTGCAGGTGGTAGTAAACAGACACCCCTGCCATAGACTGATATGGTCTTTTGTGTCTGTTCCTATGTATCTCCATGTATTCTCCTCCTTCTCCTCTCCTCCTCCATTGCGTAAGCTCTTTGCTTCATTTCGAACACACACACACACACACAAAAAAAAAAACATTCAGCACACGGGAATACTTAGGTGTACTCTGTGTTGTATAAAATACACACACACACACACACACACACACACGGTCGCACGCACGCACGCACAGCACGCACGTGCACGCATGCACGCACACACACACACACACACACACACACACACACACAGGTTTTACTAGGTTTTGAAGTTTTGTTTTTTGTTTTAGAGCGAAGATAATTTAATTTAACATGTGATTTAACAGTACACACACATATAGTAGTAGTAGTAGTAGTAGTAGTAGTAGAAAGTAAAAACATAAGAACAAGAACACGAACAACAAAAATAGAATGAGAAAGTTAAGATAATAAAAGGTAAAATATCAATTTAAATATACTATTATCACTAATACACACACACATATTACACATACATATAGTAGTAGTGTGTTGTAATGATAACAAGCACTGACATCCAAACACACACATCCTCATGAGTAACATAAGTGGCGTGGCGGTAGATGACGTTGGTGGAGGTGGAGGTGGTGGAGGAGGTGAGATGGAGGAAGGTCATGGAGGTTATTTTTTCTTCTTCATATTCTTCCATGTGGTCAGGTGTCGGATTTGATGGAGAAGGAGGAGAAGGAGGAGGTGGAGGAGGAGGAGTGAGAACAGTATGAAATCCAATAGGCTAAATATATAGAAGTTGCTTGATATCCCACCTTGCTTTGACAAGAGATGGGACTGGTTGAATGGAGGTAAGAGGGGAGGTGAGTGATACAGAGGGGATGTATGGACAGGATGGGGTGAAGGGGAGAGGGGAATGTAAGGTAAGAGGGGAGGATGATGGGGACAAGGATTGGGGGGAGGCAGATAGAGGTTATGTATAAGAAAGATAGAGGTAATGTTGAAGGGAGAATGTAATAGTGGGGAATAAAAGGTATCAGAGGTTAGTATAAGAATGGTTAAGGGAAGAGAAAGACAGAGTGTATGGTGGTGGGAGGGGGAAGGGGAGGATAAGAATAATTGGGTGGTAAGGTGACAAGAAGGGAGGGTTAAGGGGTGGGTATGGGAGGTAGGTAAATGTAGGTAGGTTACAGATAAGAAGGGTAAGGGAAGGGGGGGAGGGAGATGAAGGGTGATGATAGTAAGTGGGTACAGAGAAAATATAAGAATTAAGAAATTTAAGAAAGTGAGCAAGATGGAGAAGGAGGAGAACGAAAGAAAGCATGAAATTAATAGAATATGGTAAAAGAGTACATGATACAGGAAGAGAATAGATAGATGGGTAGAATAATGATGGGGAGGGATAGATGGAAGTATGTATGAGGAAGTAAAGATTTAAAGGAAAGTTGAACGTGAAGGAAGAAAGAAAGACTTAAAAATGATATAAGTATGAACGTAGTATATACTTGGGTGGTGTAGTTTAATGATATAGTATAGTAGATAAGGTTGGTTAATGGGTGTATAAAGATTTAAGAAAGAAATGTATGAAAAATATGAAGATATCGTTGTTAAAGATGTGAAAGGAAGATGTTAGATAATGGGTGATGGGTATAATGACAGTAGAAGTTGCTGAAGGGTATGCAAATTGTAAAGAAACATATAAACCTAGTAGATGTTTAAATAAAGATAGGTAAGAGTATTTTGTTATTGATAATGGTGATGGGTGGTACTGAATATGTTTAGCTAGATAATAATAATCTAATAATTGATTAGCAAAGAAATATATATAAACCAGGTAGATAATGAAGAAAAAAGATAGGTTAGTTGTTATGATAATGGTGATGGTGGCTAAATAGTTTATGTATACAGATGTAAGGGAGATATGCTTTGGATGAGTTGTTTATATATTACAGGTAAGGAGGGAGACTTGTTGGAGGGGCTGGTATGAGAATGTTGGGAGAGGCTGATGGGTACTGTTATGTCCTGAACCTCTTCCTGACTCTACACGAGTTGGAGGAAAGGGGAAGAGAGGAGAAAAGAAGAGTGAGAGGAAGATATGAGGAAGATGGAGTTTTGAGCTGGATCTAGGGAGAGGAGGAGAGGTGGTTGCCTGAGGGAGAGCAGGCTGGACAGGTGAAGGTTAGGAGAGAGAGAGGTGGAGTGGGAGGGTGAGGATGGGTTACTCATCACTTTGAGTCCAGCAAACAAACCAACTCACTTCTTCTTCCTCTATAATCCTTATCTTTTTTTTTTCTTCTTCTTCCTTTCTCTTGCTGGTGGTTTTTCCATATTTTCTTCCTCTCTCATCTCCTGTAATTCTTTTCTTCTTTTTTCTCTTTGCTCTGTGTTTGTTACAGGGCCCTTGCTTTCTCGCCTCTCTTTCTCTGTTTGTTCTTTTTATTATTTTTATTTTCTTTGCTGATCAATCTTCTTACTCTTTCAGTTTTGTATCATATTCATATATATACTATACTACTTACTATTGCCAAACTAATGACTATCATTACCATTGCTAACACTACTACTACTACTACTGCTATTGATTACTACCAATACTACCAATTGCCATTGTTACTACTACTGCTATTACCAATTCATTATAATCCATTACTGAATTTATTCATCACACTCACCACACTGCTACTACCACTATTCACTAACATCATCACACAACCAATTAATTATCAATTTCTTCTTTATCATCTTTCTCCATGGTCATCAACACGGAGTTTGCAGATGCGCATGTGGTCTGTGTGTGCGTGGGCGCCTTCCTCCTCCCAGTGTTTGAGGTTAAGGTCAGTATAGAGAGGAGGTGAGCGGCAATGAGTGCTGCAGGCAGTGATCACTGGCACTAAGCCGAGAGGTTGCTGGCTGCATGACGGCCGGGTGAAGGGGGAAGGAGATGGGGAAGTGCTGGACTGACTGTGCTTTAACAGGGTCTCTTGACTGGCCCTGTGGCTTTGTTAGGGGTCTTTTGTTTTGGGGGTCTGTTGGCTGAGGTAGAGGGGCTGATGGGGTGAGTTGGAAGGTGTTGGGCTGACTGGCTAACTTACAGTGAACCTTGGACTGGCCTGGTGTTTTGTGCAGGTTAGGGTCTGTGTTTTGGGGGTGCCTGTTGGGTTGAGGCAGGAGTGGGACGGACTTGAAGGTGGCACTGACTGACTGACCTGCTCATAGTGGACTCCTTGGACTGAATGTGGGTGGGGTGAGGTCTTGTTGATGTGTTAGGAGTCTGATGGCTTAGATGGAGGAATATGATGGACCGACTGGCTAACTTCTTCAATAGTGACCTTAGACTAAATGTGGTTGTGTGAGGTTCGTGGCTGTGGGTTTGGGGTTTGATGGTGGGTTTGTAAGTGGCCTGTTCCACTATGACTGGATCACATCTGACTGCAAGCTGAGTGGTGGATCAGGTGAGTGCGAGTGTGAGGGGGGGTCCATGTAGTTAAATTTCATGTCTTTTCTGTTCACAGGGGTAGAAAGGTGATTTGGCTGGCTCACTGCTTCTTGGAGTGGGTTGATCTAATTGTGGCGGCTGAGTGGTGGGTCTTGGCTAACTCTGGCTGCTTTCTGCTGATCAGGCTGGAGGTGATGATCAGGCTGGTTGCTGACTGAGTAGTCCTGGCAATGTGGTTGTGTGGTTGCTGGAGTGAAGTGATAGCTACTTGTTTGACTGAATGAGGTCTTGGAGTCGCCTCGGGAATGTATGGGGCCTGAGTGGTGGTCTGTGTTTTGCTTGGCTGTCTTGAATTCCCTGCAGAAGTGCGCACCTGTAATGTTTGTGGTTGTTTGTTTATTGCTGTGTGAGTGAGGAGTGAGTGAGGGTCTTCCCGGTTTGCAGATTTTGGTAGGTGTCGAGGGCCATGTAAGTGATTGAAGGATTTACTTTTTTTTTTGGGTCAGCTGTGTCCAGTGTGCATGAAGGCACTTGTTATGTGTTTTAGAGGCAGAGTATGGTGTAGATGAACTGACTGGCTGACTGGCGGGGTTGTTCAGGTGGACTGAGGGTTGGTGGAGGAGTTTGAGGGGTGAAGAGTAACTGACTGGGTGATCAGGTTGCCCAGGTGTGACTGGCTGGGTGAGTTTGAGGTGAGTAACTGACTGGGTGACTGGTGGGTTGTCTTAGGTGACTGGAGGAGTTGAGGGTGTAAGAGCACCACTGGGTGACTGGTGGCTGTCTGTAAGACTGGAAGGCTGGTGGAGAGTTTGGGTGTGGAAGCAACTCACTGGTGACTGTGTTGTCTTTAGTGACTGAGGCTGGTGAGAGTTTGAGGGGTGTGTGTTATACCGACTGGTGACTGGGTGGGGTTGGTTTTAGGTACTGAGTGGGCTGCTGAGAGGCATGTGGAAGAGTAATCGATTGGTGACTAGTGGGTTGTCTTAGTGACTGGAGGGTTGTTGATAAAGAGAGGTGGCGTGAAGAGTAACAGACTGGTTGACTGGTGGTTGTCTTAGGTAACGGGAAGGCTTGGTTGAGGGGCAGAGGGGTATGGCAGCACCGACTGTGATCAGTGGCTGACTGGCGTGGGTGTCTTTCCGGCTTGTGCTGCGTGTGTGGCTGGTTGGATGACTGGTGTTTCTGAGTGAGTGGTTACCACAGACGCGCTGTATGACTAGCTCAAGTAGTGGCTATAATGACACGCGCCGATGTAACACGGGCGGGAAGATGAAAATGCTGCAATGTGCGAAGGTATTTTATATTATTATTTATCTGTTTACTTATTTATTATTGTAATTAGTTTACTATTTTGTTAAGAGGTGGTGAGTGATAGTAGTAGTAGTAGAGTAGTAGTAGTAGTAGTAGTAGTTGTAGTAGTAGGAGGAGGAGGGAAAAAGAAAAAAGAGAACAACATCAGCAAAAGCAAAAAAAACAAGAGTAGTTTAATAATACGTTTGAAACAGAAACCATTGAGAAACCACCACCATCATCATCATCATCATCATCATCATCATCATCATCATCATCATCGTTACCACCAATCCATTAAAGTAACCACAATATTAATTTTTTGTCTCTTTTTTTTTTTCCAGATGAGCTCACTACCGGGTGTCTTAAAATCCTCCTCTCTCACCACCACTCACTGTACGTCAGCCTTCCTCTCCTCTCTGTTCTCCCTCCCTCTTCTCCCCTTCTCTTCTCCCTCCGACCTTCTGTGTTTCTTCTTCTTCTTCTTCCTTCTTCTTCTTCTTCTTCTTTTGTTTTTCTTCTTCTTCTTTTCTTCTTCTTCTTCTTCTTGAGAATCAGCAATCATCATCATCATCATCAATCATCATCATCATCATCATCATCGTTACCACCAATCCAGAAAGTAACACAATATTACTCCCAGATCCTCACTCTCCTCACTCCCCCTCCACCACCACCTCTATCTGGTGCCTCTTCTCCTCTTCTCTCCTCCCTCCCCTTGTCCCCTCCCCCCCCTCCTCCCTCCCCCGTGTTTGCTCCTCGTCTCCTCTTCTTCATTCTGTTCTGTTCGTTCTCTTTTCCTTTATCCTTTTGTTTTCTTAATAGTTTTGTATTCACTTTATTTATTTTATTGCTTCTCTTTCATGCATGTGATCCTGTAGTGTGTGTGTGTGTGTGTGTGTGATAGTAGTGTAGTGTGTGTGTGTGTGTGTGTGCGAATTTTTAAATAAATACCGAAGAAAAATCATGAAGAAGGAAACGAAGAAATAAACGATTAACTTGCAAAAAAAAAAGAAAACATCAACAACAAAAAAAACTAAAGC
>NC_066544.1:6642523-6662523 GCF_024679095.1 Eriocheir sinensis
TGCACATACCTCCTCACACACACACACACACACACACACACACACACACACACACACACACACACACACACACACACAAATCTCAGAGCTCCCATTTTTTTTATCTCCACTACAATTTTTTCAACCTTCTTCCCTACTCTTCAGCATCCTCCTTCACCCTCCTCCTTCCTTCCTCTTCTCTCCATGTTCTCCTCCTCCCTCCTCTCCTCTCCCCCTCCCCACCCCCCTCCCTCCCTAAAAAAAACTAGGGTGGTCATAATGTCTTAAACTCTCAAACGGTGTACTTATATAAGATCTCTCTCTCTCTCTCTCTCTCTCTCTCTCTCTCTCTCTGTTACGTCATGGTTCAGTGCGTTTTATTATATCTATTTATTTAACTATTTATTTGTGTGGTTTTATTCACTAACTTTTTTTTATTAGTATCAAGGAGCTTCTGGACCCGGGCGTGGCGCGCGAACGATAAGTAACGGTGTGTTTTATTTTTGTTTTGTTATTGTTTGTTTTCGTTCTTTTTTTTCCGTTTGGTGAGTGAGCGAAAAGTTGTGTGGTTTTACGAATGTTTTTTTTTTTTTTCTCTCTCTCTCTCGTGACGTGCTTTCTCCCGTTTTATCGTTCCTGCAGTGTGTTCCTGTCCTAATTGTGTGTGTGTGTGTGTGTGTGTGTGTGTGTGTGTGTGTGTGTGTGTGTGTGTGTGTGTGTGTGTGTGTGTGTGTGTGTGTGTGTGTGTGTGTTTATTTTATTTTTAGATGACTGACATTGAGTTTACGAATTGCCTAAAGAAGGATCTAACTTTTGCTTTCCTTCTTTCGCTCTTCTTTCCTTTGTGCTTTTTCATTTCCTTCATCCTTCCTTCTTAACTTTTTCCTTCCTTCTCTCCTTCGCCTTCCCTTCTTAAGTTTTTACCTTCCATTTTACTCTTTCTACTTTTCCTTCATTCACTCCTTCACCTTTCCTTCTTAAATTTTCCTTCCTCCTCTTCTTCATCTTTATCTCTACTTTTCTTTCTCTTTTCATCTTTCCTGCTTAACTTTTTTCCTTTCTTCTCTTCTTCATCTTTCCTTGCTTAATATTTTCCTCCTTTTTCATTCATCTTTCCTCCTAGTTTTTCCTTCCTTCTCTTCAAGTCTTATTCCTTTATTCTCTTCACTCATTTTTCTTCCTTCCTTCCCACTTTATCCTTGCTTCTGTCCTTCATCTTTCCTTCTTAACCTTTTTCTTTTTTCTCTCATCTTTCCTTTCCTGACTTCTTCCTCCTTCCCTTCTTTATCTTCCTTCTTAACCTTTTCCTTCATCTTCTCCCTCATCTTTCCTTCTTAACCTTTTCCTTTTTTCCTCTCCCTCATCTGTCCTTCCTACTTTTTCTTCTTTCTCTCCTTCATTTTTCCTTCTCTTTTCAAACCCAACAATAATAACAACGCCTTGAAATAATCTTATACAACACTTCTATACGTTATTGTATTTCCAAATTTAACACCGAATACTATTTTTGTAAAACTTCGTACAGTGACGACATGCCTGGCCTTGGTTGGATGAGGGTTGCGGTGGGTGGATAGATAGGTAGGGAGGTGGATGAATGGATGAGTAAGCAGGCAGGTAAAGTAAAGTTAGGAGGCAGGGATATAGGTGGATGCTTGGGTGGATGAGTGAATGGATAAGCAGGTCGATGAATGGATGAGATCGCAGGTGAAATTAAAATGAGAGATAAGTGGATGAATGAATGAAAAAACAGGAAGGTAGAAGTTAGAAAAGGCAGATAGGTCGGTAAGTAGGTGGTTGTTTGGGTGGATGAGTGGATGGGTGGGGAGGTGGATGGATGGGTGAGAAGAAGGAAGGTGAAAGTTAGCAAAGATACAGATAGGTAAATGCGTGCTTGGATGAATGAGTGGATAGGTAGACAGGAAGATAGATTTTTAGTTAGTTAGTTAGTTAGTTAGGTACATAGTTAGTTAGTTAGGTAAGTAGGTTGGTAGGTAAGTTGGTAGATAAATAACTAGTAATTACCAACACTTACTAACTCCTCCATTTTCAGCTTAGCGTTACTGATCGAAGCCTCTGACGCACACTTACACCTTGACTTGTATGTGTGTGTATGTATGTATAAGTGTGTGTGTGTGTGTGTGTGTGTGTGTGTGTGTGTGTGTGTGTGTGTGTGTGTGTGTGTGTTTGTACGTGATTATTAGGGTTCCTTCACGCTAGTTTGTGCTCGAGCGGCCGTGTTTGAAGATTTGGTGTGTGCACAGAGAGGGGAGGGAGACCTTGTATGGGGTGATGTGTGTTTGGTTTTTGTTTTCCTTTCTTCTGTTTGTTTGGTTTTGTTTTGTTTGGGAAGTTCTTGCTTGGTTTGACTTGTTTTGGGTTGATTTAGTGATTCGCTTTTTTTCCTATTTTTTGTCTCGTGATTGTTTTCTTTTTCTTTTTGTGGAGTTCTTGTTGGGTTGATTTTTTTTTGGTTGATTTTGTGATTTGATGTTTTTCCCTCTTTACTTATTTCGTGTTTGTTTTGGTTTGTTCCTTTTTTTCTTTCCTTCCCACTCTTTCCTTCCTTCTCTCCTTCTTCATCTTTCCTTCGTAGCCTTTCCCTTTTTTCTCTCCCTCATCTTTCCTTCCTACTTTTTCTCCCTTCTCTTCTTACCTCTTTTCCTTCCTTGATTTGATGTTTGTTTTGTTCCTGTTTCGTGTGTTCGTGTGTTTGTGTGTGTTTGTTAGATGAGGAAATTCTTCTCTTTTTTATTTCTTGAGGTCTTGAAAATTTTGCGGTTACATTTTTTTCTTTTTTTTGTTTCCGGTCATATGCGTCCTTGTCGCCGCATAGTATTAACGTTTTTTTATTGGGGTGTGTGTTCTCAAGGTGTGTGCGTATGTGTGTGTGTGTGTGTGTGTGTGTGTGTGTGTGTGTGTGTGTGTGTGTGTTATGTAGGTTACTAATAGATCACCCGCCAGCATCTCCCTTCTTCCCTCCCTCTCTCTCCTCCCTCCCTCCTGTATTCTTTTATCTCCTCCTCCTTCCTCCCTTCCTCTCCCTTCCTTCCCTTCTTAACCTTGGAGGAATGACCACGAAATTTCTCAACCCTTCAAACACACACACACACACACACACACACACACACACACACACACACACACACACACACACACACACACACACACACACACCGTTGTTTTGATGCTAGTGGATGCTTTTTTTTCTTTTTGTTTTTGACTGGCTTTTATCCTTGTGCCTAACCATGATAAGCCTCGTAAAGTAGCCAGAGAAATATGTTGTTTGGGAATATAAAAAAAGATGTTGCTGTTTGTTCTGAAGATTAGTTTCTCATCCCTGAGCTTATATCGTTTTTAATTATTGTTACTGTTGTTTGGTAGTAGTAGTAGTGGTAGTAGTAGTAGTAGTAGTAGTAGTAGTAGTAGGTAGTAGTAGTAGTAGAAGAAGAAGGAGGAGGAGAAGGTGGAGGAGGAGGAGGAGGAGGAGGAGGAGGAGGAGGAGGTGGAGGAGAAAGAGAAGGAGGATGGGGGGAGGAGTAAAGAACAAGAAAGTAGAAAAAGAACAAGAACAGGAAGAACAAGAACAAGAACAAGAATAGAAAATGGAGAAAATTAAAGAAAAAAAGAAGAAAAAAGAGGAGGAGGCTTTATTGTTTTCGTGATTGTTGTTGTTGTTGTTGTTGTTCCTAGAATCTGTCGTGATGCTGATAGTGGTGGTGGTGGTGGTGGTGGAGAAGGTACAGGCTTTTAATGGTGATGATATATGAGAGAGTGGTGGTGGTGACGGTGCCTCGTTGGTGGTCGTGGTGTTGTGGTGATTGATGTGGTTATGGCGGTTTGGTGGTGACGATGATGGGGGGGGGAGGTGTTGGTGATAATGGTGGTGGTGATGGTGGTGGAGAAGGTGACGGAGGTGGCTTATGTAATGGTGGTGGTGATGATAATGGTGTTGCTGATAGACCCGTTTGCTATGTCTCAGGTGTTGGTGATAGGTGATGGTGGTGGTGGTGAAGATGATGGGAATGTAAAAATAGTGGTGGTGATAGTGGTAGTGTTTATAGTAGTGGTGGTGATAGTGGTAGTGGTGGGTGGGGAGTGGTAGAGGGGGATGGGGATGAGTGGGGGTTGGTCTTAGTGGGGATGAGTCTGCTATGTAAGGAGTCAGGAGGTCAGAGGGGAAGGGGGAGGGGGTATTGTTCCGGGTCATGACAGTACTGATGGGGGGGAAGGGGGTAGAGGAGGAGGGGGGAAGGTAATCCCTCCCTACTCCCTAATTGGTTGAAGAATGGGTCTATCACGACTTAGTTCATCTTCTTTTCTTTCTTCTTCATCTTCTTTTCTTTTTTTCTTCTCCTTCTTCTGCTTCTTCTTCTTAATTTTTTTATTTCTTCTTCTTCTTCTTCTTCTTCTTCTTCTTCTTCTTCTTCTTCTTATTATTATTATTATTATTATTATTATTATTATTAGTAGTAGTAGTAGTAGTAGTAGTAGTGGTAAATGTGCGTATTTTACTCGTTATCCTGTTCAACTATTGTATTTTTTCTGGTGTTTTGCACATTATTATTTTGTTCGTTTACACACACACACACACACACACACACACACACACACACACACACACACACACACACACACACACACACACACACACACGCAAGGTTACTGCCGCCAGTTTACGCATGACGCTTTTGCTTCCCTTCACCTCTTTCTTCCTCCTCCTTCCTCTTCCTCCTCCTCCTGCCTTCTTGTTCCTCCTCAGCATCATGTCATTAGTTTGAGAGGAAGTCGTTTAGGCTCAAGTTATTCTTAGTTCCTCCTCGTGCAGCGTTGCCAAGTCTGCGAGGTCACGGGCAAGGGTAAGGGGGTGGAGGAGGGATCTGGCAACACTTCCTGGAGAGATGAGATGGCTGATAGAATGGATGGATGGCTTGAGAGATGGATGACTGGCTGATTGGTTACCTGGATGGATATATTTACTGCTACCTGGTGGGCTCATGAATTGCTGCTTAGATGGATTGGCGGATGGAAGCATAAATGGAATAGGAATGGGATGATTAAATTAATGATGAATGAACTTATCACCTACTGGATGTATCATAAACTGGCTAGCTAGGTAAATCTATAGATAGTTGAATTGATTGATTGATTGATTTTTTGGCAATCTGGCTCGTGGATATGAAGAGTGTAAGGCTGGTATTGCAAGACACTTTCCTTTCTCACATCAGCTATTTCTAAAGGTCAAAGAAGGGATCAATCGGGGTATAATGAGTGTTTCTTTAGGTTCAGGGTACAGAAGAAGAGCTAAACTACCACCAGGGTCATAAACTACTCCTGGAAATGCTCATAACTCATACGAAAGCCTTGACAAATGTGTGTACTTGGGTGAGGAAATGTTTAGTAATGCGGCCCTAAGTGTGAAAGATAGCATAGAGAGGAGGAAAAAGGATCATCGGATGGAAGGTAAGATATGATGAGAGAGGAAATTAATATGGAAACGAGAGAGAAGCTACGTGTATAGGAGAGGAGGTAAAAGATGAGGTGTGAAAGATAGGAAGGACAGGGGAAAAAAAAAAGGAAAATTGGGTCGTAGGTGAAGAATATGAAAAAGGGAAATTTAGATAAAGATGTTGGATGAAACTTGAAGAGAAGCCATGAAAATAGACAAATAAAGCAAATAAAAACGAGATTGTACGAAAAAACTTAGACATGTATGTAAGATGTAGATGCAAAAATAGATAGATAGATAGAGAAGAACAGAGAGAGAGAGAGAGAGAGAGAGAGAGAGAGAGAGAGAGAGAGAGAGAGAGAGAGAGAGAGAGAGAGAGAGAGAGAGAGAGAGAGAGAGAGAGAGAGAGAGAGAGAGAGAGAGAGAGTGTGTGCCAAAGGTAAGAGAGATGATACGCTGAAATGACTGAAATGAGAGGAGGAAGAGAAAAGGTAATTACTTGTGTTTTATTACAGGTGTTTCGTCTCCGTCACGGCGCGGTAATTGCTGTCATTTACCTGCCCGTCCTGTGTGTTTGTTTGTGTGTGTGTGTGTGTGTGTGTGTGTGTGTGTGTGTGTGTGTGTGTGTGTGTGTGTGTGTGTGTGTGTGTGCGCGTGCTGTTTTCTTTCCCTGTTTCAGTGTTTTTGTTTTTTAATGACAGTAATTTTAGGTTGTCACGCTTTCTTTTTTAGTTATCTTTTTTCGTGTTATTTATATTATTTTTCTGCCTGTTGTTTAGTGTTGTTGTTGTTGTTGTTGTTGATCCTAATTTGCTTATTCGTTATTGTGTGTGTGGTTGTTTGCTTCCTTAATTCCTTTGGTTGTTGTCTTCCTTTTTAGTTTATTTATGTTTCCTTGTGTTTCTCTCTTCCGTATTTCTTTTTTTTTATCTTTGTTATCATTCGTATCTTTAATTCTTTGCTTCCTTTCTTTGTTTTCTCGCTTTTCTCCTTATTTGTGTAGCTTCCTTTCCTCACTCCTTTCTTTCTTTCTTTCTCTATTTTGCTAATATTCTATTCTTCATTTTTTCTTTCTTTTTTTCTTTCTATTTTTCATTATGTTATTTTTCCTTCTTTTTTTTCTTTCCATTCTTCTTTCCTTTTTTCTTTCCTTTTCTTTCTTTTTTCTTTCCCTTTCTCATTTTTCTCTCATCTCTCTCTCTCTCTCTCTCTCTCTCTCTCTCTCTCTCTCTCTCAGAGTGAAAGTTCATAATTTTATCTATTATTATACCTCCATTAACAGTACTTCCTCCCTCCTCAGTCTCCCTCCTCCCTCCTCCTCCCCTCTCTCCCCCAGTCTGCAGGAGGTAACAGTAGCATCCATCCACCTTCTCATTAGCTACTTCCTGTGTGGGAGGAGGAGGAGGAAAAGGAGGGGGAGGAGGAGGAGGAGGAAAAGGAGGTGGAGGAGGAGGAGGAAGAGGAGGAGGAAAAGGAGGAGGAGTAGGAGGAGGAGGAGGAGGGAGAGAGCAAGCAGTGTGAGATGAAAAGAAAGTTAGTCAGCAAAATCTAGTGCGTTTGCAGAGAGAGAGAGAGAGAGAGAGAGAGAGAGAGAGAGAAGAGAGAGAGAGAGAGAGAGAGAGAGAGAGAGAGAGAGAGAGAGAGAGAGAGAGAGAGAGAGAGAGAGAGAGAGAGAGAGAAGGGAGTAAAGATAATAAAAGAAAAAGAAGCAAAGCGAGTGATACGTCTCATCTTATTTTTTATCGCTTCGCCGTCCTTTGCATTTTATATTTTCTTTCTTTCATAATTTAATCTTTTTTTTCATAATAATAATAATAATAATAATAATAATAATAATAATAATAATAATAATAATAATAATACACAATAACAAACATAAAAGTGAACGAAAGTATAGATATCGCACAGCACGGATAACGCTAAGAATATATATATAAAAATAACAATAATACGAACGAAAAAAAGAACGAGGCAAGTAATAATAATAACTAATAATAATAAAAACGAAACCAGACGCCGCAAAATAGGAATAACTTCAAGAAAAAACACAATAACCTCGAACGCTATCAGGTAATGTTTCCTTCCTCCTCGCAGCCTTCCCTTCGTTTAGCAGCTCCTGACACTCCCTCCCAAGCCGGCCCAGGACAGTGCCAACCCACCGAGGGACGTAGGGCGTTGAGGTGGGGAATTTGAGCCATATAGTAGGTGGAGGTATTATAGGTGGGGCGGGGTTGCAATACGATACCTCATTAACTGTCGGGGGGGAGGGTATATGTGTTTGTGTGTGCGTGTGTGTGTGTTATTGTCCGCCTTTATCAACTTTTCCCCTCATTTTTTCATCATTTTTCCCTCTCTATCTTTTTTCTTTCATTCTGTTTCTTTTTTTGTTTCCCTCAGTGCGTCTCGGTTTTGTTTAAGTTTTTTTTCTAATTGCAATGTTTTTCTCTTTCTTTTTCCTCCTATCCAACGCCTTTTCTTCCTTTTCTTCTTCCTCTCACCCAGACCTTTTTCTCCTTTATTTCCCCTTCCACCCAACACGTTTTCTCCTTTTCTTTTTTCTTCCTTCTCCCACCCAACATTTCTCCTTCCCTCTCCCTTTTTCTCCTTTCTCTTGCCTTTCATCTTTTCCTCATTTCCTTTTTCCCTCCTCCTCTCACCCAACAGTTTTTCCTCCTCCTTTTTTTCTTCCTCCTCCTACCTAACACCCCTTCCTCTTATTTTTTCTTTGGAGTTATTGGTGATGTTTTTTTCTTATTTTATTTTCCCTTTTCTTTCTCCTTCAGCAGTTACGTTGCGGATTTCTTAATATGTTTTTTGTTCACCCGTAACGTCATATCTTTCTTACCCCCGCACTCAACCTCCCTCCCGTTTTCTTCTTTTGGCATATTGGTGATTTGTCTTCTTTTATTTTCTTTCCCTCTTTTTTCATGCCTCAGAATGTCGCAGATTTTTCTTTGTTCATCTTTATCGCAATCTTTCCTTCCTTCTTCTGACCTTTCCTTTCTTCCTTCTTTCCTCTCCTTGTCTTCTTTTCCTTTCCTTCCTCTGTGACTTTTTTTCTTCTTATTTCTCTTATCTTTTTTTTCTATTTCTCTAAACTTTCGCATATTTCTTTTTGTTCAACTTTTACGTCATCTTTCCTTCCTTCTGACCCTTCCTTCCTTCTTTCCTCTCATTTTCTTTCCTTCCTTTTTGGCTTTTTCTTCATATTTCCCTTATAATTTTTTCTTCATTCCTCAGAACGTCGCAGATCACTTTTTGTTCACCTTTTGCTTCGTCTTTCCTTTCTTCTTCTAACCTTTCCTTCTTTCCTCTCTTTTTCTTTCCTTCCTTTTGTCATGTTTTCCTGTTGGTTCATTAGTTTTTTCTTTATTCCCCAGAACGTCGCAGATTTCTTTTTGCTCACTTTTTGCTTCATTTTTCCTTTCTTCTTTTAACCTTTCCTTCTTTCCTCTCTTTTCCTTTCCTTCCTTTGTGACTTTTCTTCTTATTTCCCTTATCTTTTTTTCTATTCCTCTAAACGTTCGCAGATTTCTTTTTGTTCAACTTTTACTTCATCTTTCCTTCCTTCCTTTGTACAGTATTGCTCATCCTTCCCCTGTTTTTTTTTTCTTCGTTTATTGTTATTGTCTTCTTTCCCCTTATATTTTTTTTTCATTCAGTGCGTTCAAGATTTATTATTTATTGTTTACCTTCACCGTTATCTTTTATGCTCCTTCCACCATCCCGTTTTCTTCAGGTTTTATTTATTTGTTTTATTTATTTTCTTTTTTTATTAGTGGGTTTCTATTTCTAACAGTTTTCGCCCTTTTTTTCGTATGTGTTTGTTTATTCGCTGTTATATGTGTTTTTTCCTCTTCTTTGGGTGTTTAGTTATTTATTTTTCCTATCATTTTAGTTTTGTTTTCGTTTTTTTTATATCCTGCTTCTTTATTCCTGTAAGATTGCGGTACTTATCATGTTCCCCGGTCGTCCTTTTAACTAGTTTACGTAATAATCGTCTTACTTTCTTTACCTCTTACGTTGTCCAATCTTTCTTTACATCACAATCCTTTCTTTGTTTAAACTTTTGTGTGTATTTTTACGTTTTATGCTTTGTCTGTCGTCTCTCCGCGCCACAGCACATTACACGTTACACAACTCGCTAGGCTTCGTGATGTGTGTTTAGATGTGAGGGATTGTTACGACCAGCGTCACGTTTTCTTTTGTTATTCGCCGAGTGTCGATGTCGCCAGGAGTGGAAAGTATTGTGGAGGCGGAGAGGGAGGCGAGGCTGGGGCGTTTTGTTTGGTCACGTCGAGGGAAGAAATGGCGGACGAGGAGACTGTTTAAAGGGCCTGGAGAGCAGATATTGGAAGAGGTCGAGGAGGGGGAGGAGGAGGAGAAGGAAGAGGACATCAGGTTGAGTTGCATAAGATCAATAGATGAAGATGTAACTCTAGGGTGATAATTGAAAAAAAAGAAGAGGAAATAAATATAAGAATAAAAATAAAATAAAATAAAAAATAAAATAAGAGAAGAAAAGAGAAGTCAAAGAGGAAAAAAGGAGTCAATGTCATTTTTTTTTTCTTACGTAAATCTTTCTGTTTATATAATTACTTTTCATCATCCTTTCCCGCTAAGTTACGACTGATATAATTATTCACAGCGCTTCATGTAGTCACGTAATGATATTATGTAACATTTACGTATTTTTACCGCTGAATCATCTACTTTTCTTCTTAAACATCCATATTTTTACTCATTTCTTTGAATACGAGAGCGAGAGATTAATTTTCTTTCCCAACTCACTCATGATGGAGAGACGAACTTCTCTGCGACGCCACTCTGCAGGTCACACACGCGCCTCAGCATCCCCCACATCTAAACTTTTACATCCAGTAATATACTCGGTTCTTTAAACACGAGCGAGAGAGGGATTACTCTTCTTTCCCAACTCACACACGATTACACACACATGAGCCTCAGCATCGCCCACACCTCAGCTTTTACACCCATTAATATACTCGCTTCTTTGAACACGAGAGAGAGAGAGAGAGAGAGAGAGAGAGAGAGAGAGAGAGAGAGAGAGAGCGAGAGAGAGCGAGAGCGAGAGAGAGAGAGAGAGAGAGAGAGAGAGAGAGAGAGAGTTTAGAAAAGGTGTTTGTGTGTGTATGCGGTTATGTGAATGTTGTGTTGTCTAAGTGACATTGAAGTGTTGGTGTAATTACTCTTCTTTCCCAACTCACACACGATTAAGGAGAGACAAACTTAGCTGCGGCGACACACACCAAGCCACACACACACACACATGAGCCTCAGCATCGCCCGCACCTCAGCTTCTACATCCATTAATATACCCAGTTCTTTAAGTACGAGAGAGCTGGATTAATTTTCTTTCCTAACTCTTTCACGATGGGGGAGAAAGACAAAGTTAGCTACGCGCTTCAGCATCGCCCACACCTCAGCTTCTGCATCCATTAATATACCCAGTTCTTTAAGTACGAGAGAGCCGGATTAATTTTCTTTCCTAACTCTTTCACGATGGGAGAGAGAGACAAAGTTAGCCACGCGCCTCACCCTCGGCCACACCTCAGCTCACCCACAACCCAATTACCCGGCAGCCCGTCACCTCACGCGCGCCTTTTAATCCATCGCTCTACGTCCGTGTGAAAACTAAACTTCGAGGAATATACACATAAAAAAAAAAACAGACAGAGTATTACGAAGAACAAGTGAGACAGTGAGAGCAAGTGGCGTGGTTGCTTACAAAACATACGTGACAAGCGTTTTCCTTTCTCTTCAGCTTAGAAGATTCGCCCACATACTGACTGGCTGGCTCGAGGATGAGGAAGAGGCGAGGGTTGTGTCGACACTTGCTAATCCCCTTCATCCAAGACCTTAGGGATCAGGCACGAAGCATAGGCGATGGGGCAACGTGGGGAGGGAGGCTGGGGATGGGGAGGAGACGAAGGAAGAATTAGAAGTTGGTGAAGGTTGAAGATATGAGGAAAGAGGTATTGGTAACGAAATCTAATATAATGAAAGGAAGGATATGGAATTGCCAGTAGGGAAGACAGATATAGATAGCCAGATATAAAGAGATAGACACAGAAAGAGAGTCTGAGGAGGATATGTCAGAGGTGGAGAAGATAGGGAAAGGATGAATTGGAGGCAGAAGGAAGAGAGAGGAAAAAAATAATATGGACAAGCTAGGGTGAGATGGATTGTATATTTAGAGATGGAAGAGGAAGAAGAGATGTCTGGGGTGGGTAGTTTAAAAGTCAGTCAAACAGTTAGAGTTAGCTAGTTAGTTAGTTAGTTAATTTTACTATATTCTGTATTTATTTATTGATTTATTTATTTTGTTTTATTTTTTTGTTTTATTTTATTTTATTTTATATTTATTGGTGTTTTTTTCTTTTTCTTTTCTTATTTATTTTTTCTTTTCTTTTCTTTCTTTTATTTTATTTCTATTGGTGTTTTTAATTTTCTTTTCTTTTTCTTTTCTTTTTCTTTCTTTTCTTGCTGTTGTTTCTCTTTGTTGATGTTTTTTTTTTGGTGTTCTTGTTTTCCTATCATCTTTTTGTTGATGTTCGTTGGTCTGGGTGAGCCGCTTTCCTCCCAAAAGAGACCCACCCCTAATTTTGGAGATGTTAGTCAGGGCCGAAAGGTGGATGATGTTTGTCATATTTTTCTTTTCTTGATCTCGTGTATTCTTGTTCTTTTTACTGCTGTTGTTTTTCTTTTTCGATGTATTTTCTTTTCTTTTTCTTCTTATGTCTTTGTTATTTTGTTTTTTTGATCTTCTTTTTTCCTATCATCCTTTTGTTGATGTTCGTTGGTCTGGGTGAGCCGCTTTCCTCCCAGAAGAGACCCACCCATAATTTTGGTGATGTTAGTCAGGGCCGAAAGGTGGATGATGTTTCTTTTTATTTTATTATCTTGATGTTTTTTTATCGCTGTTACTTTTCTTTTTCAATTTTTTTGTTCTTTCTTTTCCATATTTTTTGGTGTTATCTTCTATATCATCCCTTTTTGATGTTCTTTGGTCTGGATGAGCCATTTTCTCCCCAGAAATGACTCTACCATAATTTTGGCGATGTCAGGGCCTAGTGGTGGATGATCTGTGTTTTTCTTCTTTTCTTGATGTTTCGTTTTTATATTTTACTTTTTCTGGAGTTCTTTTTTCTTTTCTTTGGTGTTCCCATCACGTGGATTGTCTACGACATTTAACGAGCTCCACAAGCCCCGGTTTGTTGTTCGGAGTTTGCTCTCCTAGGCAGATTGCCTACCACGGCTGACGACCTCCACCTGCCCGGGTTTGGTGTTCGGAGTTTGCTCTCCTAGGTGAATTGCCTACCACGGCTGACGACCTCCACCTGTCCGGGTTTATTGTTCGGAGTTTGCTCTCCTAGGTGTATTGCCTATGACGGCTCACGAACCCAACCTGTCCGGGTTTACTGTTCGGAGTTTGCTCTCCTAGGTGTATTGCCTATGACGGCTCACGAACCCAACCTGTCCGGGTTTGTTGTTCGGAGTTTGCTCTCCTAGGTGAATTGCCTACCACGGCTGACGACCTCCACCTGTCCGGGTTTATTGTTCGGAGTTTGCTCTCCTAGGTGAATTGCCTACCACGGCTAACGACCTCCACCTGTCCGGGTTTATTGTTCGGAGTTTGCTCTCCTAGGTGAATTGCCTACCACGGCTGACGACCTCCACCTGTCCGGGTTTATTGTTCGGAGTTTGCTCTCCTAGGTGTATTGCCTATGACGGCTCACGAACCCAACCTGTCCGGGTTTATTTTTCGGAGTTTGCTCTCCTAGGTAGATTGCCTACCACGGCTAACGACCTCCACCTGCCCGGGTTTATTGTTTGGAGTTTGCTCTCCTAGGCAGATTGCCTACCACGGCTAACGACCTCCACCTGTCCGGGTTTATTGTTCGGAGTTTGCTCTCCTAGGTGTATTGCCTACCACGGCTAACGACCTCCACCTGTCCGGGTTTGTTGTTCGGAGTTTGCTCTCCTAGGCAGATTGCCTACCACGGCTAACGACCTCCACCTGTCCGGGTTTGTTGTTCGGAGTTTGCTCTCCTAGGCAGATTGCCTACCACGGCTAACGACCTCCACCTGCCCGGGTTTGTTGTTCGGAGTTTGCTCTCCTAGGCAGATTGCCTACCACGGCTAACGACCTCCACCTGTCCGGGTTTGTTGTTCGGAGTTTGCTCTCCTAGGCAGATTGCCTACCACGGCTAACGACCTCCACCTGTCCGGGTTTGTTGTTCGGAGTTTGCTCTCCTAGGCAGATTGCCTACCACGGCTAACGACCTCCACCTGTCCGGGTTTATTGTTCGGAGTTTGCTCTCCTAGGTGTATTGCCTATGACGGCTCACGAGCCCAACCTGTCCGTGTTTGTTGTTAGGAGTTGTCCCTCTCCTAGGTGAATTGCCTACCACGGCTAACGAGCCCCACCTGCCCGGGTTTATTGTTCGGAGTTTGCTCTCCTAGGTGAATTGCCTACCACGGCTAACGAGCCCCACCTGCCCGGGTTTATTGTTCGGAGTTTGCTCTCCTAGGTGAATTGCCTACCACGGCTAACGAGCCCCACCTGCCCGGGTTTATTGTTCGGAGTTTGCTCTCCTAGGCGAATTGCCTACCACGGCTAACGAGCCCCACCTGCCCGGGTCTGTAGCCGGCAGATCTCCGGCACCTCCCCCGGGGCTCCGGGGGACGCTGAGGCGCCCTACCGGGAGCCCTTCAGTACTACCATGCTCGCCAGGGAGACCTTGGGCTCGCTGGCGCCCCCCAGCCTCGCCGAGGCGAGGAGGGCGGGTGCAAGAACTCGCTTCTTAAAACTACCAGACTGGATTATAATATTAATCATAAATACCGTGAAGGCGCTGGTTTCCGCGTTCATCGGTTCTGGGATGGAAAACCGATGGGCTGGGAAACGCGCACAAGCATCCAAAGGAATCCTCGCGACGGCTTGCGGCGCAGCACCAGCTTTCCTTTTTCTTTTTTAGCTCCAATTTTCTTTATTATTGTATTTTCCTTCTCTGATTGACTGATTAATTAATTTTACGTAACAAGAATTAGTTAATCAATTAACATCTTTCAGGTACACTGCATTCACACACCTGCTGAGAGAAAACACCAGTGAGTGCTGAATCTCACAAGGACGGCCCACCAAAGTTTCCTAACATTTGCATTGGGGTTCCACTATTCTTTAGTCGTCCGAGGAGGAGGAAGTGGTAATATATAAACGAGAACAATGGACTTAAACTAATATGGAGATTAACGTAACTGAAATAAGAGGAAGGAGGCAGCCACCTTACGGCCTACACACAAATGATAAGAATGCAGTGTTTGGCCGAGACGTAGAGAGCACAAGTTGTTTCTATCATCTTACGCAGTCCACTTGGCTTAAGGTCCAGGGACTGGGTTTGGGAACACAGCATAACACCAATGCTGAGTTTCGTTTGTTCTGTGGCATGATTGATGCTCTAGCTTTTTTGCCCCTCGAGGACGTTGATGAAGCTTTGAGGTATACCTCAAAACTGTCATTCCACAAGGTCCACCTGAAGCCGAGGAGTTGCTCATGTACGTACTTTAATTGTACTTATGTTAGTGGCTACTGCCGACTGATGCAGCAGCCAGTTGCCGTGTCCAGTGATGCCCTGATGCCTCTGAGAATGCGTCACAATCCACCTATGTTTGTCCCTCACCTATGGAAAGTGCACGACGCCACCATGAACAACAATGCCCGTACCAACAACAAATGCGAAGGGTGGAACAATAAATTCTTCAACCTCGTTGGTCACTACCATCCTTCAGTTTGGCGACTGACTTGAATATTTTTTGTTTGATTACCTGACTTTCTTTCCTTGCCAAAATTGTGACTTTTTTTCCTGTGACTTTATTACCGGCCACCGGAAAGGAAGAGAAGGACGAGGGGGAGAAGAATGAGTTGGAGGAACCGAATGAGGAGATAGACACTAGGTGGAGACGAGAATATTGGAATGAAAACGGATAAAACGGGATAAACAGAAGAAAAGGGCCAAAAGATGCCTAGAAAGGGATAATACTAGACAAGCAAAGAGCAAAGCAGAGGGTAGGACGTCCTCAAGAAGACAATAGGATACTCAAGGATACCAAAGGACGTCTGCAGGAGGCCAGGTGGCGTACATAAGGCAGCTCCTGATCACCTAATGTCTGCCATCCCTCATCCTCGTCCATAAAGCCATCTAAGTCTGTCCTTAAAAGAGAATGCTATGTAGAGAATGTCGCATGCTGAGAGAAGGCGAAGACGAAGGTAATAGAAGAACAAAGAAAATATAGGAAAGGAAAGGAAGGTTGGGCCGGAGTGGATTTGAAGGAGACGAGAGAAAAGGAAGACAACGGTAATAAAGGTAAAAAAGGGGAAGAAAATAAAGAAGGAAAGATATACAGATGAAGACAAGGGAAAAGGAGGAACTATGACGGAGGATAGGAAATGGAAAGGGAGTTGAAAAGTGAAAAGTGGAGAGGTAAAAAGTGGAGGTAAGAAATGTTGATAATAGAGGAGGAGGAATATATAAAGGGACAGGTATACAGGTAGAGACAGAGGAAGAGGAGGAACTATAACAAAAGAAAGCGAATGGGAAGGAGGGTGAAAAATGGAAGGCGGGGAGGTAAAAAATGAAAAGGTATGAAAGGTGGGTAATAGAAGAGGAAGAAAACATGGAAGGAAAAGTATGCAGAGAGAAAGAGAGACAGGAAGAAGGAGGAACAGTATAGGAGAGGGAATGGGAAGGGAGGTAAAAAGTGAAAGAAGGAAAGGTAAGAAATTGAAAAGTATGAAAGGTTGGTAACAAAAAAGAATAAGGAAAAGCTTACAGATAGAGATAAGAAAGGAGGAGGAGGAGGAGGAGGAGGAGGAGGAGGAGGAGCTACAGTAAAGGTGAGGGATTGGAGGGGAGGTGGAAAGTGGCAGGTGGGGAGGTGAAAAGTGGAAAGGTAGGGCAGGGCGGTGGGTAGGCCTCATCAGGTGGTCCGACAGGTGTGACCAAACTGTGGGACGCTTTAATTAAGGTGTGGCTGTGAAAGGTCTGTGTAATTGGGTCAGGTAGGGGAGGTGGTGAGGGGAGTAATGTAGGTGGGGAATTGGGCGATAAAGGTCTGGGGAAAAGCTGAAGGACGAGGTGGAGGTGATGGGGAGGGCGAAGATAGCGGTGATGGGGTGGTGACGAGGGTTAGAGGAGGGGTTAAATAGTAATGGTAAGGGAATGAGGGAGAAAAGGAACGGTGAGGGGGAGGAGGAAGGAGCACGAAAAAGAGGATAAGGATGAGGGGAGGGAAGGAACATGGGAGCAGGAAAATGAGGAACGGAGGGGAGTGATAAGAAGAGGATAATCGTGAGGAAGCAAGAGTGAGTATTAAAAGTGTGAGTCCATGAAGAGAAATAGGAATGACAGGTAAGATGAGAAGGGAGGGGAAGGGAACTGGGTGAGCGAAAAATGAGAAACTGAGAGGATTAAGCACAGGAGTTCATGAAGATTTACATAAAAAACACTGAGGGGGTGAAAATGGAGGTAAGAGAAGGAGGGAGAGGGATAGGGAATGGGGAATGGAGAGACGGGGAAAAGAGGAAGTGAGGGGATTAAGAGTAAAGATGTTAGAATAAGAGTGGGGATGAAAATATATGCAAGAGGAAAAGAGAGAGGGAAGAGTGAAGGGGGGATGATGAGGAAAGGAAAAGGAGGGGGAAGCAGGGTTACCAAGTTATCGTACCACTCAGCACATCGTATTTTCCGGTTTCTGACGTACAGCTTTCGCAAACAGACACCAATGAGTGATGATTTTAACGATAACTTTAACTGGAATTTCGTTATCTGTGTGGGTAGGACTGTTTCGGGGCCTGGAACTGATAATCGCGATGTTTTAAGTACGATAATTTGGCAACGCTGGGGGGGAGGGGGGGGGGGGTCAGGTGGTGTCACGTGTCCTCACAACCCCAAAGACTCTCCATTGTTAAGAGGTTTACGTTGAGGGGAAGGGGGTAAGAAGGTGAGGGAGGGAAAGGGAGAGGGAGGGAGGTAGGGATAGGGAGAGGGAGGGGTTAGGTAGCAGGGTGTGTCACGTGTCCTCACAACCCCAAAGACTCTCCATAGTTAAGAGGTTTACGTTGAGGCTCATCTAAGGAGAGACATCACGCACCCCAGCTTCAACGTGGCCAGATTGTCGTACTCAGCCTTCTCTGTTTGCCGATTTCCGACCTAAAAACTGTCTCCTCCACCCCCAAAACTAACTTCATATAAAATTATCGATAAAATGGCTAATTATTGGTGTTTCTTGGCAATTGTTATGGGTCAAAAACCAGTAAATACGATGCTCTGTGCATGATAATTTGACAAGGCTCCCCAGCTTACTCTCTCCCCTCTACCCCCTCTCCCCCTCTTCCCTATTGCCACACCCTCTGCCCCTCCCCTCATCTTTTTTTGCACCACTAATCTTCTTTAGTGCCCCCTCTCTCCCCTCTTCATCATTGCCACACCCTCTTTCAATGTAATCTTTTGGTGACCCTTCTCTTCTTTACCTCCTCCCATTGCAACACCTTTCTCGTTAATCATCTCGTTATCTTTATCATACCTTCTTCACCACTATATAATATCTTCTCTGTCCTCTGACCTCCTACTTTCCCTGCTACCCCATTCCCCCCTTCCCATCCCTCTCCTTTCTTCTCTTACCTCTCTTCCCAAAACCTCAGTGTCTCTTATATAAGTTATCTTCATGAGCTCCTATTCTTAATCCTCTTTGGCTCTCCTTTTTCCGTTCCAACCCTCCCCCCCCCCCCCCCCCAGCCTCTCTCTTCCTTTTTCTTACCGCCACTTCCGTGTCTTTCCTTTCGTTGTATTTGTTTTCATTACCAGCACCTCATTTTTTTTCCCATGCAGCCCTTTCTCCTTCAATGCCACTCCTCCCCATCCTTTCTTTCCTTTCCTATATTTTTTTTCTTCTTCTATTACCTCTCTCTGTAAATCATGCTCTACAGTGGAAATAGGTGTAGAGTCTGCAGCTATTTCCAAGCACCCACATTTTTCGGGTTTATCTGTGGTGTGACTCTTCCAACTTCTCTTCCTACTTCTCTTCTTCAATGTCCTTTTCCTCCTCGTCCTCCCTCTTCTTCTCCTTCTCTGCTGCTGGAAAAGAGACAGCTAAGAGGGGGTTTGATACAATCTTCAAGTACCTCAAGAAGTTCAACAACGCCGATCACTCAACGTTATTTCTACTCCGAACTGGTCCCTGAACGAGGAGTAACGGTTTGACGCTGCGAGGAAGGCGATGCAGTACAGATATCGGCAGGAGCATTCTTTTTTTTTGTACTGTGGAATTCGTCATTGCAACAACCTTCGGAACAAGTTGTTGCGAAAACGATCAACTCCTGAAAGAAACGCACTGACAACTATTCCGTTAGGGAGTGAATAATACTATCTCGTGTCCACGTGTATTGCCTTAGCATGTTCTTCAGGCCATTGAAAGGACCGACGAACATACTCAATCACCAAGGGCCGTATTCTCAAACCTTTCAGCGCCCAAGCACACATAATTCACAAGGCTCTCGAAGGCGTTTTGGGAATTTCCAGGTGTAGTTTAATCCCTTGACCGCGGATTTCCCACAAGAAGACATCAGCAAGTTACAGGAATGGAACAAAAAGTGGCTGCTACAATTCAATGAGGAAAAATGTAAAGTCCTGCACCTTGGGAGAGGATATCCAGCATACCAGTACCACATGGGAAACACTCCACTATCCACCACAGAAGCAGAGAAAGACCTGGGACTATATGTTACCAGGCTACCTGTGAAAGCCGAATCCGTACCAATCGCAGCGGACGGGTTAATGACATGAGTGGTAGTGTGACCCCTCTTCTGCACCATAAATATGAAAATAAACTCATGAAAACTCGATTTGTCTCTTTTCGGCCTCTGGAAATAGTTGATGTGGAAGGTGCAATTGTCTGAGAATACCGCCCCAAAGCACCCAATCTCGTTATAAGCCAACATTCTTTCAGTTACTCTCTCTTCACGTTGCCATGTTACCATCGAGTGACGTAACGAAGGCTAGTGACGTTATTACATTAAATTCTTCGCTATTGTTTCATGACTGCGGTTGAGGAGAGTGAGTGTCGTGTTGTGTTGTCTCGTGTGGTGTGGTGTTGTGTCTCTCCCGCCATCAGGAAGGCTGCGTGGCTGTGCGAGGCAGGTGAGTTGTGTGGTGTGGATTAGGCTGGTGTGAAGGCCCGACAAGTTTTGGGATGAAGGTATGTGATGGACTTAAAGGAAACAAGAGAACTGAGAGCTTATGTAGATGGTAAACTTTTGATTTTGAAAGTCTGCAAGCGAAAAAAAATAAACAAAGACGAAAAATTATCAGAAAAGGAGACAGGCGAGGGAAAAGAGAGAGAGAGAGAGAGAGAGAGAGAGAGAGAGAGAGAGAGAGAGAGAGAGAAAGAAAGAAAGAAAGAAAGAAAGAAAGAAAGAAAGAAAGAAAGAAAGAGAATAATAATAATAAGAAGAAGAGATACACGACGAAGGCTTGCAGTGCAGGGAGGTGTGACG
>NC_066544.1:6667523-6685023 GCF_024679095.1 Eriocheir sinensis
GAGACAGAGACAAAAGGATAGAAGGAGAGACAATAATAGAAGGAGAGAGTAAGGAGAGACAGAGACAGGAGGATAGAAGGAGAGACAAGAAAACAAAAGGAAAACACACGAATAAAAAGTGAGAGAAGGAGAAAATAAATAAATAAATAAACTGAAGAGCAGAAGGAGAAATTAGGAGAGAGAAAGACGTACAAGAACAGGAGAGGAAAGAGAGACAAGGAGAGAGAAGGAGACAAGGATAAAAAGGAGAATAAGATGAGAGAAAGACACAAAAAGAGATAGAAGAATACGAGGAGAGTATAAGAAAGGCCAGTTAACTTATACATATGAAATAGAGTAAGAAAAGCAAAGTTGGGGACATACACTGAAGCTGCGCGTGACCTCAGTGCTCGTCTCCGTCATAGCAGTGCAGTGATGGTGACGGTATGGGGCGGTGTGATGATGTGTGGTGTGGTGATGTTCTTGCGGTGATGTGTAGTGGTATGCGTGACTGCGTTCTGCAATATCCGTGATGCTCTTAAGCTGTGTTGCATTTCTGGTGTTGTGGTGTTGAAATAGTGCTCCATTATTGCCACACAGGAAGGCTCGCTGTTGTGGTGGTGATCTTGATAGTGGTGAGTGTATTGATGGTTGTGGTAGTGGGGGTGAGGGTGGTAGTGGTGATGATGGTGGTGGTGTGGTGTGTATCGTGATGGTATTGATTGTGTGTTTTATAATTTTTTTCCTCCTCCTCATCTCCCCTTTTCTCATCCACTCTTTTTCTTTTTTTCTCTTCTAACCATTTTCCATATTTTCATTTCTTAGTACTTTTCTTTTCGTGATTCCTCATTTCACTTCTCATATTCCTCCTTTCTTCCCTTCATAAATAGGTAATGTCTTTTTTTTATTTCTTCTTTTATCTTTTCCTTCCCTTGTATCTCCTGCGTCATCTTCCGTTCTTTTTATACATTTTTTTTCCTGAAGTATCTGTCTTGCTTTTTCCTCTTTTTCCTGTTCCTATCTTTTTATCTCTCGTTTTCCCTCTTGGTTTTTCCTCTCTTCAACCAACCATTTCTCTCTCTCTCTCTCTCTCTCTCTCTCTCTCTCTCTCTCTCTCTCTCTCTCTCTCTCTCTCTCTCTTTACTTTTTTTCTCTCTTCCCTCCACCTTTCTAGTTCTCCTCTTTTCTTCCCTTCTCATTCTTAAGTCCATTCCTTCTTTTATTGACAAGTCTTTTTTTTTTTTCCTTCTCACTCTCTTCCCCTACAGTTTTTTTGTCATTATCTGTGTGCCTCTCCGTGTCTGTCTGTCTGTCTGTCTGTCTGTCTCGCCTCCCTATCCATTATCCTCCGTCTCCCTTTCTTCTCCCCTCCATCATCCTCTTACCACTCTCATTCCCCTTCACGTTAATCTCCCATAATCAAGTTTGTGTGTTTATGTTACATTTGTGGTGCTTCCTGCTGCCGCTTCCTACCTGAGTACACCTGAGAGAGAGAGAGAGCGAGAGAGAGTTAATTAGTGATATTGATGACGTTTTTCTCTCCACAGATGATTCTCCAGGTGGTCAGCTTGCTTCCGCCCGGCAGGTGAGTAACTAATTAGTGTTGTTGTTGTTGTTGTTGTTCTTTTTCCTCTTCTTCTTCTTCATCTTCTTCTTCTTTTATTGTTGTTGTTATTATTGTTGTTATTGTTGTTTATTTTATCTGTTTATTGAAAGCACATAATACTATCAATAAACCAAGATAGCGTTGTGTGTTATGTAGCAAGGCCTGGTGATAATATTTTGGGTGTGTTCATTTGAAATGACACTGTCTGATATTCTTGTTTGTTTGTTTATATTTTATTCACACACACACACACACACACACACACACACACACACACACACACACACACACACACACACACACACACACACACACACACACACACACACACACACACACACACACACACACACACACACACACACACACATACACACACACATACACCAGCAACAACAATAACAACAGGTGAGAAAGCTAATCACCATGAATCATATAACTTCATAGCAAATAATTCATGTGTGTGTGTGGGAGAGAGAGAGAGAGAGAGAGAGAGAGAGAGAGAGAGAGAGAGTTAATCAGCAGGTGCAGTGATTTAATACCCAGGTGTGCATCCAATCACGCCTTGCTCTTATTATTATTACACCTGTACGACTGTTACCTGAGTTTGTTACCCTGCACTGTTACCTGTACTATTATCGATGCCAGGTGCTTGGAGGTGTCGCAGATAGTTGTTCGATTCTAATCTGGCAAAGGCGACGTTCTCTCCTTTAAAAGCGTTGGAGAAAATTGATATGTTCCTTAATTGCTGTGACTAAATTGTGTAGTGGTGTTACGTATGCCTCTACTACTACTACTACTACTACTACTACTACTACTACTACTACTACTACACACGTACTTACACGCACATTAGTCACACGAGTTAGACGTGAAGTCAGATAATAAATGAAAACGGAAATTCACATTGTTCCAGTAATTGCGTGTGTGCGTGTGTGTGTGTGTGTGTGTGTGTGTGTGTGTGTGTGTGTGCGTGGGTGGGTGGGTGGGTGTAGTAGTAGTAGTAGTAGTAGTAGTCGTAGAAGTAGTAGACTCCGAAACGTAGAATTGTCACTTAAAACATAGAACAGGGAGGAAGGCAGACAGACAGCCATATGACAAGTTCAGTGAAAGAATGTTTAGGCTTAAGAAAAATAAATAAATAAAGGAAAAAAGTAATAACAGCGACCACAGGAAGTGAAGTCAGCCAACAGTAGAGACACCATCACGGAGGGAAGAGGAAGGTTAGAGCAAGACGAATCACAGCCTTTGACAGCCCCTCATTTAGGGCCCGTAACAGGGACGGACGGGGCCTGCGTGGAGTGTATAGGACCCGGCGGCTTGAAAAATGACTCGCGCAGTTACTAAGAACGCTGAAGGTGACGTAGCGAAGAGAAGAAAGATTGATTGGGAGACAGTGATACCTGGACAGTTATTTTGGACACTTTGATAGGTATCTAGACGGTTGCTTAAAACACTTTTACTTAGACATTTACTTAGAACAGATTCTTAGACAGTTACTTAAAACACCGAACCTCTTGAAGGTGACGTAGAAAAAATGAATGAAGATTGATTGGAAGACTGTGATACCTAAACACTTACTTAAAGGCTTAGTTATTTGTACAGAATAATTATACTTATGTACTTACACAGTTACTTAAAAAAACGAATCTCTTGAAGGTTAAGTAGCAAAAAGAAGAACGGTTTATTAGTAGACAGTTACCTAGAACACATAGCTATGTATTCAAACAGTTACTTAGAAGGCGTATTCATTCACTTTTATCTCCGAATTTCTAGAAAGTGACATAGCAAAATGAAAGGATTAATTATTAGGAGACAGCGATATTTTTTCCTTCATGTTGGTTGTTTGCAATGAATAAGTTTGCATTAAGGAGATAGTAGTAGTAGTAGTAGTAGTAGTAGTAGTAGTAGTAGTAGTAGTAGTAGTAGTAATTTAGTTCGCCGCAATTCTACCTTGACCACCACATACACGCCTCGTTAACAGGGGAGAGGAAGGAGGGAAGGGGAGGGGAGAGAAGGGAAGGGAAGTGGAAGGAGGGAGGGAAGGGGGTGAGTGGGGGGGGGAGTCTACGGCCCATGTCCTTAAGGCGGGAAGTAGAGTAATGGTTTAGTGGAGGGAGATAGGAAGGAGGGAGGAACGGGGAGGGAGGGAAGGGGAGGAGGGGAGGGAGGAGGGAGATGAGGAAAGTGTAATCACAATCAACAAAGAGATAAGCCTACCTGATTCTCTCTCTCTCTCTCTCTCTCTCTCTCTCTCTCTCTCTCTCTCTCTCTCTCTCTCTCTCTCTCTCTCTCTCTCACACACACACACACACACACACACACACACACACACACACACACACACACACACACACACACACACACACACACACACACACACACACACACACACACACACACACACACACACACACATACACACACACCGGTTGGGGGGGGGAGGGAGCCTGTAATTTTGGAATGTGTGTGTGTGTGTGTGTGTGTGTGTGTGTGTTAAGGAAGATCATCGACCCGCTCACCCTCGCTCACACACCGTCGCTACTTGTCTGTCTGTCTGTCTGTGTTTGTCTGTGTCTGCCATTTGATTACTATATTTTGTTGTCTGTTGGTTTATTTGTCAGCCTGTTTGTCAGTTTGTGTGTTTGTTCCTTCTGTCTAGTCTTTCTTATACTTCTACTTGTTCTTTTTTTCGTTGGCGTTTTTTTTTTTATCTGTATTGTCATTATTTTCATCATCATCATCAACGTCATTGCTAGTTTCATCATCATCAACAGTAGCGGCGGCGTTACTCAGGAGAATTTTATAAAGTAAAGATGAAAACTGACAAATAAATAGATAAATAGCTTTTCAAGGATTAATTAAGTTTGAGAAGTTTAATGGAGGTTACGAGAGCTTGTAGTATACGTATGTGTGTGTGTGTGTTTGTGTGTGTGTGTGTGTGTGTGTGTGTGTGTGTGTGTGTGTGTGTGTGTGTGTGTGTGTGTGTGTGTGTGTGTGTGTGTGTGTCTGTCTGTCTGTCTGTCTGTCTGTCTGTCTGTGGGAAAGGTAGGACGTGCGTGAGAGGAAAGTTGAAGGCACACAGACAGACAAACAGATGGACAGACAGACAAACAGACAGAATTTTACTATTATTTTATGCACCTCTATTTCCTGCAATCACGTGCCTCCTTTTTTGTGTTATTTCTTCCCTTTCTCTTTTCGCCTTTCTCCTCGTCCTCTCAAAAATGTCCCAATAATCATCACTCCTCGTCCTCTCCTCCTCCCTTCATTCTGGTTTTGAATATTTCCCCCTTTCATATTTTCCTTCTTATTTACTTTCCACATTTATTTTCTTATCCAGTTTGAGTTTCCTCGTTCATTCCTTCCTATATGTTTTCCTCTCCACTTTTTTTTAATCCATATCTTCCTTCTTTGCTTTCTTCATTTTTTTCTTCCCTTCTTCCTTCCTTCCATTCATTCACTTATTCTTCATATCTTTCTTTCTTTACATTCTTTATTTCTGATTTTTTTTCTTGTTTTCTTTATTTTTATTATTTCTGAGTATTTTTTTCTCTTTGTTTCTCTTTTTTTTCCCTTTCTTTTCCATACCCTGCAGCTTCCCGTTCTCCGTTTCTTACCTCCCACCTTCCGCTCCTCCTTCCCTCATTTCTTCCCTCCCTCCTTCCTTACTTACTTACTTCCCTCATTTCTTCCCTTCCTCCCTCATTTCTTCCCTCCCTCCCTCCCTCTTTCCTCCCTTCCTTCCTTCCTTCCTTCCTTCCTCCCTTCCTTCCTTCCTTCCTTCCTTCCTTCCTTCCTTTCTTCCTTCCTTCCTTCCCTCCTTCCTTCCTTCCTCCATTCATCCATCCATCCATCATTCCTTCTTCAGCCCTTGTCAAGATTAATCACACCGTCAGACGCTCACTGTATAAAAAAGGGACAGACAGATGGTGGACAGGTAACACGGCACAGGTGACAGCACAAAGGTGACGGCGTACAGGTGACGATAAGCAGAGGTAAGACAAGAGGCATTAATAGAGGTAACGGTGGAAAAGTGACAATTGGACGGCGCAACAGGTGACAGGTGACGGTAGACAGGTGGCTTGTTCCTCTTCTTAATTGAGACAGGTAATGAAAAGGGGGGAGGGGGAGGGGTTAGGAAATGGAGGAGGGGAGGGGGTCACACGGTTATGCAGAGTTGTTATAAACCTCCTCCTGATGATGATGATGATGATGATGATGATGTGTAAGAGAGAGTTGCATGTTATTTCCTTTAGTATATTATCATAACTACTACTACTATTACAACTACTACTACCACTACAACTACTACTACTACTCCTTCTACTACTACTACTACTACTACTACTACTACTACCACTACAACTACTACTACTACTCCTTCTACTACTACTACTACTACTACTACTACTACTACTACTACTACCACCACTACAACTGCTTCTACAACTACTACATTAACCCTACCACTACAATGACCACCACTACTACTACCACTACTATAATTGCAACGACAAAAACTACCACTATCATAACTTCTTTTACCACCACCACCACCACCACTGCTCGGCCTACACAACACTCAGCCACTTGGAATACTAATGAGGGAGGGAGAGGGAGGAAGGGAGAGTGGGTGTGAGGGAGGGAGAGAGCCTGAGGGGGTGTAGGGTGAGGGGGGGTAGGGGTTATGCTCTGGTATTTTAGCTTCCTTTCCTCCCTCCCCTTACCTGCTCCCTCATCTATCATTCCACCTCCCTTCTCCCCCTCCTCCTCCCTCTCTCCCTCTCCCTCTTCCTAGTTTCTCCCTCCTCAAGGTCCTTCTCTAGCAGTCATTTCACCGGACATATTTTACGTGTTCTGGTTCTCTCTCTCTCTCTCTCTCTCTCTCTCTCTCTCTCTCTCTCTCTCTCTCTCTCTCTCTCTCTCTCTCTCTCTCTCTCTCTCTCTCCCTACTCTCCGCTTTCTCCCTCTCTCACTGACCACTTCACTCTCCCTCTCTTCCTTTTTACTCATTCTCTCTCCTTCATCTCCCTGTTTCTCTCCTTACTCTCCGTTTTCTCCCTCTCTCACTGACCACTTCACTCTCCCTCTCTTCCTTTTTACTCATTCTCTCTCCTTCATCTCCCTGTTTCTTGCTACTCTCCCTTTTCTCCATCTTCCAACTACTGGCCAATTTTCTCCCTCCCTCCCCCTCTCCCTCTTCTTTCTCATTCTCTCCCTCATCTCCAGGTCACTCCCCCTACTCTCCCTTTTTTTCTCTTCTCTCTCTCTCTCTCTCTCTCTCTCTCTCTCTCTCTCTCTCTCTCTCTCTCTCTCTCTCTCTCTCTCTCTCTCTCTCTCTTTTATCTTCTCTCACCCACTGGCCACTCTATATTCCTCCCTTCTCCCTTTTCCTCCCTCATTCTCCCTCCCTCATCTCCCGGTCACTGTTCCTACTCTCCCTTTTTTTTCTTATTCTCTTCCTCCTCTCCCCTCTCACTCCATCCCCTCCATCCTCTCCCTTTTCTCCTTCTCCCTCCTCTGACCTCTTTATATTCTCCCCCCTCTTCATTTTTACTCTACGTTCTCTCTTCATCATTTTCCGTTTTCTCTCCCTCCTCTCCCTCCTCTCCCTTCTCCCTTTCATTCCCTCTCCCTCCTCTCCCTTTTCCCTTTCATTCCCTCTCCCTCCTCTCCCTTTTCCCTTTCATTCCCTCTCCCTCCTCTCCCTTTTCCCTTTCATTCCCTCTCCCTCCTCTCCCTGTCTCCCTCATACTCTCCCTTCTTTACATATTCCACCCTTTCTCTCCTTATTCTCTCCCTCCTCTCCTTATCTCTCCCCATCCTCTCCCTTTTATCCTCCTTCCACCCACTGACCACTTTGCTCCCTCCTTCCTCCTCCTCCTCCTCCTCCTCCTCCTTCTCCTCTCCATTTCCATAACTAACTTCATCTTTTCTCTTTTTTCTCCCTCCCTCCCTCCCTTCCTCCCTCCTCTTACTCGCCTTCAAGGATTGTCTTACTTCCTCTTCTGAACCTAGATTTATTTTTTCCCCTCCTCCATTTTTCATCCTTCGTTCCTCTAGTCTTTCATCTTTACATAACAAGAGGCTTTTTATCTTCTTTGCATCCTTGGACTTCCTTTTGTCTACATTCAACACGAAGAAAAAAACATGGGTAGTTTGTTACAGGTGATGTACGAAAAATGGTCGAGTTTGTTACAGGTAATGAACAAAAACTAACGGACATCAGTATCCATTAGTAAGGTTCTGGGTCCGTTGTCTGTTTCGTATATGGATGTTTATGTCAGGATCCTGTGGTGGTGCATGTTGACGCATTATGCTTATTCCTCATTACGTCCGTGTATTGATGTTCTGTAGTTTACATGTTTGTATATTGAGTCACCATTCATTGCTGTTTGACGTTCTTATCATTTAAACTAGACGAGGTTATTATGTAAGTGAGTTTACGTTACTTAATCGGATTTGTTTATTTCTATTTATTTATTTGTTTATTTAGTTGCTTATTTATTTGCTTAGTTAGTTGCAGAACCGCACAAGACAGGGCGTAGCTGTTTGCCATTAATTTGTTGTGTCGCAATGAAATTTAAACTTTACACACACAACAAAAAATATTGAAAGAGACCGATATATTCTAGTCATTTAGCAGTTATATAAGAACATAAGAACTTAAGGAGTCTGCAATAGGCTCGTTGGCCTATACAAGACAGCTCCTTTAAGCCTAACCCCACCTTCCCTTACTGTCCATGAATTTATCCAACCTCTTTTTTAATGCATCTATGGTATTGGCACCCACAACATGACTGCCAAGCCTGTCATCCGCTACTCTATTAGTACGCCAATTTTTGTCTCTGTCTTTGTTGAATTTGAATTAATCTAACTTAAATCCATTGTTACGTGTCCTACCTGTCTCTTTTATCATAAAACTAACAACAGAGGATGCAGATTTAGATGCATTTAGATTTAGATAGGACCGCAAGGTAGATGAGTCTCTTCTGGGGAGAAAGAGGCTCAGCCAGACCCAGCAACATAAAAAAGAAAACATCAAAAGAAAAGAAAAGAAAAAAGAAAAGAAAAAACCAAACAAAATAAGAAAAAACAAAACAAAAAAACAACAACAAAATAAATAAAAAAATGAATAACCATAATACTAACAATTTGACCATCGCTTTAACTAATCACCTGTTGCACTAACAAAGGGTAAGAGACCTGTTAGAACAAAAAATAAGTGGAAAGAAAATAAAGTTTAACTAACCGTTTGATACTTTAGACGTTTGATATTTTAGATTTTTAGGTGCATTTTTTTTTGTGTGTGTATGCGTGTGTGTGTCTGTGTGTGTGTGTGTGTGTGTGTGTGTGTGTGTGTGTGTGTGTGTGTGTGTGTGTGTGTGTGTAGGGGCTATAGTTTTCCGTCGTGTGCCTGGAACACTCATTGCTCTTTGGACGCGTTACCCTTTCGCTTACGTTTTCTTCGCTGCCTCGCCTGTGATCCTAGTGGCAGAAAACGGCTGTTAGAGGGTAAACATTATCAAATATTTTCATTCCGTGTTCGAAGAGTAGTTTGTCAGATGAAAGCCTGTTACCTTCTTTGCCGTATTCCAACTCAAGAAGAAGTTCATCACATAACAGTAATAATAAATCACACCCCAAGTACACGATAGCAACACCAAAAACATGTTAGATACAGGCAGGTTCACAGCGGGCGTCATTTTTGGACTTACCTTTCAACGTTTTTTTTTTATATAATTTTCCTGATGTTAGCTTTTCTGTAGTATTTTTTGGTTAGGGTTTGTTGTCATAGTTAAGGTCCAGGGGGTGGTGTGGTACAAAGCGGGACGAGTATACACTGTTAAATACTAATAATACTAATAATGTAAGTAGGATGAGTAACACTGAATGTACGTTTTTTTTCCTCTGCCGATGGATGATTAAAGAACGCCCTTATTAACGCGATTACGAGGCGCATACGCAGTGATTTCCCTCACAGTGTACTCGTCTGCATACACCAAAATCAGTTTGTCTCGGTCTCGTGTAATAGTAGAGTGTGGGCTGCAACGTTTTCTGTGAACATGACGTGCGCGAAGAAAACTGTCTGTGTGGGTAACTTGGCAAATGTTAGGTGATGTTGGAAGGCGAGATATTCGTGTATTATGTATCCTTGGCTCTTCATTTTATTGGAATGGCTCGTAACTTGTCTGTAGTACGTGTATACACCTGAAAAATAAGTCTGAACGATATACCCCATATTGTTTCGGGGCATGTGTAACACTGGCTTTGCTAATAACTGGAAAATCGTGACTACCAACCTAATTTTGCGCATAAACAAAGCCTCTTGAAAAGTTTATGATTTTTCAGAATATTTTAATAAATTGGCTAATAAGAAGGTTTACCATATGACTTGGTTTCTCGTCTTCAAAATCTACTGTCTTTTTGCATAGGCAGAAAATAAAGAATTAATAAATGATGAAGTTATAAACCTCGTCGTGCGTTATATCTTCCCATGTGTGTGCATATGAGAGAGAGAGAGAGAGAGAGAGAGAGAGAGAGAGAGAGAGAGAGAGAGAGAGAGAGAGAAATAACTGTCAAGCCACGTGTACACATTCGTTTGCATCGAAGGACACACACACACACACACACACACACACACACACACACACACACACACACACACACACACACACACACACACACATCTGTATATACCCACGCTATATTACCATGAACCTGCATAATGTTTAGGTTTTTCACTCTGATTTCTCTCTTTTTTTTTTCTCTTTTTTTTCACTGCTGCTGTTGGTTCCCAGGTAGACAAAGGTAACACAGAGCACGTGAACTCACCTGTGTGGTATTGGAAGGAGGGAAGGGGAGGAAGGGGTAAGGGTGGTGGATTTAGCGGATGTAGTGAAGGCAATGTCCACGAAGGAGAGGAAGTAAAGGGATTACAATGGAGGAGAAATAAGAAAAGGAAGGAAGGAAAGGAGGAAAGGTCAAACGTAAGAGAGAGAGAGAGAGAGAGAGAGAGAGAGAGAGAGAGAGAGAGAGAGAGAGAGAGAGAGAGAGAGAGAGAGAGAGAGAGAGAGAGAGAGAGAGAGAGAGAGAGAGAGAGAGTTACCTGGTAAGCTTGGTCATTAGCTACAAATTTCTCTCTGGATAAGTTATCAGTTTCCTTTCCGTTTTATTTTTCCCCCTTTTTTTTGTCAATTATAAACACATTAAGAAGGGAGGAGAAAAAAAATAACAGCTTGGAAAATATAGAGAAAGACAAATAAATTTACAGATAATACATTCGGACAGACAGACAGACAAGTAGACAGATGCAGACACAGATAGGTGAACATATGGACAGACAGAGTACAGACAGAGGTTGGTACACTTTTTTTTTATGAATATGCGCAACCCACGAGGACACACACGCACACACACACACAAACACACACACACACACACACACACACATACATAAACAACGTAAAAAAAAAAGCTTATCACCGCCTCTCGTACCCAGGTAGTTTTTTTTTTCTTTTTTTCTTGTGTGTGTGTGTGTGTGTGTGTGTGTGTGTGTGTGTGTGTGTGTGTGTGTGTGTGTGTGTGTGTGTTTTCTTTTGTGGTTTGTTTTACGTGTTATGTTTCGATGAAAAAAAAACTCATAAGATGGAAGAGGAGGAGGAGGAAGAGAGGAGGAGGAGGAAGAGGAAGAGGATTTTATTAGTGAAGAAGAAGGAAGATTTGCAGAAAGAGGAAGGTGTTAATGGTAAAGTCAACACGGAGAAAAGAAGGGGGATTAAGGAAGCAGGGAGAGGAAATGTACCATGGAAAAATAGGAGGAGGAGGAGGAGGAGGAGGAGGAGGAGGAGCAATGTTACCAGAAAAAAGAAACACGAATCTCACATGAAAAGAGAAAAAAAGGCACGTGTTACATTTGAGTCGCCACTTGAGCCCTCCGAAGCGGGTCAATGCTTGCTCTTATCTCCACAATCATGCTTGCGTTATCTCGTTAGCTCTTCGTGCCTTCGTTCCTGCTGTTGCTCCCTATTCTTCTTCTTCTTTTTACAGCAAAGGACACAGCACAAGGGCACAAAAAAAAAGGAAACAATGAAAAAGAAAAAGCCCGCTACTCGCTGCTCATGTAAAGAATCCGAAGAGGTGGCCGAAAGAGCAGTCAATTACGTGGGAGTAGAAACGGAGGGAGAGAGAAAGTTCAACATACTCTGTCATTATTTACACTCTTTTTCTTCCCTCTTTCCCTCGTTCTTTCTTACCTTTTTTCCTCCGTTGAGATTTAAGAGAGTTGAGAGAAGGAGAGGTAGAGATCAATGAAAATGTCTTCTGCGATTATATACAAACTTATCTTACCATTAATTCGCCTTTTTTGTTTACCTTTCTTCCCTTTTCTCATATCTTCCTGCAGAGAGAGAGAGAGAGAGAGAGAGAGAGAGAGAGAGAGAGAGAGAGAGAGAGAGAGAGAGAGAGAGAGAGAGAGAGAGAGAGAGAGAGAGAGAGAGAGAGAGAGAGAGTTTATATACAAAACTTTCTTCTCTGGTCGTAAACATTATCTTAACCTTACCACTAATTCCTCGCTTTCTTATTACGGTTTTCTTCCCTTGTTTGCTCTATTTTCTTCTTGGAGGTAGAAAGTGAGATTAAGATCAACAAAGCTTTCCTCTGCTATTACAGTCATTATCTTTTCTTACCTTTTATTTATTTCTTCTTACTTTCCTTCCCTCCGATGCTCCCTTTTTTTTTTAGGTAGAAAGAGAGAGAGAACGATCAACAAAACTGCCTCCTGTGATTATGCCGTCTCTTACTGATTATTCCACATTATTCCAAATTCCACATCACCTGCGTCTTTCTGCTGGACCGTTATTTCGCATTCCACTCTCTTCTTTATGCTCCATTATTTCTTGAAGGAGCTGGAGAGTGAAAGGGATCAACGAACTCAATTTACCCGCTTATAAAAAAAAAATCAACTGCAGTCTTTTTTGTTTTTGTTTTGCGTATTCCATTGACGGAGCTCAGAGTTTATTTAAGTTTCCCGTGTCTGTATGCATGGAGCGACCCGTTTTCTCTTTTGTCCCGTCCGTATCACGTCGAAAGAAAACACGCATGGCAGCTTATCTCTTACAATCACAAATTACACCCACGAGAGTCAGGGGATGAAACGCTTATGTGGCCTGTTTCGATCATCGCCAACTTGAGACTTCGGAGTTTGGACTTAACGTATTGTCACGGTGAAGAGGCGTGGAGGGAAGGGTGTGGGTATGGTGGTAGGGGTGATGGAAGGGGGGATATGGGTAGGGAGTTGTTTATGGTGGAGGAGTGAAGGGTTTGGGTTGGATCTACATGTAATGGTTAGGGTCTGGCACAAATCTTTGCTTTCTAAACTACCCTCCTACGGTTTCTATCCTTCTCTCTGTACCTTTATCTCCAGTTTCCTTTCTGACCGTTCTATTTCTGCCGTGGTAGACGGTCACTGTTCTTCCCCTAAATCTATTAACAGTGGTGTCCCACAGGGTTCTGTCCTATCTCCCACTCTTTTTCTGTTGTTCATTGATGATCTTCTTTCCAAAACGAACTGTCCTATCCATTCCTACGCCGATGATTCCACTCTGCATTACTCAACTTCTTTTAATAGAAGACCCACCCTTCAGGAACTTAACGACTCAAGGCTGGAGGCTGCAGAACGCTTAGCCTCAGCCCTTACTATTATTTCCGATTGGGGCAAGAAGAACCTGGTGTCCTTCAACGCCTCAAAAACACAGTTTCTCCACCTATCCACTCGACACAATCTTCCAAACAACTATCCCCTATTCTTTGACAACACCCAGCTATCACCATCCTCAACACTAAACATCCTCGGTCTATCCTTAACTCAAAATCTCAACTGGAAACTTCATATCTCATCTCTTACTAAATCAGCTTCCTCGAGGCTGGGCGTTCTGTACCGTCTCCGACAGTTCTTATCCGCTGCAAAATTTGTGTCCATATACAGGGGCCTTGTCCGCCCTCGTACGGAGTATGCATCTCACGTGTGGGGGGGGCTCCACTCACACAGCTCTTCTGGACAGAGTGGAGGCTAAGCCTCTTCGTCTCATCAGCTCTCCTCCTCCTACTGATAGTCTTCTTAAATTCCCCCGCAATGTTGCCTCTCTTTCTATCTTCTATCGATATTTCCACGCTGACTGCTCTTCTGAACTTGCTAACTGCATGCCTCCCTCCCTCCCGCGGCCCCGCTGCACACGACTTTCTACTCATGCTCATCCCTATACTGTCCAAACCCCTTATGCAAGAGTTAACCAGCATCTTCACTCTTTCATCCCTCACGCTGGTAAACTCTGGAACAATCTTCCTTCATCTGTATTTCCTCCTGCCTACGACTTAACTCTTTCAAGAGGAGGGTATCAGGACACCTCTCCTCCCGCATTTGATCTTCCTTTCGGCCACCTCTTTTGTATCTTTTTTAGGAGCAGCGAGTAGCGGGCTTTTTTTTAATTATTGTTTTCTTTTTTTGTGTGCCCTTGAGCTGCCTCCTTTGTTGTAAAAAAAAAAAAAAAAAAAGGGGGTTAAGTGGGTTGTGTTGAAAAAGGGAGTGGTGTGGTTGTCGATGAAAGGGATGGGATTGGTGGGGTTTTTGTTGGGGGTATGAACTTATGGTGTGGGATAAGCGGTGGTTGAGGGTTCATAGGGAGTGTGGGGTGGGGGTGTAAAGGGTGAGAGGTGGGGAGAGTGGGGAGAGAGGTGGGGATGGTAAATATGAAGAGGGGGAGCCAACACACACACACACACACACACACACACACACACACACACACACACACACACACACAGAAAGGTAGACGGTTGACAGCCACAGCCACACACACACATACAGGTACAGACACACACACAGGTGGAGTAGCTACATATAACCCAGGTGTCCTCATGTTATTCTAATCCTCAGGTAGGAGGGAACAAACAGGCGAGACACAGGTAGAAACACACATACAATTACACCCTCATTAGTACCTCGTGTGTTCCTCGCCATAATAAGCACCGTGGGGGCGAGCTCTTGCATTCTTGGGGATTAAGTAAGGGGGATTAGGGGCATCTCTTGAAGGGGGTTGAGGTTTGAGTAGTATTTGTGAAGACGTTTGTGGGTCGTTGGGAGAGGTGAGCGGTGGGGGAGTGGGGGAGTGGTCTGGGGGACGGGACATGGGAGGGAAGAAGTGAATGGTGTGTGTGTGTGTGTGTGTGTGTGTGTGTGTGTGTGTGTGTGTGTGTGTGTGTGTGTGTGTGTGTGTGTGTGTGTGTGTCATATGAAAGGGGAAGGGAGAACAGGGAAGGGGAAGGGGAAGGGAGAGGTGCATTTGAGCTGTGTATGTGTGGGATCGACAGGGGAAGGAGCATGGGGAGGTGTGTGGGTGATGAGGAGGAGGGGGATGATGGGAGATGGGGAGCATAGATGGGGGGAGAAGTACAAAGGGAAGGTTTAGGGGGGTGGACTGGGAAAGATTTGGGACGAAGAGAACGAAATGGGGAGAGAAAAAAAACGGGGGTGTTGGGGAGGAGAGAACGAACTAGAGACGCAAAAAAAGGGTAGAAAATGTTTGATGATAATGTTTATAAATGAAGAAAAAGCACAGGAGAAGAGTAGTAGTAGTAGTAGTAGTAGGAGGAGGAGGAGGAGGAGAAAGAAGATGAATTGGAGGTAGAAGAAAAATAATGAGGAAGAATTTGACGCTGAGGATACCGCGGAGGAGGAGGCTGAAAGAACTGGGAGGAGCAAAAGGCTCAAAAATAAAAATTTAAAGTGAAAAGAATAAAGAGGCTGTCAGACCAAGGAGACCGCCTCCACGAAACCTGGCGGCGAGGTGAAGAGTCGAAGATATTTTTAAAGGGAGGGAGACAGCGAGAACAGGTAGAAGTGGGGACGGTCTCTTTGCGAAGGGGAGGTTGGTGGACTGGGGTGGAAAATATGGGTGTCTGCGGTGTGAGGTGTGTGGGGCAGTGGGGAGCTGATATCTCGCGGACCCAGTGTGTCGCTGTGAGTCAATCACAGTTGTGCAGTACACATCAATTTTCCTGGTACGAACGTCAGATGATGGAGCCTTTGTTACCTGTGTACACACACACACACACGCACACAGGCATATATATATATATATATATATATATATATATATCTATATATATATATATATATATATATATGTCTGTATGTATGTATGTATGCATGTATGTATGTATGTATGTATGTATGTATGTATGTATGTATAGATAGATAGATAGATAGACATATAGATTACTGTAATATCCTGATTCGTTCCTGTGCCTGGTGTAGTTTCTGTGTGTGAGCGGCGGGCCGTGCTGTGCTGTGCCTGCCTGGCAGCCAGGCAGCAGGGCAGACGGGCGCGGCAGCAACACGGCCCTCAGGGTACGAAACAATACTCTCCGTCTAAACACTGATGGTGTGGCCTCTGCTTGACGCAGCGTGGTGACGACAGGGACGATAGCATCAATAACGTGCGCCGCCATGTGCGGGGGACGCGCCGCGCTGACGTGAAGTGTTTTACCAACATATCGGGTGTGGCGGCGGAGAGGAGTGGCGGGGCCGTGCTTGTTGGCATGGGGCGGGGCAGGGAAGGTGGGGCCGGGGCATTGCTGGGCTGGGCGAGGGCAGGGGCATGAGGGTCGGCGAGGGTCACAGAGGCCATCCAAAGTGAGGGGAATGGAGGAGGGGACAAGCAGGAGGAGGAGGAGGAGGATGTGTGGTGATGGTGTGGTGCTGGTGGTGACGGAGCAGGTTGCTGGGCAGGCAGGCTGTTTGGTCTCGTTAGAGTCGGAGCTGCGTGATGCACAGGTGTTGTGGCACAGGTGTGTGTGTGTATGTGTGTGTGTGTGTGTGTGTGTGTGTGTGTGTGTGTTAGTGTGTGTGTGTGTGTGTGTGTGTTTGCTTTGTTGTCGCAAGTATGACGTGAAATACCTGGCGAAAGGACGATGAAAGGTGCAAAGAAGGGGAAGGCAGGTGTGGAGAATTTTGAGAGGAAATGAAAAAAGAAGAGAATGGGAGAAAGATTAGTATAGTTGATGGAGTCAGTGTATTAGCAAGGGAATACAGGTGTGATGGTGGTTACCTGTGCCGGGGAGGAAAGTAACTCATGTAACAGTGGAAATCATGGGTGAAGAAATGAGATAGGAAATTATATAAAAGAGAGGGAAGGAAAAGGAAGGGAACGAAAAGGATAATAATTGAAGGAAATAAAAGAACTGTAGGTGAAAGAGAAGGTAGATTTAGGAAATGAAGAGATGATAGACGAGGAAAGGGAGGAGAGTGAAGAGAAAGAAAGATAGGGATAGAGAAATTGGGATGGCAAGGAAAGACAAATCGGTGTAAAGGGAAGGAAAGGAAGGGAAGGAAAATAAATAAAAATGAAGGAAAGGAAAGTGACTAGCTATATGAAGAGAAAGGATGGGAAGAGAAGTGTAAGGAATGGAATGGAAGGAAACAATAGGTAAGGCAAAGCAAAGGAAAGGGAAGGGAATTGAAGGAAAGGGAAAGGAAGGAAAGGGTAGGGAAGGAAAGAGGAGGGAAGGTAATGCAAAAAAAAAACGTAATGAGGAATCGAAAAATAAAGGGAGAGAATGAAAGGGGAAAAAAAATAAAGGAAGGTAGTGGAAGGGATGAATGAAAAAGAGGGAAGGAAGGGAAAGGAAAATAATGCAAAGAAAAGGAAGGAGGAATCGCAAAGTAAAGGGAGGGAATGAAGGGGAGAAAAAATAAAGGGAGGTGGTAGGAAAGATGAATGAAAAAGAAGGAAGGAAGGGAAAGGAAAACAGTAGGAATCGCAATGAAAGGGAGGAAAAAATGAAAGAATGTGTCTGAAGGGGAGGAAAGGGAAGGTAATGCAAAGGAAAGGTATGAGTCAAGAAGTAAAGGGA
>NC_066544.1:6697523-6715142 GCF_024679095.1 Eriocheir sinensis
CTCTACCTACCTATCTATCTATCTATCGATCGATCTACTTTGGAATTATAGAAACTTTGCCTTTGAGAAGTTCTGACAGGACTTTGGAGACACAGACGTAAGGTTAAGTCTGTCTGGAATAGGACGAAAGCACACAATAGGACTTATTAAGCGGCCGGGAGAACCTGGAATGGGAATCGAGTCGTAGTAGGAATATTAGTAGGGTATGACGACGAGCTCTTGGTTAAAACGGAGTAGACAGGTGTTGAGGATGTGCTGGCAGGGTTTAGCAGGCAGAGTTTGGGGGTGAGGTGGCAGGGTTTGGGGCTGAAGTGGCAGGGGTGGGAGTGGATTTGCAGGTTTAGCAGGCAAGGTTTCTGGGTGAGGTGCCAGGGTTTGGGGTGAGGTGGCAGGTTTGGAGGTGAGGTGGCAGGGATTGGGGTGAGGTGGCAGGGGTGGGATAAGGTGGCAGGGTTTGCCAGGCTGGGGTTCGCGGTGAAGTGGGAGGGGGTGGGGGTGTTAGGGTTTCGGGGTGAGGTGGCTGGGGGTGGGGGTGGGCTGTCAGGGTTCAGCAGACTGGGTTTCGGGATGAGGTGGCAGGGGATGGGGGTGGCAGGGTTTTGGGGTAAGGTGGCAGGGTGGGTTGGCAGGGTTTAGCAGGCAGGGTTTCGGGGCAAGGTGGCAGGGGTTAGAGCAGGGCAACCGTCTCGGAGGTACAGGGTTTGTAGTCTCAGCTGGGTGGACTGTAAGCTCGCTCTACCTGTCTGGGGTTCATTTTTAAGGGGAGAGCACGCAAGGGGGAGGCTGGGAAGGGGAGTTGGGGGGCTTGAATGACTGGGGAGGTCTGGGGATAGTGGCATTTAGGAGTGGCTGGAGGGGTGGGGGCTGGGGAAGCTGCGCGGACTGGAGGGGTGTGCGTGTTGCACCCGGGGCGGCATCGCAAGACGTTCCCAGACCCCCTCTCCCCCCCCCACCTGCCCCGCCCCCTTCCTCCTCAGGGTTTTGGGGGGAGGAAGGGGGGGAGACGATGCTGTGATTCCCTTGATGAACTGACTCTTTGTTCGCGGCTTTGGTCTTGTAGGGAGGACTCGACGAATCTCCCTTCACCTGTATACTTCCCTTTCCTCCACACCTCCCCTTCTTCCGTGCTTGTCTGATTCATTGTTTTCTTACTTTCTTCCTGCTTCTTCTTGCCTCTGTACCCTCTTTTCTCCCCTTGTTCATTTCTCTCTCCTGCTCCACGGCTTCTGCTTTCTTACTCCCTTTTTCTCTGCTTTCCTGCTTTCTCACTCGGTCTTCCTGCCTCTCTCTCCCTCCAGTGTCTTCCCTTGTACACCTCTCCTGCTTCTCTGCTTCCCTGCCTCTGCTTTTTTACTCGTCCGTCCTGTCTCCTTCTTCCCCTGTCTCGTGTTACTCTAACCACTCTGGTATCATCTTTCTTTTCCTCCTCTTCCTCCTCCTCCTCTTCCGGTTACCTTCCATGTCCCCGTTTCTGCTCCCTCTCCTCCCCATGTCCGCCTCAGTATCCCCTTGTTCCTTCCTTCTTCTCCACTCCCCACCGCCTTTTGTTCTCTTCTCCGCAACTCTTCGTCCTCTTCCCCTTTTTGCCGGCCGTCCGCTCCGCCAAGCCGGTCTTTGGGTCTCGCTCCTCCTCTGCGGCTTCGCTTTCTACCGCGACCCCGGAAACGTGTTCTCTGCGCCTGGTAACGCTGCGGGGGAAGGAAAAGAGGCAAAGGGAACGCTGCCCCTCCTGACGGGTGCCTGTTGGTGGCGTGCCCGAAAGTCAGTCACCCAGAGTCCACCCGCAGCTGAGGACGCGTTGACCTGGTGGTGATGACAGGGTGAGGGTGTTCCGAGGGTGTTAGGGTGAAGGGCGTGGCGGGACGAAGAGGAGAGGCGAGGGTCATCCTGTGGGCGGCGAGGGAGGGCTAGGAAAGGTGTGATGCCCGGGACATTGCCCGACGTAGAACCCTGAGAATTTCTCTCTCTCTCTCTCTCTCTCTCTCTCTCTCTCTCCACCCCCCCGCCCCCCGCACCGCCACGTTTGGACAGGCTTCAGCGGCTCATGACCGGCGGTGTTGAGGCAGGATTTGCATACACGCTAAGGTGGCGAGGAGAGGGTGATCCGTCTCTTGACCCGAACGCGGCCCTGTGACGCTACACACTGCTTTCAAGTGCCATTCATTTCCATCCTTCCTTCTTCCTCCTCCTCTTCCTCCTCCTCCTCGTCCTTCTCCTCTTTCTCTGAACTAGCTGCTCCGGGTATCCACCGCTTGACGCAACAGTCCTTCGCGGATCCTCAAGGTTGTTCTGCCGCTGCCGTCAGTTCGTACTCAGTGCTCCTCAGGCACGCCAGGCTCTCGCTGCTTCCCTTCCAGGTTGCTCCCCGGGCCGCCGAGAGAAGCTCAACAGGGAAAAAAATCAATAAAACTCGCTGCGTATAAGTATACACATGATGGAAATCCCCAATCAGTCTCGAAACTTAAATTAATTACTCTTCTGGCATCTTCCGTCGTCTTTTTTTTCAGGAACATCGTGCAGCCGCCTTGTTGTTGGCTCGGTCCTCGGTCCGCCTCCCTTACTGTAAGAAAACATTTACCTGTGAAATTCTCCTGTTAGTGTTTGAATCAGGCTGTCTGTGTAGGAAGTAGATAACGATGCAGTGCGTAAAGTATGAATAATAAAAACAATGTAGAATGAATATTTCAAGCATTGCAAAAATGCCTGAGTTTGTAACTTTATCTCCTGGAATCGGCTGGTGAGCCTGTTGTGTCCGCGCTGCTGGCTTCAGTGTGGGGGGGGTGGAGATGAGCTTCTTCGGTGAGTCATCGCGTTCATCACCGCCTGGATGCATTACTAGGGCGGTGACGGCACCTTTGATGAAGACGTCCTGCCCTCAGCTGGAGGCCGTGGGTCCTGCCTCCGCCTGTCCCTGGACGGGTGTGCAGCGCCTCCAGGCGGAGCCCTTCGCCGCCTCGGGGCCGGTGACGCGTTCAGGTCGCTGGATCACAATGGCGTGTTTGCTCGGCGCTACAAAAGTCTTTCTCCGCGGCGATGCTTCGTGCACTGCCACCCCAGGGCGACACACAGGCGTTCTCGACCTTGGGAACGCATGTGGCGCAGCGGGGACTTGCGTGGGGACAGGTTGGATTGGCGTGCACCCATGGGCTGCGTGCGTGGGGACGGTTGCCTCACACTTCATCTCAGGCCGTCCGGGTCAGCGGGTGCCATGTGGACCACGGCCAGCACGCCCGCGGCACCACTACAGGCAGGCCATGTGCCGCGACCAAGCACTGCTCCTGTGTTGCCTGCAGAGTCACTCGCTGCTCGCGGCACACACCTTCACATGCCACCCACTCTCCGCCCCCACCCATGGCCCCTGCCCCGTGGGCCCGCCCACGGGGCAGGAGTATCGTGCACTCACTATGAAATTTTGACGTTGCAGAGCAAATATTTTTTCTAAGACTCACTGAAATTATATAGAATTATGCCAGTGCAGACTGACGCGGAGCAGTGATTTTAGATCACTTGGAGGTCAGACTTGGTGCGCCGCGCCAAGCTTGCAGTGGCGGGGCGGGGCATGGCGGGGCAGTGTCGGGAAGCAGGAGAACCAAGTATGTCTTCGCATAGAACACATGGCCCCCTCCTCCGTCTCCCCCCCCCCCTTGCCTTCCGTCCCTGTACTCGAGGAATTTGATCCCGAGAGTCCTTACAATGGCACCGTCTGTCCTGCGGCGCCGCAAACTTACTCGGCACAACCCGACCACCTGCGGTTGCCACTCCTGCCAGCCGCGGCGAACCCTGCAGGCGGCGAGCGGAGTGATGGCTCGGGGCGCGGCGTGCTCCTCGCAAGCCTTCAAGTGTGTGACGGTGTATAATTGATTGATGCGCTCATAAACTGTCTGATATTTATCGTAATGAACGATTGCTTAAGAAAGACGAATAACGTTTCCATAATTATGGTAAAAATTAGAAATTCTCTCTCTCTCTCTCTCTCTCTCTCTCTCTCTCTCTCTCGTCGGCCATTACACAAGTGAGCTCATCGGTGACCTCGGAACCGCGCTATCACCTGTTATCGCCACGGCTATTTATGGCTCCCTCCGATAAGCCGGGACGCTGGAGCCTGATGAAGGGATTCCGCGTTTTTTTTCAATTGTTTAGCTTTTTTATGTCGTAGCGAGGTATGGTTCCGTGTGTGTGTGTGTATGTTTGTGTATGTGTGTGTGTGTATGTTTGTGTGTATGTTTGTGTGTATGTGTGTGTGTGTGTGTGTGTGTGTGTGTGTGTGTGTGTGTGTGTGTGTGTTTGTGCTTTGTAGATGTTTTGGAGAGTGTAAGAGAGACAGAGTAAACACTGAAGTATATTGCCGCCCTTATCCTCTCCTCCCTCCTTTTACTCCTCCTCCTCCTCCTCCTCCTCCTTCTCCTCCTCCTCCTCCTCCTCCTCCTCCTCCAACAGACACTGCATTCAAGTCATGTTTCCTCCGAGTTGATACAGATAACCGATGCTATAAATAAACAACCCCCCAAAAATAGCATTCAGACTACTTTCAGTTTCTGTGTGTGTGTGTGTGTGTGTGTGTGTGTGTGTGTGTGTGTGTGTGTGTGTGTTTATCATTGAATTAACATGTTTTATATTTACTTTGTGTGCCCATTAATTCATTCTCTGGTTTTCTTATATATATAAAAAATTAGGATCCTACATTATTATTACCAGACGCGTTAAGGAAATGGTACTGTTTTCAGATTAATAAGCGAGTAAATTTGCGCAACATAAAAATAAAGCATCTCCCAACTCATTACTTGCCTCATAAGGACGAATAATTTTGAAGCTTTATAATTTATCTGTTAGTTTCTTATTTTTTCAACACTGAAACGGGTAGTCTTTTTACCTAACAAGTTTCGAAAATAAACGTGTTCTCACCTAAGACTTTTCTATTTTTTTTTTCTCTCTCTCTCTCTCTCTCTCTCTCTCTCTCTCTCTCTCTCCCCACTTTACTCCCTGACCCCATCCCCTATTACTACATCGCTCCCCCTCCCTCCTCCCCCTCCTCTCCTTTTACCTCCCTCCTGCTCTTCTTCCTCCTCCCTCACTCTCTACCCTCTCACCCCTCCTCTTCCACCACCCTCTTTCCCCATTCTCCTTCCACTCCCATCCATCCCAAGGCATAATCCACCCTCATCTCTACTCCCAAAACCTTATACTCAACCTTATGCTTGCCCTCAACCATATCTTATTCTCCCCAGTGCCCATTAATACCCATCTCTGTAACCCAATATCTCCCTTCTCTCATCTCCTCTAGTCAGCATTACCTTCCTCTTCTCTCTCATCTCATTGCCTCTAACCAGCAACATTCTTCGTCGGCATTTCTTCTCTTTTAGCCCATCACCTTTCTCTTACGTTTCTTCTTACAGCTCGTCTATTCAACCTCATTCATCGTTACTACTATTCCTTTAAGCTCTTCACTCTCTTCTCTCTCTTCTCGCCTCTTCCACACAGCATCTTTCCTCGTTGCCATCCTCCCTTCACCCCTCAAGTAAAACAATGCCTCGAGTCACGGATGGGGGGCGGTGAGTCACGGGGTGGTCACTTCGCTGGCCAAGGCACTGGTTGCGCAAGGTCAAGCTAGTCATAAGGGTCAGGCAGGAGGGACGGAGGCTCTGTGTGTGTGTGTGTGTGTGTGTGTGTGTGTGTGTGTGTGTGTGTGTGTGTGTGTGTGTGTGTGTGTGAGAACAGGGCCACGTGATATGGTAGGTAGGCATTCATATTCGTTTTTGCATCACCCCATCCCGGAAAACTGGTGAAAAATATCGTTGATAAATACATCGCCGAGGAAATGGATCGCTGGCACCCAACGAACAGCGATAAGCCAGGGTGCCGCGCTGACCGCATGGTATATAAGGCCGGGAAGCCACGACGGAGCACCACTCTCTACTCAGAGCCGCTAACGCTCGCACCTACCGCAGACCTGCTCGCTGTGCAACCCGTGAGTCGCCACGCCCAACACTCTGAGGGAGGAGAGACACTGAGCCTGAAGAAACTTCTTGGGCTGTTCTTAGTGTTCTTGCCTGAGGACTCCCGAGGCTGTGCTGACGCCTCTTTTCGTGACTCCTGCTCACTGAAGACCCTCAAGTTTACGTCTTCGTCATGGATGTCGTGAAGGAGAACCTGGACACTGGCATCCTGCTCGCCCCTGCCATGGTCGCCGTCTACCTGATCGTGGTGCTGGAGAGTTACCTGCTGGAGAGCACGACCTTCAACTACGTCTTTCAGATGTAAAAGGCGATAGAAGAGTTCCTGGACGGAGGCGTGTTGGCCGTGTCGGCGCCGAGCGTGGCGCAGTCTGGGAAAAAGAAACGCAGAAGCTCGTCGACGCTTGTCCTACCCACGTACGCTGCCTGGCGGCCGCCGCGATGGAGAAGTATTTTGTTATCGGCGGCGAGGAGGGCGGCGTCCTGCACCACCTGGCTCCGTCTGCACCACACACGGGAGCCCACGCGAGACGCCCAGACTCCCGCCAGGCGCAAAGAAGTGTTCACCCGCGGCTTCCCGGAGTGCAAGGCAAAGACGTCGCTGCCTCCGTGGCCGCCGTTGGTCTTCCTGCCGCCCCATAGCCGCCGTACTGCTGGTGGCGGCGGCGGTGGTGGCGATGGTGCTGATAGTGTGTTTGTCGTTTCAGCCCAGCTGGCCGAGGACATTACCTTCAAATATGTGTTCCAGATGTAGTGTGTAGCAGTGCCTTTGTGTGTGTGTGTGTGTGTGTGTGTGTGTGTGTGTGTGTGTGTGTGTGTGTCTGTGTGTGTGAGTGTATGTCAAAAAATCGACACACGTTACTTTCCACTACTAGTCAGTAAGACGATGGAGGCTTTGCCTGATGCTTGTACAAAGATGTCATGTCCTGTTTTTATAGCAGATCTATTTTTCTATACGTTGACTAATTTATAAATATATGATGAATATCTTGCTCCTGAGTCTCCTTCCTCACCCCACGCACCTCCACCTGTACGGGGACGCGCAGACAGAGACAGACAGACAGGCAGGCGGGCCAATGGGAGGCGAGGAAGTGCCGTCCGTCAGCCAATAGGGGAGCAGCAGCAGCCGTACCTAGAGAAAGACTAAAGTGTTGTTGGTCCGGGGGCGGCAGATCAATAATACGGGGACGATGAAATATGACGGAACACAATAGAAAAAGAGAGTATGGAGACGCTACATGATAAATTGTACCGAGGAATAGCCAATCGAAAAGGGAATACGGCAAGTGTTTCCTCTGTCCACGACTACACTGAACACGAAAAAATATATTGAGACGAAGAGCTAAAAAGAAAAAAATATATATACCTTGAACTTCGGGGAGGAGAGGAGATGGACGGGATCGAAGAGGACACCAAGAAAAAAAAGTAGAAGCAAGAAAGAAAACAAAACGAGGAAACGAACCAGTCAAGCAGGACGGCGTGAAATTTGAGAACGTGGTTACAGGGAAGGGAAGGGAAGGGAAGGGAGGCGATGAGGATATTTGTAAATGGGGAAGGAATAAAACAACAACTGGAGCAAAGGAAGGAGAGAAAGCAAGACAAGAGAAAGGGGAATGAAATAAGAAGAAAGAATGCTTGATGAAGGAACTGAAGGATGAAGAAGAAGGAGGAGATAAAGAGGATGGGGACGAAGAGGAGGAGGAGACAGAGAAAGAACGGAACAAAAACGATATATTTTCTCTTCACTGAGTAGCAACACCCTGGAGAGAGAGAGAGAGAGAGAGAGAGAGAGAGAGAGAGAGAGAGAGAGAGAGAGAGAGAGAGAGAGAGAGAGAGAGAGAGAGGAGAAAGAGGAAAGAAAGAGGAAGAATTGATAAAAGGAGAGAAAAGAAAAGAAAAAAAAGGCAAAATAAAGAGGAGAGAGAGAGAGGAGGAGGAGTAAGAAATGGAAGAAAGAGGAGAAAGAGGAATAGGAAACGAGGAAGAATTGATAAAGGAGAAAAAAAAATAGTTGAAGAAAGAGAAAAGAAGGCAAAATAAAAAAGAGAGAGAGAGAAAGGAGGAGTAAGGAATGGAAGAAAGAAGAGAAAGAGGAACAGGAAACGAGGAGAAAAAGGAGAGAGAAAAAAAGGACTTGAAGAAAGAGGAAAGAAGGTAGAAGTAAAGAGGAGGAGGAAGAAGGGTATAAAGCGGCGGAAGAACGAACAGTATGATAAATAGGGACGAAGGTAGAATTAAGGAGAGGAAGGAGAGTAAAAAAGCAATAAAAGAAAGAAAGTGGGAGGAAGAGGAAAGAATATGATGTTAGAGAGTGGGAAGAGGACTTGGGTAAAAGCAGTGAAAGAAAGAGGATCAGGAGGAGAAATAGGAATCAAAAAGAGGAGAGAGAGAAGTGAAAGAAAGAGGAACAGGAGGAGAAAAAGGAGTCAGAAAGAGGAGAGAGAGAAGTGAAAGATAGAGGAACAGGAGGAGAAAAAGGAGGAGAAAGGAGTGAAAAGAAGAAAAAGAAGTGAAGAAAGAAGAGGAACAGAAAAGGAGAAAAAGAGTTGATAAGAAGAAGGAAGAAGTGAAAGAAAGAAAAGTGTGAGAAAGAGGGAAAAAAAGGTGACGCTAGAAGAGGGAATAAAGTAAAAGCGGAGAATTAAAGAGGATAAGAAGGAAGAAGGAAAATAAAGAAATGACCAAAAGTGGGAGAAAGAAGGAAAAAAGGTGACGTATAGAAGAGGGAGTACAGTAAAAGCAGAGAATTAAAGAGGATAAGAAGAAGGAAGAAGGCAAAAAAAGAAATGACCAAAAGAAAAAAGAAGGAGAATACGTAAAGTTACAAAAAGGAAGGATTAGAGGAGAAAGAAAAGAGGAGAGAAAGAAGGTAAAAGTTAGAGAGGAAAGAAGAGGAACAAAAAAAAAATAGAAAAAAGAAGTTAATGAAAAAAAGAGAAAAATAGCGAAGAAAGAAATCAGGAGAAAGCGAAAAGGAAGAAGGCAGAGTTGAAAAAAAAGAAAAGAGGAGTAAAAACAGTGGAAGGCAAAGGATCAGCAGGACAAAGAGGAAAGGGAAAGATAATAAAAGCAGTGGAAGTAAGAGGAAAGAAGACAAATATAGAAGAGGAGTAAAGTAAAAGGAGTAGGATGAATAGGAGTGTAAAATTAAAGATGAAAAAAAAAGTATTAAAAGAAAAGTGGGAAGGTAAAGCAAGAGGACAAGGAGAGTAGAGAAAAGCAGGGGGGGAGGGGGATTAGCAGAGGCGAGAGGCGGCAGAAAAAAGGTAAAGGTGCGAGCAGGTGGAAGAGCGTCATGACTCTGCCTGATCTTCTCTGCTCATCAGCCTCACTGCCTCTGGACTCCTGACGAGGCGGACCTGAGAGAGAGAGAGAGGAGAGAGAGAGAGAGAGAGAGAGAGAGAGAGAGAGAGAGAGAGAGAGAGAGAGAGAGAGAGAGAGAGAGAGAGAGAGAGAGAGAGAGAGAGAGAGAGAGAGAGAGAGAGAGAGAGAGAGAGAGAGAGAGAGAGAGAGAGAGAGAGAGAGAGAGAGAGAGAGAGAGAGAGAGAGAGAGAGAGAGAGAGAGAGAGAGAGAGTGTGTGTGCAGTAAATATAACGGGTCGTACACACAGAGCTCCCTTGTGTGTGTGTGTGTGTGTGTGTGTGTGTGTGTGTGTAGCAAGGGTTCACTCTCCTGAAACATCTGTGTATGACAAGTGTTAGACCCTCCTCCCTCCCCCTTCGTCTCTCTTTGGTATACACACACACACACACATACACACACACAGAGAGAGAGAGAGAGAGAGAGAGAGAGAGAGAGAGAGAGAGAGAGAGAGAGAGAGAGAGAGAGAGAGAGAGAGAGAGAGTGGTCCACTTATGCACACAAACATTTGAGAATCTGTTTAGGCTACCAGGAAACTGTGTAATTCACCACGGCCTGATCACGAGTTGGACTTGCTTTCGCCAGCAGGTATCCTCCCGACGAGAGCAAGTGCTCATTATCGTCGATCTCTGGGTACTGCCAGGACCTCACACAGCACACACCCCATCCCACTTGCTCAAAGGGGGACAGTAACCACTCCTAGTCAACGGAAAGAATCCGGCCTGAGCGGGGCTCAAACCGCCGCCTGTTTGGCCGTGAAGCGCGCAGCGCTCTAACCGAATGAGCTACCGGAGCGGTGTGGGTGTGTGTGTGTGTGTGTGTGTGTGTGTGTGTGTGTGTGTGTGTGTGTGTGTGTGTGTGTGTGTGTGTGTGTGTGTATGTGCTAACGTCCGTCTGTCTGGTGATGTCTTACGTAACGGTGTGTGTGTGTGTGTGTGTGTGGGTGTGTGGGTGTGTGCCGTGGGTGCCCGCTGAGCCCCGACCAGTGGTATTTCCTCACACACACACACACACACACACACACCACCGACAAAAAAATCTATCACCAGCCATCCTCATTCCCTATGTTTGTCGCCATCCCCTCCTTTTCCCAACTCTCCCCATCCGTTCTTCTCCGTTCCCCAATCCTCCCCTTCCCTTTCCCTTCCTTCCCCAACCCTCCTTCCCTTCCTCCCTCACCAACCCTCCTCTCCTTTCCTTCCCTCCCTTCCCCAACCCTCCTTTTCCTATCACTCCCCTTGCCCTTTTTCCCTTCCCTTCCTCCCCATCCTTCCCCTCCACTTCCCCTTCCCTTCCCCTCTCCTTGCCCTTTCCTCCCTATCCTTCCCCTCCTTCTCCTCATCCCCTTCCCTTCCCCATCTCCTACCTTCCCTAACCTTCCCCCCTTTCACCCCCCATCCCCGCCCCCCCCCCCCCCCCACGTCAAGTCTCTTATCGCTACCTTCCGCTCGTCGCTGCATGTTTTGATAAGAAATAAATAAAAGAGAATGAAAATAAGCGAATAATTAATTATCCGTCTAGTCTGTCTCTCTCTCTCTCTCTCTCTCACCCACTAATTACTTTCCGCTTTATTTAGTGTTTGTTTGGTTGTTTGTTTGGTTGTTTGTTTGGTTGTTTGTTTGGTTGTTTTGACGTTTTGAAAAGAATGCACCGGGTATGTTTTATTTTTATTTTTATGGAGAGAATGTTTTAAAGTATTTTCTCGCTCGTATGTTATGTGGTTTTGCTTTTATTTTATGTTTTCGTCCGTTAATTTCACCCATTGTATTTTCTCTACTGGTTAATTCCTTGTTTTCATTCCTTCTTCTTTCTGCACTCTTTGTATTCTTCGTGTTTTAATGTTTATATCAGATAATTCTTGCCTCTGCCTCCCATTGTATTTGATCTACTGTATCATATCTTTTGTTTTAATTACGTCTTCTTTCTACTTGTATTCTTCGTATTTTATTGTTTGTGTCAGATAATTCCTTCCTCTACCTTCCACTGTATTTCATCTACTGTATAATTTCTTTTGTTTTAATTTCCTCTTCTTTCTACTTTCTTTGATATCGTTATTTTTATGTCATCCAATAATTCCCTTCCTCTACCTTCCACTGTATTTCATCTACTGTTTAATTTCTTTTGTTTTAATTTCCTCTTCTTTCTACTTTCTTTGATATCGCTATTTTTTTTATGTCATCCATTAATTTCCTTCTTTCTACTAACAGTCTATTCCCACAATGTTGATTTCCTCTACTACTTAATACCTTATGTTTTAATCTCTTCCTCTCTCTCTTTTACTATTTTATTTCTTTTTATATTATTTATCGTCCTTTTTTTATATCATCCAATAATTTCTTTCTACTAACAGTCTATTCCTACAATTTTGATTTCCTCTACTACGTATTTAATTCCTTATGTTCTAATCCCCTCCTCTCTTTCTCTCTCCTTTTTACTATTTTAATCCTTTTTATATTATCTATCGTCTTTTTTTTTGTCTGCGCGTCCCAGGTATGTTAAGTAACCCGTAAGAGTACACCACGCCAGACCACCACCAGCAACAACAACAGCAACAAAAAACAGCAACAACAACAACAGCAAAAACATGACCACCACCACCACGTCCTCTTCTTACCCCACGTTTTTATATCTTTTTTTTTTTTTGGACCTTCCTTTATGTGCGTACTCTTTAGCGCTGCCCTGCTGTACGTACGTGTGTGTGTGTGTGTGTGTGTGTGTGTGTGTGTTCCTTCTCTCTCTCTCTCTCTCTCTCTCTCTCTCTCTCTCTCTGTCCCTCTTCCCTTCTTTGGGCCCTCACGTCATAGGCTGCCTCTCTCCCTTCCTTATCTTCCTCCTCCTCTTCCTTATTTTCCTTTATGCGTGGATCATTACGTCTTGGCTATTATCTCCCTCTAAAGGAGTGGATGTTATACGGTTCGGAGATGAGCACCGCAGCCACGCGCACCTGTAACGTATCCACCCACCTTTACCTTTACCTTTTTTTTATGTTAACGCTGTCTTGCCCTGCTCCCTATCCTACTTAAATGTATCCTCCTTTTCCTAATAAATCTATCACTATTCCTATTATTTTCTATTTTCCACCTGTTCCCTTTTTTCCCTCTGTCCCCTTTTTCCTCTTTATTCATCACTTCTTTTTTCCCTATTCTTCTCCTGCCCATCTTGTAATTTTGTCCTGCTCCACCTCTTCATTTCCCTTTGTCCCATTTCTCTTCATTATTCTTCACTTCCCCAGTTTGTACTCTTGTTCTCCTCCTCTTCCTCCTCATTCCACACACTGCTCTATTTCTTCCATTTTGCACTGTCTTACATTTGATCCTGTCTTCTTCTTCCTCTTCGTTCCTCGTATTTATCTATTTATGTTCATTCTCCTCCTGTTTAGCTCTTATTTATATCCTCTTCTTGTTCATTCCACACTACTACTCCATATCTTTCCGTTCTTCACCTGGCCAGCTTTTAATATCTTCCTCTTCTTCCTCTTTATTTCCCATCTTTATTATTTTCCATTCTTTACCTGGCTAGCTTATAATCCTGCCCTCCTCCTCCTCTTCATTCCCTACTGCTTCATCTGTCCTCCTCTTCCTCTTCATTCCTCATTTCCATATCCTCCCATTCTCCACCTGGCCTCCTTTTCCCCTTCATTCCCCATATTCATATCCTTCTATACTCCCCACCTGTCCAACGTCTACGTAATCCTGCCGAAGTCCTTCCCACCTCTAACCTCCTCTAGCCCTCCTCATCACCCACCTGACCCTCTCATAACACCTGCTAATTAGTGTCCCTCACCTGGCCATCCGTAAGTCACCTGGTCGTCTTAAAATACCTTCTAATTAGTGTTTCTCCTCTGGTCATCCTTTAAGCTGCTTACCCTTCACTGTGTATCCTTGTGTCCTATCCAGTGACTCTCCTTCCCTCTTCTCTCTTGTGCCTTTCCTCTCCTGTATCTCTTCTCTCCCCTTCTCTCTTCTGCCTCTTGTGCCTCTCTTGTAACATCTCTTCTTCTGTGTCTCTCCTTTCCTTTCCTCTTTTTTGCCTCTTGTGTCTCTTGTTCTTCTCTTCTCCTGCGTCTCCTTCACCGTATCTCCTCCTAAGGGCGTGGGGTAGCTACGGAGGGGCGTGGGCGTGGCTGCGTGGGTCCTATCTCGCACAATTAGTTCTCCGTGTTGCGGTAGGCGTGGGGCCCAACACTCGGCGTGGCCCGCGCTGCTATATCTTCATTTACCTTGTTTGGCCTTCCTTTGTGTCCGGGCAGGGCGGCTTCTCACCTGCCTCGTTCTTCTTTTCACACCTTTGCGGTCGCTCATTTGCACCTGGCCTCGGCGGGTGTGTGTAGAGGTGGTTTTGTGTAGATGTTTTATGGGTGTGTACGCTTTTTTTTTTTTTTTTCGTTTTCTTTTATGTATTTTTTCACTTTGCATCAGACTTTTTTTTTTAATATCTTTTGAGGTGTTTTTTTTCCCTTCGTTCTTCTTTTTTTTATTTTCCAGTTTACCTCAGATTTTTTTTCTTTTCCTTCAAGGTGTATGTTTTCTCCTCGTACTTTTTTCGCTTTACATCAGACTTTTTATATATTTCCCCTTCGTTCTTCTTTTTATTTTTATTTTACAGTTTACCTCATTTTTTAAGGTTTATGTTTTCCCTTCTTTCTTTTTACCACACCATATCTTTTTTTTCATTTATTTAAGAGGTGGTTTTCCTATCGTACTCCTTTGTTTTGTTTTTTCACTTTACTTCACAGCCTTTTTTTCTCTCTCACACACACACACACACACACACACACACACACACACACACACACACACACACACACACACACACACACACACACACACACACAAACACACACCTTGACACTCATCCACACCTCCCCCACTATTGCGTCTGTATAATCTCTGTTTACTCCTACCTCCCTTTTCCATTTTCACTGTGCATATATATTTTTCTCTGTACTTCGTCTTGTATTTCCATCTCCTCTGCTGTTGCCGTTTTCCTTTTTTTTTTCCCTCTTTGTCCCCATGACACATCTGTACTCCCCCTCCCTCCTCCCTTCCCCACACCTCCCCTTTTCCATTCCCCATACCTCCCCACCCTTCCACAAACCTTCCCACAGCTAACCACCCTCATCGTTGTGTATCTTGTGTGGGTGTAGGTGTGGGTGTAGAAGGCAAACATCACTCCCGTCATGGTTTTGTAATGGTGGCGATGGTGGAAAATGTGATGGTGGTGATGGTGTTTACTGATGGTGATGGGTGTATGGGATGGTGATGATGGTAATGGTAATGGTGTTCTGAGTATGGTGATGGTGGAAAAGGTGATGATGGTAGGGCTAGTAATGGTGACAGACGTAGTGTATCAAGCTGGTAATGGTGAAGGTGTTAGTGATGATGAGATAGTGGTGATGATGGTGATGCTGGTAGAGTATCTAGAGGGGGGGTATGGAGATGATGGTGTTCGTCATGAGGTAGTGATGGTGATGAGTTGGTGTTGTCAGGCATTTCAGGCAGTGTGGTTTGATGATGGTGATGATGATAAGGATGGTGGTTGTGTACGAAACTGGATTGGTGATGATGGTGGTGATGGTGACACTGGAGTTCGTTGTATAGGTAGTGGTGATGCAGGTGGTTGCGTCATGGAGGTGATGATGTTATGAAGCGGTGGTGATGCAAGGGGTAATGTGATGGTGGTGGTGGTGTCTGTGGTAATGATGATGATAAAGTGATGGAGAAGGGGCGGTGATGCAAGTAGTGATGATAATGGTGAGGATGATGGTGGTGATGATGATGCAGCTCGTTGTATAGGCGGTGGTGATGATGGTGGTAGTGGTGATGATGGTGGTAGTGGTGATGATGATGGTGGTGGTAACGGTGGTGGTGGTGGTGGTGGTGGTGATGGTGGTGTATCAGTCTAGGGTCTGGATGGGTATGGGTAACGGGAGGGACAGGTGTAGGGGGTCGGTGGGAGGGGGGAAGGGGGGGGGAAGGACAGAAGGGCGGAAGGGGTGGTTGATTTCAAGGCTATAAGGGAAGGAAGGAAGTAGGAGGATGAAGGAAGGGCGAGGGTAATTCGTGCCCAGCCTCTCCCCCCCCCCACCCTAGTTAGACAGATCCCCCCTTTAACGTTCTCAACATTGCCCCTTCCCCCTCCCCCCCTCCACCCACTCTTTCTACCCTAACGCCACCCTTTACCCCGGGGCCATGGGAGAAAAGTAAAGGGAGAGAGAGAGAGAGAGAGAGAGAGAGAGAGAGAGAGAGAGAGAGAGAGAGAGAGGAGCAGGTGAAGGCAAAAGGGAACTAAGCAAAAAAAGGGAGGGACGAAGGAGGGAAGGAAGAAGGGTAGAAGCAAGGTATGGAGGGAAGGAGGAGGAGGAGGTAAGGAAGGAGAGGGAGGTAGGGACAAGGTTGTAGGGAGGTTAGGTAAGGACAGGGCGAGAGGGAGAGAGGAGGGGGGAGAGAAGGAATGTAAGGGAGGGAGGGAGGGAGGGAGGGAGGAGTACTCACACTTCCTACTGACCCAGTGATCGAGTCCCTCCCTCCTTCCCTCCCTCCTGGGTGTGTCCTGCGAGGAGGAGGAAGATCGGCCGTTTCTTCCTTGTTGTTGTTGTTGTTGTTTTATCATTTTCGTTCTTTTTGTTTTCTTCTTCTTTTGTTTTGTCTCCTTTTCTTCGCTTCTTTTATTCCTTTTCATTTTTCGAGTCTTCTGTTGTTGTTTCTTAATGTATCTCCTTTTCTCTCTCTCTCTTCTCTCTCTCTCTCTCTCTCTCTCTCTCTCTCTCTCTCTCTCTCTCTCTCTCTCTCTCTTTTATATATATGCGACGTCATGACTTTGGAAGGGAAACAATCGGCTTCATGCGTGTACATGTGTGTGTGTGTGTGTGTGTGTGTGTGTGTGTGTGTGTGTGCATTAATACCCTAAAAACAGGTTATGTGCTTTCTTTCATTTCTTCCTCCTCCTTTATTAAGTTCTTTATTCATTACTTCTTTATTTATGTGTTTCTCTATTCCTGAAACAACTTTTTATCGAGAATCTGTTTGTCATTTCATTTATCATTGTTTATTTACTTCTCCTTTGTTTACTCGGTTACGTAATCATTCATTCAGGTAATTATAGGTGTGTTGGGTTGCCAGGTAACCGTCTGGGCACTAATGAGGAAGGGAGGAAAGGAAGGGAAGGGTAGGGAAGGAAGTGGTGGGAAGGGAAGAGTATTGGAAATGAAGGAATGATAAAGAAGGTTCATGAAGTAAAGGAAAGGAAAGAAAGAGTAAGGGTAGGTAAGGTGAAGGAAGAGGAAGGTGAAGGGGAAATGTATCGAAAAGGAAAAGAACGAAAAGGAAGAAGAAAGGGAAAGAAAAAGAGGAAAGAGGAAGATCAATGGAGACGAATAAAATTGGAGGAAAATAGGAACAGGAGTAGGAGGAGGAGGACAGGAAGAAGAGGAGAAAGAGGAGGAGGAATAGGAGAAAGGACAGAGGGTACGTCTTGGCGTGGGTAAGGAAGGGAGAGGGGAGGGGGCTGCAGCCTTAGAAGGGAAGGAAAGGGGGGAGGGAGGAGAGACCAGGGGGAAGGTGTAGGTGGCATACTAAAAGGAGATACATTGTGGGTGAGGAGGAGGAGGAGGAAGAGAGGAAGGATAAGCATTTGCGAAGGAGGAGGAGGAGGAGGAGGAGGAGGAGGAGGAGACACCTGAAAAAGAGAATGGTTGGAAGCTGAGATGCCTTAAGTGAGAGGAGAGAGAGGAAGGGGAGGAGGAGGAGCAGCATGGGGAGGAGGCAAGAGGAGTAAAGAAGACACCTGGCAGTAGTGGGGGCGGGGGGACGTGGGAGAGGTGAGAGGGGTGGTTGGCAGGTTGGGGGCGGCGGAGGGTGGGATGAGGTACACTTATGATGGAGGGGAGCAGGTTGGGGAGGGGAGTGGGCGGTGCATAGCGTCTCCCCCTCACTGGTTTAGTACTACATTGATTTCCACTTCAATTAAGGCTTTGAGCTCTGAACGTCCTCCCCGTCCCGTGCAGGCATTCCTTGGGTCCTGCCGGTAACAAGGCGCCCGGGACGATCGAGGACTCTGAGGACGGTCGTTATTTCCGGAGTATTCTTGTGTACTGTGCTGGGGAAGGAGGGGAGGCGCATGGAGAGGGCTATTGGGGAGGGGATGGGTTTGGCGGTCTAAGCGTGGGCTGGGAAGGATGGGATAAGGACAGAGGGCGTGGGCGGCAAGTCGCGAAGGAACAGGAGTGACTTGATCCTGGCGGAATGACGCGTTTCCGTCCTCCGTGTATTGCCGTCTTAAGTGGAGCTGACCATATGACGGATGCTG
>NC_066544.1:6715155-6762655 GCF_024679095.1 Eriocheir sinensis
AGACATAAATACGGTAGACAAGCAATTCCTTAAGTGTGACGTCATACCTAAACACTTTAATATTAGTAAACAACAACAACTATAGGAGAAAGAAAGTAAGGACGAGTGCAAGGGGGTGTAAGGAGGTGATGGGAAGGTGTAAGGGAGTGTATGAAAGGTATAAGGGGTGTAAGGGAGTATAGGGGGGTATAGGGAAAAAGTACAAGCAGAAACACAGGTAATCCAGGTCAGTTCCAGGACGTGAGAGGTTAGGTTAGGTAAGGTGAGGCGTAAGGGGGTGTAGAGAGGGTGTAGAGTGGGGGTGTAAGAAAAGTATAAGGGGATGAAGGGGAATAGAGAGGGTGTAGAAACAGAGGTGAGGGGAAGGGAGGGGAGGGGAGGGGAGGTGTCTACAAGCAAGGTGTGATTGGCAAGCGTGGCATTCCTAAGGTGTGAGGCCAGCAGGTGTGTCGTGTGTGTGACGGGGCGCGGCACTGAGGGGGAAGGGGGACGGGACGGTGAGGAGGAGGTGGGTGAAGGGTGAGCTAAGAGGGATAAAAGGGTGAGTCCGGCTTGTTGGGGGACGGTGGGTGAGGGGAGAGGGGTAGAGAGGGGAGTAGTTGAGTTAGTGGGTTGATGGGAGAGAGAGAGAGAGAGAGAGAGAGAGAGAGAGAGAGAACACCATCAATTACAATTAAAGTTTTACCTTCACTACTACTATTTCTACTACTACTACTACTACTATTACTACTACTACTTCTACTACTTCTACTACTGCTGCTGCTGATGATAGTAAAGAAAGTGTCGGTAATGGTAATAATAATAATAATAATAGTAATAATAAAAATAAGAATATAAACACAATAGCAACGACAAAAGTAATAATGACGTGCTTTCTACTGACCACTCACCCCCTTCTCTCGGCCTCACAAATAATAAGAGAAAAAAACAATAAGGTCAACCAGCTGTTCCTGTGTGCTATCTGAACCCTTTCCTCCCCTCTCCGCCCCCCTTCGCAGGTCCACAAACACCGTCTTGATTGGTTTTGAACCCACATAGAGGATCAAACTCCACCCGTTCCCATCTAAGTATAAGTAAGAGGATCCGTGACTCATTCTCAAGGGGATCGGATTCGTTATCACGCCAGGGATCTTATTGTTTTGTTTTTATCTTTTGATTATTTGGTACTTTTGCGAAATTGAGTTGGGACGTAATAGGATCGGTTTATGTAGATTCGGAACCGACGGGAAGGAGGATTGTAACTTTTTTCATAACAGGAAATGAGTCTCTTTCGTAATGTGTTGTTGAACCAAGAGTAAAAATAAAGGAAAAAAAATATACATAAATTTCTGAAGGCCACATTCTAACCTTTACACTACTACTACTACTACTACTACTACTATTACTACTACTACTACTACTACTACTACTACTACTACTACTACTACTACTATTACTACTACTACTACTACTACTACTACTATTACTACATGAGAGAGAGAGAGAGATGGGGTCAGGGAGGGGAACTTGATTGAGTGAGGGGGGGAGGAAAGGGAGGGAATAATAGGTAATGGGAGACATGGAGGAGAGGAGAGGGTTGGAAGGGAGATTAATGGGGATGAGATTGGGAAGAAAAGAATGGGAGGGGAGAGGACGAGGGAGGGGAGGCGGCGACGAAAGTGGGAGAGTTGGGAGAGGATGGAAGGGAGATTGTAAAGGTAACGGATTGCTAAGGTTGACGAGGCTTTGTAGGTTAGGTAAGGGAGTTTAAGCTTGTATGGGAGGCAAGGGGAAGTATGGGCTTATAGGGAGAGGGAGGAGAGTGAAGGAAGGGTTTGTGAATGAAGGAGAGAATAGCAAGGGAGTGGACGAGGAAGAATATGGAAGTTGGTTCGATAAATATACATGAGAATTGACACAGTAAAATAGTAAAGGATGGGAGACGAGATAAAAGGAAGGGTTTGTAAATGAAGGAGAGAATAGGGAGTGGATGAGGAAGAATATGGAAGTTGGTTTGATAAATATACATGAAAATTGACACAGTAAAAGAGTAAGGGATGAGAGACGAGATAAAAGGAAGGGTTTGTGAATGGAGTAAGGAATAGGAAGGGAGTGGAGGAGGAAGAATATGGAAGTTGGTTTGATAAATATACATGAAAATTGACACAGTAAAAGAGTAAAGGATGAGAGACGAGATAAAAGGAAGGGTTTGTGAATGGAGTAAGGAACAGGAAGGGGGTGGTAGGAGGAAGTATGGAAGTCGGGGAGGACGCAGTGAAGGAGTAAAGGATAGGAGAGAAGGTAAAGGGAAAGATTTGTGAATGGAGTCAAGAATAGAAAGAGCGTGGAAGGAGAAAAATATGGAAGTAGAAGAGGTAAATATACATCAGAATTCCCGTTGTAAAGGAGTAAAGGAAGGGAGAGGAGGCAAAAAAGAAGGGTACAGGACGGGAAGAAAGAACAGAAAGGGAGTGGAGGGAGGAAAATAATGGAGTCTGGGAGATAAAATATATACATGAGGACGAAGTGAAGGAGTAAAGGATGGGAGGGAAGGTAAAGGGAAAGATTTGTGAATGAAGTCAAGAACACGAAGAGCGTGGAAGGAGGAAAATATGGAAGAAGGAGAAATAACCATACAGCAGAATTTCCGTTGTAAAGAAGTAAAAGAAAAGATAGCAGGTAAAAAGAAGGGTTCAGGACGGGAAGAAAGAAGAGAAAGGGAGTGGAGGGAGGAAAATATGAAAGTTAAGGAGATGAATAGCAATGGACCTGAGAACTGACGCTAACACACCCCTCCCGGGCCCACCTTTCCATGGAGGAGAATGAGGAGGAAGTAAAAGGAGAGAATTTAGAATAGGTAACGTTGGGGACATGTTCTATACGCGTGGCCTCGGTGCTCATCTCTGTCGCATTGGCCCTTGAGTCCGTGTTAACCCGTCCGCTGCGATTGGCACGGATTTCGCCCTCACTGGTAGCCTGGTAACATATGCTCCCAGGTCTTTCTGTGCTTCTGTGGTGGGTAGTGGAGTGTTTCCCATGTGGTATTGGTGTGCTGGATTTCCCCTCCCAAGATGCATGACCTCACAGTTTTCTTCACTAAATTGGAGCAGCCACTTTTTGTTCCATTCCTGTAGCTTGGTGATGTCTTCTTGTAGGAAATCCCCATCCAACGGGTTAAGATCCCATTACCCCGGGCCATCGTAGGATCACTTCTGTAGTATGTAGAATGGGAGTCAGTAACAGGAGACGGAGTTGAGGGAAGGGGATGAAGGTGAGAGGCAAGGATCAATAAAACAGTCGGGGGTGAGGCGAAGCAGGAAAGGGTGGAGAGGTAAGGGAAGGGGAGAAGTGGGCGTGTCCATTGGGTGAAGGTTTGATACGGCGTGTGAGGAATTAAAGGGAGGGGAACTAAAGGAGAAAGGGAAGAGGATGAAGGAGGTGGTTAAGAATATCAAGAAGGAGATATCGGGGAAGTTAAAGGTTCTGGGGTTAGGTTAGAAATTAAAGATGATCAGACGAAGTGAAAAGTCAAGCTAACGTAGAGGAAATTGAAGGATAATAGAGTTGGGGAGAAAGGTAGAGTTGAGTAAGGTAAATAGGAGGGGAAGCGAGGATAGCCGATCGCGGGAAAGATAGGAAATAAAGGTAAACAGGAAGATAGGTAAGGCAAGGTAAGGGAGGTTGTAGTAGACGAGGGGACAGGTGTAAAAGGGGAGGGGGAGGGGAGACAAGTTTAATGGAGGGAAGGACAGGCAGATGGTAGACAGGAAGGTAAGTAAGGCAAGGTAAGGGAGGTTGTAGTAGACGAGGGGACAGGTGTGATAGGAGGAGGTAGGTAGGGAACAAGTTTAATGGAGGGAAGGACAGCCGATAAAGGTTTACAGGAAGATAGGAAAGGCAAGGTAAGGTAAGGCTGTGGCAGAGGAAGGGACGGGTGGCATAGTGGGGAGGAGAGGAAGATATGCAAGAGATGGAAGAAAAGCTAAAGGTTGACAGGAAGGTAAGGGTAAGGTAAGGAAGAGATGAGTGTATTGAAGGAAGAAACAAGTATAGCGAAATGAAGAAAAGGGGATAGAGATAGAGATGAAGATAGATAAGGCGATTACCGGGCTTTTTTTATACCTTTTTTTTTTGTTGCCCTTGAGCTGTTTCTTTAGCTGTAAAAAAAAAAAGTAAGGGAAGGACGAATGGATGCAATTGTGGGGTGAACGAATGCAATTAAGGGAAGAAAGACAGGTAAGGCAAGGTATAAGGAAGGAACAATGGGGAATGGTATGGGAAACGAGAGTAATGAAGTGCTGGACAGGCAATAAAGACAGCAAGACAGGTAGATAAGGTTGGACACACTGGAGCTGCCTTATATAGACCTACGTACCTCTTGCAGACTCATTATGTTCTTATGATTCGATGTTGAGATGAAGTTAGCGACGAGTGGGTGTCAGGGGAGGAAGTAGCGGGATAGTGCAGGGTGTGGTGGGGTACTGGAGGAGGAGGAGGAGGAGGAGGAGGAGGAGGGTGACGCCCGAGACATTTCCGCGCGGGGGGGTCCAGGGCCTCCACAAACACTGATACGTCCTTAGGAACACAAAATACTAAGGGCCTTGCCGCATCAGTTAACTCGTTACGCATGATTTCCGCTGTCCTCCCCCCCCCCCCACTGCCTCCTCCCCATCCTCCCTCTCCACCTCTTCTCCTCCCCATCCCTCTCTCTTCATCCCTCCTTACACCTCTCTCTCCTCATCCCCCTTTCTTCCTCTTCTCCTCTTCCTTATTCCTCCCTCCCCGTCCCTCCTTCGCTGGACTGCGGTGAGCGTAACTTGGGCGTTGGCCGTTGTTGTGAGCGGAGTAGCGGGTGTTGATGGCAGAGATGATGGAGGTGGTCTTGATGTGTGGTCTAAGCTGGTGGATGAGTGACTAGATGGATTGCTGCAGACAAACTTGGTAGATGAATGACTGCATCGATGGTTATGGTGGTGGATGACTGACTGGATGGACAACGAAGTGAGTAGATGACTGACAAAGTGGATGACTATTGACTAACTTGATAGAGGAATTAATGGGTGCACCGATGATTATGGTGGTGGATGACTGACTGGATGGACGACGAAGTGGTCAAATGACTGACTAAGTGGATGACTATTGACTAACTTGGTAGAGAAATGGTTCCACCGATGATTATGATGATGGATGACTGACTGGATGGACGACGAAGTGAGTAGATGACTGACAAAGTGGATGACTATTGACTAACTTGGTAGAGATATGGCTGCATCGATGATTATGGTGGTGGATGATTGACTGGATGGACGACGACTCTATGGATGACTAAATTGGTAAGAACATAAGAACGTAAGAACATGAGAACGTAGGAGTCTGCAAGAGGCTCATCAACTCCTGTAAACCTAACCCCACCTAACCTGGCTATCCATGAACTTATCTAAACTTCTTGAATACCTCCACCGTATTGGCACTCACCACATGACTGCCAAGCCTGCTCCACTCATCCACCACTCCATTGATAAACCGATTCTTGCCTGTGTCTATGTTGAATCTGAATTTATCTTACTTCTTGAATACCTCCATCGTATTGGCACTCACCACATGACTGCCAAGCCTGCTCCACTCATCCGCCACTCTTTTGACAAACCGATATTCTTGCCTATGTCTTTGTTGAATCTGAATTTATCTTACTTATTAAACCCATTGCTACGTGTACCTCCCCTCCTCTCTGTGAATCCCAAAGACCATACAAACGTTGCTAGTTTTCTATAGGTCTTATTCTTAAACATTTCGGATCCCAAACACACACATTTGACCAAGCTTTCGTAGGAGTTTCAGGCATTTCCAGGGGTAGTTGTATGACCCTGGTATTAGTCTGACCCTTCTTCGGTACCACAAACCTAAAAAAACACTCATTAGAACCCGACTGATCTCCTCCTGATGTCAGCGAAGGAAGAGTCTGATAGCACCGACTTTTGCCTTTGGTTCGGGAGCTTACATATCCCTTGTGATGGAGTGTTGAGCGTAAAACTAAGTCATTGTTAAGTATATGATAAGAACAGGCCCAGTCCGTTCACCGTAACTTGGCATTTTGGTGGTGGTGGAGGTGATGGTGGTGGTGGTGGTGGTGGTGGTGGAGGTGGGGGTGGAGGTGGGGTTGGTGGATGTGGTGGTGGTGGTGGTACTCTGGTTTTTGGTCTGTCAAGCTCATTTTCGTCCTGTCTCTTCTCTCTCTCTCTCTCTCTCTCTCTCTCTCTCTCTCTCTCTCTCTCTCTCTCTCTCTCTCTCTCTCTCTCTCTCTCGGTTATTCTTTTTTTTCTTGCTCCCATTTCCTTATTTGCTGCATTTCACGTTTCTCCTTAATCATATCCAGTTTATTTTTTTTGTTGCTGATCTGTTTCCCCTTTCTTCTCTCTCTCTCTCTCTCTCTCTCTCTCTCTCTCTCTCTCTCTCTCTCTCTCTCTCTCTCTCTCTCTCTCTCTCATCTTTATTAATAGATTCGTTCTTTTCCTCCGCGTTTGTCCATGAATGTCAAACTGTTGTAAGTGGAGACGCCTGCCTTTTCTCTCCCCTCCTCCTCCTCCTCCTCCTCCTCCTCCTCCTCCTCTTTCCTTTCCTCCTCCTCTTTCTCTACCTCCTCCTCTTCCCTCCCTCCTGCCCTTCATAACGGGTCGACAGGTAGAGAGAGAGGAGGAGGAGGAGGATGGAGGTGGGCATGGAGGGGTGGAGCAAAAAGAAGGAGGAGGACTGGGAGGAGGAGGAGGAGAAGGAGGAGGAGGAGGTAAGAGGTGATGAACTCTCCCCTTTACCTCTCACTTCCCTCTCCTCCAACGAGTTTAATTGTTTTCTTTGTAGGGCGAAACAAGACCGTTTAGTGGGCCTGTAAAAAGGACAACAACAATAGCAACAACGACAACAACAAGTATCAGTACCACCACCACCACCACCACCAAAAACAACAACAAATCATCATAATCATCAAGAGCAAAAACATCAATAATAACAACAATAACAATAACAGCAACAATAATAATACAAAATAAAAATATTAATGAAAATAATAATGGTGATAATAATAGGATAACGGGAAGGATACGTATAAATATCTTCCTTCTTTTCTTCATCTTTTTCTTTGCCATTTTTCTGTTATTTTTTTCCTTATTCTTGTGAAACGCAGAAAGGAATGTTTACAAAGCTTAAAATAGATGTTTGGTCTGCGCGGAATCCATCTATACTTAGCGATTCAAGTGTTGATCTCTCTCTCTCTCTCTCTCTCTCTCTCTCTCTCTCTCTCTCTCTCTCTCTCTCTCTCTCTCTCTCTCTCTCTCTCTCTCTCTCTCTCTCTCTCAGGTAAAAAAAAACCCCAAATAATCAAAAAAACACACACACACACACACACACACACACACACACACACACACACACACACACACACATACATACATACCCCCCTACCCACCCCCTTCACCCCTTTCATCTTATTGTTTTCTCTTTTTTTTCTACCTGTGACTGGGATCTTATCAGGTGTGTTCCCAGGTGAGACCCACAACTCATTAAGAAGATGTAATGGGCAGGTGGGAGGAGGAGGAGGAGGAGGAGGAGGAGGACACCTGGAGGAGGGAGAGGAAGGGTAGGGAAGGTAGGGGAAGAGGAGCATAACGGAACTTGGAAGGAATGGAAGAGAGGAAACATAGAGGAGAGAGAGAGAGAGAGAGAGAGAGAGAGAGAGAGAGAGAGAGAGAGAGAGAGAGAATATTAATAAAGAAGGAAGAGGAGTAAGAGTGAAGGAGAGGTCTGAATGAAGTAAGAAAGTAAGGAAAAGAGAAGGGAAGAAAAGTAAAATATAAGGAGACAAAGACCTCATAGAAAAGAGAATAAAAAGAGAAAACTGATAACTAAGATGAAGATGGAAACTGAGAAAACAAGAGACAATAATAAGAGATAGATATAATGAAGGAAAATAAGGAAAGAGAAACTACAAGAAAATCAACAACAAATGGAGGGAGGACTATAAAAAAAGGCGTTAATTTAGTGAAGGTAAGAACGCAAGGTGTGAGAAGGACAGGTGATAATGAGCAAATGGTGGAGGTGAGAGAAAAGGGTGAGGAAAGATTGTGTGGTGAGGATAGAACAGTGTGGTGAGGATAGAAAGTGTGGTGAGGATAGGAAAGTGTGGTGAGGATAGGAAGTGTGGTGAGGATAGGAAAGATGGTGTGGTGACGATAGTGTGAAGATAGTGTGGTGAGGAAAGATAGTGTGGTGAGAGACGCCAATATGATTTAACAGAGATAAAAGAATAAAGGAAATGAAAGATGAATGAAGAAGATAAAATAATGAGTAAGGAGTGGGAGGTAAGAGAGAAAGGCGGGAAAAACAAGGAAAAAAACATCATAATTTCAATAACAAATAAGTGAAATGGGTAACAAGAAGAAGAAGACGAAGAAGAAGAAGAAGAAAAAGAAGAAGACGACGACGACGACGAAGACGAACACGAAGAAGAAGAAGAAAAAGAAGACGAAGAAGAAGAAGAAGAAGACGAAGACGAAGAAGAAGAATATGAAGACGAAGACGAAGAAGAAGAAGAAAAAGAAGAAGAAGAGCAAGAAGAGAGAGTGAGAGAGAGAAGGGGTTAGGCTTACAAATGGCGGGAAGTGGAGGGGCAAAAGGATGGAAGGGAAACATGGAGGTAGAGGGAAAGAAAAGAGAAAAGGCCATAAATATATAAAGACATAAATAGCTGTAAAGGGAACCGAGGAACCAGGATTACAAGGAGGATTATTGTGTCGAAAATAGAATGGAGGACGAGGAGGAGGAGGAGGAGGAGGAGGAAGAAGAGGGGGAGGAGGAGGTGGAGGAGATAGGAGGTAGGACGAGACCGAGGACGAGGAAAAGAAGGAGGAAAAAAAGATTAAGTTAAGGATGAAAAATAAGAGGAGGAAAAAAAGATTAGAGACAAATAGTAAACAAAGAAGAAGCGGAAATAAACAGAAAGCAAGATGTGGAATTTACTGATAAAACACACACACACACACACACACACACACACACACACACACACACACACACACACACACACACACACACACACACACACACACTCACATACCCCCCACATACCACCCTCTGCCTGCTTGCATGAACCTCTAGGCCTAAGGGAGGGGTGCTTAGGCCTATTGGGTGACCGCTGGGCATTAGGGAGAGTCACACAATACCTGCCCTGGACACTACCTGTTACCTGGCCGGGCCGCCCCTCACCTGCCCTGCCCCGCCCACCTGTCCACCCCTACCTGTCCAGAAGAGTAGTGGTAGTAGTGGTAGTGGTGGTAGTGGTGGTGGTAGTAGTAGTAGTAGTAGTAATAGTAGTAGAGATGAAGAGTGGTAAGAGAAAGAAGTAGAGGAGGAAATGAAAGAAAAAAAAAGATAGGGAGGCTGAGCGTGGCGTAACGAAGGTGTTGTATAATGGTGGTGGTGGTGGTGGTGGTGGAGGGTCTGGCGGTGTTGTTGGTGATGGGTGGTGGTGAGGGTGGTCGGCGGGCGGCGGGCTGGATGTCTGGAGCGTTGGCGTGAGTGGTTGTGGTGATGGCGGTGGTGGTTGCGGTAATGGGGGGGTGGTGGTGATTGGTGATGATGGTGGGTCTGTTCCAGCCGTGGTGATGGGGGTGGTGGTGGTGGTGGTGATGGTGTATGGTTGTTCCCTATCACAGAACCTTTCACTTTTCTTCTCCGACTTCCATTTCCCTCCACCTTTCCCCCTCCCTCTCCCTCTCCCCCTTCGCCCCCCTCCCCCCGCCCCTCCTTGTCCAGCCTCCCTTTCTCCTCTTTAGCGACTGTTTCTTATCGCTTCGTCCTTCCCCTCCAGACATGCTTTTCTATTTTCTTCTTTCTTATTTTTTTCTTTTTTTTTAACTTTTTTTTTCTTCGTTATCTTCATTTTGTTCTCGTTCTTGTTCTTGTTCTTCTTCTTCTTCTTGCTCCTCCTCCTCCTCCTCCTCCTCCGTCATACGAGTGAAGCGCAAACATTTCTTTTGTTATCCATGACATACCACAACAGCCTAAACACACACACACACACACACACACACACACACACACACACACACACACACACACACACACACACACACACACACACATCCGAAGGTAGGTTTCAGGTGACAGCTAACCTTAATTGCTTCCTACCTTTGCCCTGAGGAATGGTAACCACTAACCCCTCCTCCTCCTCCTCCTCCTCCTCCTCCTCACGTTACCTCCGCCTTACGCAATCACACGTAAATCTATCTCACTATTGCGACCATGAACCCACCACAAACACAACGAAGCCTAACAATACTAAATTCAATCCCGTGTGAACCTTGTAAATCATAGACAACACTTGCAACACAACTTTAGACGGACATACAGACACACAAACAGAAATATATAGAGGGAAAGACAGACAGCTTTTTTTTCTTCACTAAAGGAAGTAGCTCAATGGCAAAAATAAATGAGAAAAAGGGGAGTATAGATGAGTTGCCAAAAGAGAGATCAATTTCAGGTGGAGAGGGTGAAGAGTTGAAGAATATGAAGCAAACAGAGACTTATTAAACACAAGAACAGAGGCCAAGTTCAATATGATGCAGATAGACAGATATAGTTAGTGTGAGTGACAGATATAGATAGACAGACATACAGATAAACAAACAAAATAATAGAAATACATGAGATAGTTAGTTAGACAGTCATGCAGATGTGAGACAGACAGGCAGACAGACAAATAGACAGACAGACAGACAGATAGAGACAGACAGACAGACAGGTAGGTACACACACATACAAACAGAAATACAAAGAGAAAGACAGCCAGACAAACATTATAAAACAAACAGTGATCTTTTTAGACACAATATCAGAACAGGACCAGAGTAAGGTTGAGATGGTATTGGTAACGTGACGGTAAAATGAATGAAGCTGACCTTTTCATAATTCAACCGTGAAGTTAAACACGTCTTTGTTCTAATACGCGTAAATCGAATATCTTTTTTTTTTTTTTTAACCCGGTAGCAGCGATGGGCCAAATTTGTGCCATGATTTACCCCCCAAAAATAGATGATACATAAACTGATCACAAATGCGTTGATATATATTATGAAATGGTTTGTGTGAGTGATGATTTTTTCTCATTTTTCTCGCTTAGAGGGACCATTAAGAAATATGATCCCCACTGCTACCGGGTTAATTAGCTCAGGCGGATGAGGATTGGAGGTGTTTAAGTGTGATTCATAGGTCTCAACTCCTCGCGGCTGTCTGCAGTGTGAGGAATAACAGCCACGCCGTTTAGACAGGAGCACCACTTATCCCAAACTGCGATACCTTACACAACAATCGACATCACCATTCCCGCCATCACACATCCCCTTCCACCATTACTATTACATACATCACCACCACCACCATCATCGTCTTCTCATGCGCAAGTAAGCCACGGCAGAAACGAAACTGAACGAAACCTCTGGCGCCCGTATACCTCCCAAACACTCTTTCACAACGCCAGCATATAGCAGACATTACCATCATCATGAAAAGCGTTGAACACATAACACAGAAACAGGGAACACAATTTTAAGTGCCGTAGCAAAAACTGAAACACTGACGTAAACGAAACACAACCTTGCTCTGTATACGGTTTTAAAGTTTCGCCCAAAATGGTGTTAAATGGTGCCACGTGTGATGCCATATAGGTTACACACACACACACACACACACACACACACACACGAGAGGTTACGGGGTCAAAATGTAAATGTCACCAAAATATGGACGACAAACAAAGGCAAAAAGAAGGAAGACACAGAAAGAGGTAGAGACAGACAGAGGCAGACAAAGAGACGGATAAAAATACATATAAGTGAGTCGGATAAACAGTCAGACAGTCGGACAGGTATGAACAAAAAGACAGATTGACAGACCGATATAGATAGACAGACATACAGATAAACAAACAAAGTAATAGAAATACATGAGATAGTTTGTCAGGCAGTCATGCAGATGTGAGACAGACAGGCAGACAGACAGGCAGACAGACAGACAGACAAATAGACAGACAGACAGACAGATAGAGACAGACAGACAGACTGGTAGGCAGACAAATAGACAGAAAGTCAGACAGACAAATAGACAGACAGGCAGACAGACAAATAGACAGACAGGCAGACAGACAAATAGAGAGACAGACAGACAGATAGAGACAGACAGACAGACAGGTAGACAGACAAACAGGCAAGAGATGAACAAAGGCCGCCAGATGGACAGACAGACAGAGGCTAACAGACATAATAATACAATGATGCAACTTTATTTTTTACAGACAAGTTTTTTTTTTGGCTGTCTCGCTTCTCGTCTCCTGGAAACACTCGCCTCCATTGTGTGTGTGTGTGTGTGTGTGTGTGTGTGTGTGTGTGTGTGTGTGTGTGTGTGTGTGTGTGTGTGTGTGTGTGTGTGTGTGTGTGTGTGTGTGTGTGTGTGTGTGTTTGAACTTTAAAGATAACGTGTATATTAGATTTTTGTGTTTCTTTCCCTTGAATGAATGAAACTTAAAGACACACACAAAAAAACGCCTTCGCACCGACACAATGAATCTGCGTGTTTTTTGTTTTGTTTTTTTGTTTATTTATTTTATGTATTTACTTATTTATTTTATTTTGCAAAGACATCCTCTCACCGAATCACAATGAACCAGCGTGACCTTTTTATTCTTATTTTTTTTATTTATTCTTTTTTTTACTTTGTGTGTGTGTGTGTGTGTGTGTGTGTGTGTGTGTGTGTGTGTGTGTGTGTGTGTCCCGTACGTGTAACGAAACGTGTCCAATTGTAAGCGAAACTTTACCTGACGAATGAGTGAGTGAGTGAGTGAATGAGAGTGAATGAGTGTGAGTGAGTGAGTGAATGAGAGTGAATGAGTGTGAGTGAGTGAGTGAATAAGAGTGAATGAGTGAATAAGTGAATAAGAGTGAATGAGTGTGAGTGAGTAAGTGAATGAGAGTGAATGAGTGTGAGTGAGTAAGTGAATGAGAGTGAATGAGTGTGAGTGAGTAAGTGAATGAGAGTGAATGAGTGTGAGTGAGTAAGTGAATGAGAGTGAATGAGTGTGAGTGAGTAAGTGAATGAGTGTGAGTGAGTACGTGAATAAGAGTGTATGAGCGTGAGTGAGTAAGTGAATGAGTGTGAGTGAGTACGTGAATAAGAGTGCATGAGTGTGAGTGAGTAAGTGAATGAGAGTGAATGAGTGTGAGTGAGTGAGTGAGCGAGCGAAAAAAAAAGAGAATCCGTGAGTTAGGGAATTACATGTTTAGGAATGAAGTGTGTGAGCGGTGTGGAGAATGGATGAATAGGGGGAAGAAGGAAATGGTAGGAGGAGGAGGAGGAGGAGGAAGAGGAGGAGGTCAACGACTCACTGTTAACATGCCTTATGGGTTTCGGGTCAAAGGTTTCGTGACGTGTGTGTGTGTGTGTGTGTGTGTGTGTGTGTGTGTGTGTGTGTGTGTGTGTGTGTGTGTGTGTGTGTGTGTGTGTGTGTGTGTGTCAGCTGTTGTTGTTTAGTTTTGTTTAATTTTTTCTCGTTATCTTTATTTATTTACGCCTTCACCTTCCCTCCCTCTTCTTATCTCTCTCTCTCCCACTCTTTATCTCCCTCCTCATCTCCTTATCTCTCTCTCTCTCCTCTGCTCCTTATCGGTCCTTCTTCCATCTTCCTCTCCACTTGCTTTATTACGCTGTTTCTATTATTTTCCTCCTCCTCCTCATAATCTTCCTCCTTCCCTTCCTCCTTTTCCTCCTCCTTTACAACCACCCTTTATTCTCCCTCTTTTTCTTTATTTTTCTTCTTTTCTCTTCTCTTACTCCTCCTCCTTTATCACCCTCCTCTTCCTACTTCTTCAACACAATATTTCTTTTTTTTCTTCTCCTCCTTTTCCTCCTCCTCCACCACTACTTTCTTCTTTAATTTTCCTCTTCTTTTTCCTCCTCTTCTTCTTCCTTCTCCTCCTCCTCCTCCTCCTCCTCCTCCTCCTCCTCCTCCTCCTCCTTCTCCTCCTCCTCCTCCTTCTCCTCCTCCTCCTCCTCCTCCTCCTCCTCCTCCACCCCTCACCTGGCCGAGGAAGTTCAGGTGTGTTATCATTCTCCTTATCAGGTAACTCTTGACTGTGACCCCGATTTTTGGCACTTACTATGTTGTTGTTGTTGTTATTGTTGTTGTTGTTTTTGTTTATCTTTATGTTGGTGCTGCGTTTTTGTTGATTATTTATTTTGTGTTTTGTTTAGTTGTTGTTGATCTTCTTCTTCTTCTTTTTCTTCTTTCTTCTTCTTCTTCTTCTTCTTTTTCGTCGCCGTGGAGGTCAAGGTTTAGTGGAGTTAGTCGTGTTGTGCTGCGTTTTTATGGCTTTGACCCGGCATTGTGGTATGAGACGATAGCATTCCTGTGTGTGTGTGTGTGTGTGTGTGTGTGTGTGTGTGTGTGTGTGTGTGTGTGTGTGTGTGTTTGAGGTCAATGAGTGTTTGTGTGTCTGGGAATGGAATGATTTGTCTCTCTCTATTTGTATGTCAATGTGTCTGTCTGTTCATCCGCCTATCTATCTATCTGCCTTTTTATCTATCTATCTATCTGTGCATCTAACTATCCTTCTATCTATGTGTCTGTCTGTCAATCTCAGTCAGTATACCTGTTTGTCTGCTCTCCTGCCTATCTATTTGCCTGCCTGTCTGTCTGTCTATAAAACGAAAGCAATAACCTATCAATCATTTCCTTCGATTACTTGTTGAAAGACTTCGATGAAACTTCCTGTCAGCCTGTCTAACCGCCCTATCAAAACAAACATCTTCCTCTCACCAACCACCACGACCTAACGACATCATTAACTACCTCACGCTGCTCCTAATCACCGTGTTGACCAACGTACAGGTGTGTGGTGAAAGGTAAACACTGACCTAATGACGTCACAGGTATGCAACAGGTGTGTGCTTGGAAGTGTGTGTAGGTAAGTGCAGTTGTTTTAGGGCAGGTGTATGTAGGTGTGTAGGCTCTGACAGGTGTGCGGTGTAAGGGTTAAGGAGGAGGAAGTTACCTGTGAAATCTCTTTAGTAGCGACAGGTGGCCGTGGGAAGAGAAGGAAGGTCGTGGGAGTTTGCCTGTGACCTGTGCAACCCCCCTTCCTCCCTCCCTCCACTCCCTCCCTCCCTCCACTCCCTTCCTCCCTCTACTCCCTCCTTCCTTTCCCTCTCACTTCCTCTTCAGTCGACATTCCTCTCTCACCCTCTTGTTCCCTTCCTTTGTCTTAATTTAGATTCGTATTCCGTTATTTCCTCCCTCTCTCCCTCCCTCTTCACGCCTTTTATCTAGCATTGCCCTTTCACGGTCTTTTGTTTCCCTTGCTAAATTTATTCACTTTTTTGTTACTTTTTGCATTAGGGAGTTATATTTTTTGTTACTTTTTGCATTAGGGAGTTATTATTTTTTTACTTTTCATCATACTTTTGTTTATGGTATGTGTTTTTTCTTCTTATGTATTAACTTCTACTCTCGGTTAAGTCAGTCAGTCAGTCAGTCAGTCAGTTAGTCAGTCAGTCAGTCAGTCTTCGCTCGCTCACTCACTCACCATCTAACTCATATTTTTTCTTCCCCAGGTTGGTGTTCCTCCCCCTGTCTTCTCCCCCAGCAGGAGGTCACGTGACTTCCTTATGCCATCTGTGAGTATGTATGTAATTGTGTATGTATGTATGTAAGTATGTATGTGTGTGTGTGTGTGTGTGTGTGTGTGTGTGTGTGTGTGTGTGTGTGTGTGTGTGTGTGTGTGTGTGTGTGTGTGTGTGTGTGTGTGTGTGTATGTATTTTGCTGCTCTTCGTTCTTTCCTTTTTTTTTCCTTTTCACTACGATTATTTTTGTCTTTTTTTTTCTCCTCCTCCTCCTCCTCCTCCTCCTCCTCCTCCTCCTCCTCCTCCTCCTCCTCTTTCTCACTCACCTGTCTCTTTACCTGTTCTTTCCTCATTTCGTATACCGTGATGAGGAAGATGACAGTCAGGTACACGAGGCTTACCGTTTACTAGATGAAGGTGAGCCAATTAACACAGGTAATTATGGGAGGCCAGGTGTGTATGTGTGTGTGTGTGTGTGTGTGTGTGTGTGTGTGTGTGTGTGTGTGTGTGCGCGTGTGCGTGTGCGTGTGCGTGTGAAAGAGCCGCTATATAATTACAGATATTAAGTGTGATCATTATACATTTGACGTAGACAGGTGTGTGTGTGTGTGTGTGTGTGTGTGTGTGTGTGTGAGTGTGTGTGTGTGTGTGTGTGTGTGTGTGTGTGTGTGTGTGTGTGTGAGAGAGAGAGAGAGAGAGAGAGAGAGAGAGAGAGAAGACCTAAAAAGAAGTCTATGTTTGTTTGAATCTTGAATATCATTTTTTTTCTCATCACATCTTGTTCATAATTTTGTTTGGTTCCATTGCTTTCTGTATCTCATTTTTCCTCCTCCTCCTTTCCTCCTCTCCTCCTCTCCTCATTTCATCCTCTCCTCCTGTCCTCCTCTCCTCCTTTCCTCCTCTCCTCATTTCATCCTCTCCTCCTCTCCTCCTTTCCTCCTCTCTATCATCTATTTTACTTCCCGTTTGTATTTCTTTTTATCTCTGGCTTCCTTTTTTCTCATTTTTAGACTATCTTTTTCTTTATTCTTTCTTTATTTCATTTATCCATTCTTTCACCTCCTTCCTTTCCCTTTTACTGTATCTCTCCTTTCCTTCATTTATTCCATCCCTCTCTCCCTTATTTTATCTTACACGAAGTCTCCCTTTTCTACATCTCTTTATCGCTGTCTTCCTCCTTTTCTCTTCTTTATTCTGTACCTCCTTATTTTTTCTGTCCACTTCCTTTCTTCACTGTCCTTCCTCTCTCTTATACTGTAGCTCTTACTTCTCTATCTCTTCTCAGTCTCTTATTTCCTCTATCTTCATTTCTTCATCTTCCTCTTTTCCTATTCCTGCTCTTCTCTTTAATATTTTTCCTTCATCTCAGCCATTTTTATCTTTTCATCTTTTTTTCTTTTTTCTTTTATGGCTATTTTTTCATCAGTATCATCATTATCTTCTTTTTCTTCTTCATCTTCTTCTTCTTTTCTTCTTCTTCTTCTTCTTCTTCTTCTTCTTCTTCTTCTTCTTCTTCTTCCTATTATTATTATATTTATTTGTTATTATAATCCATCTTTTCTCCTTTTGTATCCACTAATCTTCTTATTAAATGTCTCGTCATCTTGTCCTCAAAGCCTTCTCCCTCTTTTGTCCTCCTCCTCCTCCTCCTCCTCCTCCTCCTCTTCGATCAGGATTCTTACTTCTGAAAACTTTCTCTTAAGTTCCTCAAATTCCTCTTGTGTGTGTGTGTGTGTGTGTGTGTGTGTGTTTATTAGTGGGCAGGTGTGTGTGTTTGTGTACGTCGTTGATGTGCACATGTCAACGGTGTATATGGAGAAGGTTATGTAAGTCTTCTTGGGGTGTACACATGAAGGATGGTGTGTGTGTGTGTATGTGTGTGTGTGTGTGTGTGTGTGTGTGTGTGTGTGTGAGAGAGAGAGAGAGAGAGAGAGAGAGAGAGAGAGAGAGAGAGAGAGAGAGAGAGAGAGAGAGAGAGAGAGATGCTATCAATAGGTATACACGTTAACACCTGTGGACGGCAACAGGTGTGGGTAGTCAGGTGTGTAATAAACCTTGATTAACTAACCTCCCTATTCCGAAGAGCCTGGTTATTACGCACACACACGCAAAGGAGTGAAATATATAAGATAAAAACATCAACAAACTCATTAACAAACACAAACACGCTTTCGAAAAACAATTAAAACACACACACACACACAACACACACACACACACACACACACACACACACACAACACACACACACACACACACACACACATACACAACACGCAATAAAAGTGACGAAAAAACAAACAAACACAAACCTCACGTCGCAACACACGCGCAAAAAAAAAAAAAAACGAAAGTGATAGCGAAAGAGAAAGAGAGAGAGAGAGAGAGAGAGAGAGAGAGGGGGAAACGAACACGAGGAAAAGGAATCATATAAGAACCTGTATATTTTTTCACACCCTTCCTCCCCCCCCCCTCCTCTCTCTCCCCCCTTCCCCCCCTCCCCCCTTACCTAACACAACTATGACAGGAATACAAACCCGCCCCTACGCCCCCTCTCCCTAAGGTCTTGATTGGCGTGCGTCTAGGCCTATGCAAATCTTGAGTCGTATCACCGGGGTCTATTTCTAGCGGGTCCTCGTAAGCCTATTCGTGGGTCTGGACTTGGCTAGGTTCAGACTGTGTTAAGGGGGAGGGGGTGTAGGGGAGGGGAGAGGGTGATAGTGGGGTGGGAAAGGGGGTGCTAGGGGGAATGTATGGGGTGGTGTTGACTCCCCCTCCTCCCTCCCTCCCTGCCTCATTTTTTTTCTTCCCTTTCCTTCCTCTTATGTTCTATCTTCCGTTGGTATTTCTCTTTCTCACTGCTTTCCTATTTTTTTTTATCTTTTTCTTTATTTTTTCTTTATTTCCTTCATCTATCCTCCTATCTCCTTCCTTTCCCTTTTACTGTATTCCTCCTTTCTCTCATTTATTCCATCCCTCTCTCCCTTATTTTATCTTATACGAAATCTCCACTTTCTTCATCTCTATCTCTATCTTCCTCCTTTCCTCGTCCTTATTCTGAACCTTCCTATTTTTCCTCTCCACCTCCTTTCTTATGTTCTATCTTCCTTTTGTATTTCTCTTTCTCACTGCCTTCCTTTTGTTTTTCATATTTAGACTATCTTTTTCTTTATTTTTCTTTATTTCCTTTATCCATTCTTCTATCTCCTTCCTTTCCCTTTTACTGTATTCCTCCTTTCTCTCATTTATTCCATCCCTCTCTCCCTTATTTTATCTTATACGAAATCTCCCCTTTCTTCACCTCTCATCTCTATCTTCCTCCTTTCCTCTTCCTTATTGTGAAACTCCCTATTTTTCCTCTCCACCTCTTTTCTACACTGTTCTATCTATCTCTTATACTGTAGCTCTTAATTCTTTATCTTTTCTCCATCTCCTATTATCTCTATCTCAATTTCTTCATCTCCGTCACCTCCTATTTTCTCTCCCTCTCCCTTCTTGCTCTTCACCTTCCCTTCGTCACTTTCTCTCATTTTTTTCCTCGTTCTCTTTCACACCTAATTTATCTTCCTTTCCTTCAATCGAGTCCTTCGCCCGCTGATTCTTCCTCGCACTCATCCTTCCTCTCTTTGTCTCACTTTTCCTCCTCTTACTTCCTATCCTTCACTCTTTCCCACGATTTCCTCGGTTCTCTTCTCCCCCTATTCCTTTCTTCTCCTCCTCCCTTTTCTCCATCATTTAATCGTCTTCCCACAATTTCTTACGCCGCTACACTTTTCCTTTTGTTCCTCTTCTTCCTTCTCTTTCTCTGTTTTCCTTTACAACCTTCTACTTCTTTTCCTCTAGCCCCTTTTCCCTATTATCATTTATCATTCTCCCTCCTTTGCTGTTTCCTTTCCTGTTTTGTTCTTCCTCTTCTTCTTTTCATGCATTACCTATCATTCTTATTCTCTTTCTGTGCGTCTGTTTTCCTTTCTTATCTTCTGTTTTGTCTTTTCTCTCCTCCTCTTCACCCGCTTTCTTACAATTTTCTCTTGCATCACATTTTCTTTCTTTTTCTCTACACCTGTTTTTCTTTGTACATTCTTTTTTTCTTTCTCTTTCTGTTGGCTTGTTTTTCTTTCTTACCTTCTGTTTTGTCTTTTCTCTCCTCTTCTCACGCTTTTTTACAATTTTCTCTTGCATCATATATTATTCTTTTTCTTTCTCTACACCTGTTTTTCTTTGTACATTCTTCTTTCTCTCTTTCTGTTGGCTTGTCTTTTTTCTTACCTTCTCTTTTGTCTTTTCTCTTCTCCTCTTCACGCGCTTTCTTATAATTCCCTCTTGCATCATATATTATTCTTTTTCTTTCTCTACACCTGTTTTTCTTTGTACATTCTTCTTTCTCTCTTTCTGTTGGCTTGTCTTTCTTTCTTACCTTATGTTTTGTTTTTTCTCTCCTCCTCTTCTTACGCTTTCTTACAATTTTCTCTTGCATCAAATATCATTCTTTTTCTCTACACCTGTTTTTCTTTGTACATTCTTTTTTCTTTCTCTTTCTGTGGACTTGTCTTTCTTTCCTTCTTACTTTTTCATGCATTACTTATCATTATTAGTCTTTTTACTCTCTTTTTGCTCATCTGTTTTACCTTCCCTTCCATCACTGATCTCTCTTTCTTTTTTGTGATGTTTTCCTTACTGACCTTCCTTGCATCCTGTTTTCTAACTCTCTGTGTACCTGCCTTCTTCACTAACCCTCCCTTGCATCCCTCGTCATTTTTACTCCCTTTTTCTCCCTCCTCGTGTGGTCATCCTTGGCTCATCTCCTTACCTGATATTTTTACGTTTTTTCATGCTCTCTTTTCACCTGCGCTTCCTCACTTCACTCTCCCTCCCTCTCTCTCCCTCCCTCCCTCAATCTATCCCTCCTCTCCCACCTTCCCCTCCCCATTCTCCCTCCTTCTTCCCCTCCCTCTCTTCTCCCTCCATTCCTCCCTCCTACAGCTTCTGTCCTCAGTCACTTTCTCCCTTCCTACTCCCTTCTTACTCACGCTCATCTCCCTTTTTGTATAGTGGCTTCTCTCTCTCTCTCTCTCTCTCTCTCTCTCTCTCTCTCTCTCTCTCTCTCTCTCTCTCTGCGTCCTTCATTTCTTCATTCTCATTCTCGTTCCATGCGGGTTCTCTCTGTGTCTGTTTGTCTGTTTTTCTTTGTTTTCGTGTGTGTATGTGTGTGTGTGTGTGTGTGTGTTCAGCCTTGTTACCCGGTCTTCTGTTGCACGTAATAAAACGATCACATGTGTGTAGATAAGATGTGCACACGTGTGTAGATAAAAGGTGTACACTTGAGCGGTTAGCGGCGTGCACACTACCGTTTTATTTGTTTTATTCGGTAGTTTAATTTTTCTTACTGCCCTTTGTGTGTGTGTGTGTGTGTGTGTGTGTGTGTGTGTGTGTGTGTGTGTGTGTGTGTGTGTTTGTGTGTGTATGTGTGTGTGTGTGTGTGTGTGTGTGTGTGTGTGTGTGTGTTTGCTTGCATACGGGTAGCGTCATGGTTAATGTATTTTTATATTTATTCATTTATACCATACCTTGTTTTGTGTGTTATCTTTTACGCACCTTGTATTATGTATGTTTGTATGCCTCTGTGTCTGTCTGTATATAGGCATGTGATTTTTAGGCCTGAGTTTCTTGCGTCACCTATTGGTCAGCTCCGTGTGAGAGACAGAGAGAGAGAGAGAGAGAGAGAGAGAGAGAGAGAGAGAGAGAGAGAGAGAGAGAGAGAGAGAGAGAGAGAGAGAGAGAGAGAGAGAGAGAGAGTGTGTGTGTGTGTGTGTGTGTGTCCTTGCCATGTGCCGCGTGTGTGCAGCGGGTCTGTGTGTCTGTTTAACATATACCCACATTAAGAAAAACACCCAGGGAGGAATGCGTGGACGGTGCCTGACCAAACCATCCGCGTCCTCACAAATAGCGGCTGGGTTTTTTTTTTCTTGTTGTTTACCTCGTTTGGTCAATGACGTGTGAATGGCAGGTTTTTACGACAGGGAAAATAAGTGTCCTAAGAGTCCTTGGGAAATAATTAACAGCGGAACAAGTTAATCAGTTACTCATATTTAAAATTGATTTTTTTTTTAGAGTGATTTTGAGTGAGGTGTGTAAAGGAGGGTAAAAGAGCATGCATGGGGGGGGGGGGGGGGCTTACGTAGCGAGTGGGTAGGTTGGTAAGTGGGGGGGGGGGGAATGGAGAAGAGGTGATGGTGTTTTATTTCTTTTATTTACGCCAGGGAAAGCAGTTTTAGGCCCAAAAAAAAGGGGTAAAAATGTCGAATATTGTAGTGAAAAAATTAGTGTATGGTAAGGTATGGTGTTATGTTGCAGTGGAGGGACGTACAAGTAGGCAGGTAGCGTATAGGTAAGATGTAGGTATGTAGGTAGGCGCATAGTAGCGTTTCGGTTGGTAGGATCCCTCTGTCTCTCGGTGGTGTGGTGGGGTGTGTTGTGGTGTTATGTGGTGGACCTTTGGCTGCTGTTGTGATGGAAGGAGATGTGCTTGTCATGGCGATGTGTGGCTCCCACTCACACGGGACACCTCACCTCTGCTTCCTCCTCCCCGATCCATCACTTGGCGCGGGCTGGAGTGTCACCGGGAATGATGGATGTATAGGGGGAGGAGGAGGAGGAGGAGGAGGAGGAGTAGTAGGAGGAGAGATGGATATATTTATCTTTGTGTGTAGTGGCTTGCGTTAAAATGATTGCCTAGGGAGGTGTAGTTGAACCTCTTTGCCGCCAAGGGGTTTTGGTTGCCGGCAGAGGCGTGGCAGACGGATAGGAACTGATGGAGGGAGGGCCGCGGCAACAAGTGACAGGCAGTGCAAGGGAGCTTTCAAAGAATAAATAAAAAAAGGTGTTCTTTGCCTCCAGTGAAAGGAATGTCCTTCCTCACCCAAAAAGAAGAAACAATCCTTTGTTCAAAAGAATTGTAACAATCCCTCATTTGTTCTCGAGGGCAAAGACCCAGCCTTAATCACGTGTTCAGCCTAGACGCAGCGGCGGGCGCGGCGCGGCGCGGCGCGGCACCCCGGGGCCCGTGTGCCACGTGAGGCTGAGGGGCACCCGGCCTTAGGGGAGGGCCAGTCTGTGCTTGTGAGGCGCACGGAGATGTTTCCTCCCCCAGGAGTGGAGGGTGAAGGGTGTCTTGAGTCGTGCGCGGCGCCGTGCGTCAGACCGCTGCTCCTTGTCCCCTAAGCTGCCCACTGCTGCTCCGAGCATCGGGCACATAATTATGATGCGGCGAATAATGGGCACCAGACACGCCACAGGGACGCTCGCACCGCCCAGCGGGGGAGGCGTCAAGGGCGGACGTCGGCCGCTTCACGTATCACTCGAGCCAGGTGTGGAGGGCGTGTGTCCCGCGGTCTTCGCCTCACGTGATCAGTCAATCCAGCCGCGGCGTGACGTCAGGGGCAAAGAACCCGCCGCCAGGACGAGTGGCGCCTCCCGTGTGGCAGCTGATGGGAGACCGAACCCTCCAAGGGCGCCGAGCTCTGCTCGTGGTGTGTCCTGCGGCGACCATGTCTCACAGGATGGATAGCTAATGTACTGGGCTGGCTTCCTTGACGCCTGTCGGTTCGATGTAGATCTCTTTCTGGTTTGATTTTTTCTTTTATCTACGAGGAATACTCATACAGTGAACTCCCGCCTCACGGAATCCAGCCGCAGGTATAGCAGACTACATCCCACCTGTAGACACATCCACCAGTCATACCACCCTCACTGTCATTCCTATCATCATCATCATCATCATCATCATCACCATCATCATCATCATCATCACCATCATCATCATCATAATCATCGTCATCATCATCAGGCCTTTTGTGCACAGTTTCAACCTAAGTCAAAACAGACCCTGAACAGACGTGCAAATGGTGACAAGTGGCACTGGGCACGTTTTGTTAGCACAGGCGTTCCAGGGTTACCTCCGGGCGTCCTTGCCAGTGGTCATAAGTGGCCCTCCTCCCCGGGTGCCTCAGCCTCCTCACCTTGCGACGGCCAAACGCCTGAGTCCATTGTAACGTACTGTTGTTGGATAAAAGTGAAAGCGAATTAGAACACCACAGCTGTGTTGACCATTAGGAAAACAACGAAAATAACCAACATAATACAGAGCCACGACTCTCACAGACAGAGCCCTCACTAACCACGACTCCGGACAGACAGAACCGTCACGAGCCTAAGAGGATTTTGAGAACCCCAGGAAGACAAAACCCCCACTTTACATTTGGGAGACATTGCTAAGAAAATCCTTCCATATAGTAAAAAAAAAAAAAAAAAGATTGAATAAGTAAATGGGTAAATAAATAAATGGAAAGCAAAAGTGGAGGCGAAATCATAGGGGGGTGAGAGGGTCATGCAGGACACAAGAAAGGGAGGTGGCATGTGCTGACCCGCCGCTGACCCGCCGTTGACCTACGTGCTGACCCGCCTGTATCATGCCTTTCACCGCTAGCAGATGGTGTTGGTCAGACGGAACGAAGAAAAAAAAAGATGAATAAAAAGTCGTTGGTCAAGAGTAATGGTAAAAAATGTCGGGCAGGTGGTCAGTAGTAAGAAAAAAAGAGTGATGATTCATAATGAAGCAGACAGGCCGTAAACAATCTCGCTTTTTTTTTTTTTTCGTTTACCGTTGCGGGATGAATGAAAGTGGCGGAGTAAATTAGAATGTCAGATCTTTTGTTTTTGTTATTATTATTTTTATTTTTTGTTCCCTAATTATTGCAAGCAGATGCAGACATTATACATTACCCAACGAGAGAGAGAGAGAGAGAGAGAGAGAGAGAGAGAGAGAGAGAGAGAGAGAGAGAGAGAGAGAGAGAGAGAGAGAGAGAGAGAGAGAGAGAGAGAGAGAGAGAGAGAGAGAGAGAGAGAGAGAGAGAGAGAGAGAGAATTAATTAATTAGTAGAAAGAATGTAAGTGAAGGGAAGGTAATCAGGAAGAGGATGGTGGTTTGAATAATAATAATAATAATAATAATAATAATAATAATAATAATAATAATAATAATAATAATAATAATAATAATAATAATGACTACTTATTAACCACATAACAGTAATTGAAGACTAAAAACAAACAAGTGGCGGAGGCGATAGAACAACACCTTACTTAGCAAACACTTAATAACTATACTTACAACTCAACAAAAACTACAAAATGAACCTTAATCAATACCCCGCATTATAGGAGTCACCGCGTTGAGCTTGTGTCTGTCTGTCTGTAAGTCGGTCTGTCTTCACGCGCGGGTTGACTGAGCAGGGGGGAGGGGGGGAAGGGGGGGTCAGTCTGTTGTGATGCCTGAGGAAGCGTGTATGTTTGTTTGTGTGTGTGTGTATGTTTGTGTGTGTGTGTGTGTGTGTGTGTGTGTGTGTGTGTGTGTGTGTGTGTGTGTACCTGTCTGGCGCCACACACCTGTTGTATAGCATTGAGCCATTTAGCTAGGCGAGAGAGAGAGAGAGAGAGAGAGAGAGAGAGAGAGAGAGAGAGAGAGAGAGAATACTAATAACTCTTGTGAATTAAATACGCGTACTGAGTAAACACACGAATGAAATATGTATGTATGTATGTATGTATGTATGAATGTATGTATGTATGTATGTATGTATGTATGTGCGTAAGTAAGACGGTGGAGAAGATTGTGTATGCGTTTCTGGAGCGACAGATGTGAATGTAGGGCGGCGTGTGTGTGTACGTGTGTGCGTGTGTGTACGTATATGTGTATGTACGTGTGGGGGGGGGGGGTTAGACAGCTGCCTTCCTAAAATCATTTGCACCCTTTCACTCCTCCCTCCCCCCCCCCCTCCTTTCTTCTCTCTCCCCTCTTCTTCTCTTCTTCTCATCCTCCTTCTTCTCTCCCTTCTTATACTCCCTCTCCTTTTCCCGATTCCCCCCTCCCCCCTTCCCCTTTCCCTCCTCCCCCCTCCCCCCGCCACCTACAAAACAGCTGGCACGTGAAAGAAAGATTTTAAGACACATCTGTTGTTATTTCTCCTCTTTATTTTCTTTTATTTGCTTTATTTTCTTACTTTCTCCTCTTTTTATATGTCTGTTTGTATTATTTATTTAAACGTTCATTGATTCTTCCTTGCTTTCTTCGTTTATTTATTTTTATTTTTTTATCGATATCTTTCCTTTTTTCTAACTACCTATCTCTATTCGTGTATGTATGTATGTATGTATATGTATTAATCTATTTATGAATCTATCCATCTGTGACTTTTAAATAATATGTATATCTTTCATCTTTCTTATTTTCATTCTTTTTCATTTTATTTTCGTCTTTTACTTAATTTTCTTAACCTTTTTCGTGTTACTCTTTTTGTTCTTGTTCCTCTGGTTCTGTTTTTTGTTCTGCTTGTTCCTTTTTCTTGTTCTTGCTCTTGCTCTTGTTCTTGTTCTTCACTTTCTTGTTCTTCTTTTATATGTTATTGTTATTGTTGTTGTTGGTGTTGTTGGTGGTGGTGATGGTGGTGGTGGTGATGGTGGTGGTGGTGCTTCTTCTTCTTCTTCTTCTTCTTCTTCTTCTTCTTCTTCTTCATCTTCTTCTTCTTCTTCTTCTTCTTCATCTTCATCTTCATCTTCTTCTTCTTCATCTTCATCTTCTTCTTCTTCATCTTCATCTTCTTCTTCTTCTTCTTCTTCTTCTTCTTCTTCTTCTTCTTCTTCTTCTCCTCCTTTTCCTTCACCACCACCACCACCACCATCTCATAGCCAGGGCAGCACTAATATAAAACTCCACCACTAAACCGAACAAGAGGGACACAACATCAGCGTAACAAAAAGTGTGGACGAGAGACCGTAAAAGGAAACTGTGGCCGAGGAAACGAAAAACAACTCGCCGCGGGAGGGAAGAAACGGAATAAATTACTCTTTCTTTTTTAGTTCTTGCGTTACGAGTGTGTTAGAGTTATTGATAGAGAGAAGGTAATTACAGGTGGTGAATGACGTAAGAGAGAGAGAGAGAGAGAGAGAGAGAGAGAGAGAGAGAGAGAGAGAGAGAGAGAGAGAGAGATACATACAACTGTACACTCCTACTGTCTTTCCTATTCCCCACCTGTACCTCACCACTAACCCACTTCCTCTTCGTACTATACCCTTGATTAAAAAAAAAAAAAAAAAAAAAAAAGAGAGAGAGAGAGAGAGAGAGAGATTAATGAGGATAGACAGACAGACAGACAAGAAAGGGATGAATAGGGAAGGGGATTAAAATCATCTCAAGGGCAAGACCTCACCAAAAGGTTCCTCCTCCTCCTCCTCCTCCTTCTCCTCCTCCTTCTCCTCCTCCTCCTCCTCCTCCTCCGCCTCCTCCTCCTCCTCCTCCTCCTCCTCCTCCGCCTCCTCCTCCTCCTCCCAATACCCGGGCCTCCTCCTCCTCCTCCTCCTCCTCCTCCTCCTCCTCCTCCTCCTCCTCCTTCCCTTACCCTCGCCTCTTCCTGATCCTGCTTCTGTCCCTTCTCCTGCTTCGGTTCCTATTCCTTCTCCTCCTTCCCTTACCCTCGCCTTTTCCTGCTCCTGTTCTGTAATTTTCTTTCTATTCCTCCTCATAAGAACATAGTGAGTCTGGAAGAGGTTTGTTGGGTTATTCAAGGCAGCTCCAGTAAACCTCTCGCTGCCTAACCTCACTGTCCATGAATCTATATAACCTTGAATGCATCTATGTATCGTATTGGCACTCACAACATGACTGCCACGCCTGTTTCTCTCTCTCTCTCTATTAGTAAACCAATTCTTGCCTGTGTCTTTGGTGATTCTGTTTATGTTCTCCTCCTCCTTCCATCGCCTCATCATACAAGGCTTGCTTCATATCCCTTCTCCTCTTCCTCCTCCTCCTCCTCTTCCTCCTCTTCCTCCTCCTTCTCCTCCCTATCCTGTTTGGCTCTTATCTTTCCTCCAACTTTCCCAAACGCCCTCCTCCCTCCCTTCTTCTCTCTTCTCCCCCCTCTCTCTCTCTCTCTCCTCGATCTATCTATGGCATACCTCACTTACTGCATTCCTTTGTCGTAACGAGAGAGAGAGAGAGAGAGAGAGAGAGAGAGAGAGAGAGAGAGAGAGAGAGAGAGAGAGAGAGAGAGAGAGAGAGAGAGAGAGAGAGAGAGAGAGAGAGAGAGAATGGAGGTGAAGGTCTAGCTGAAAAAGGGAGCTGGACTAATATGGAAGAAAGGGAAGAGAAAGACAAAGTTATATGGAGGAGATGGAGGGGGAGATAGAAGGAGGAAGGAGGGAGGCGAAAGGAAGAGTGAGATAGGAAGAAAAATAATGGAGAGAAGAGATCGAAGAATGGAAGCAGGGAAAAGGAGAGGAGGAGGAGGAGAAGGAGGAGGAGAGCAAAGGAGAAAATGAGGCAGAGAAAGGAGAATGGGATGGAGGTAGATACAGATTGGAGGAGAGAGGGCGGATATATAAATAGAAGAGAAGAAGAGATATGAAGGGAGGAAGAAAAATAAAAGAAGACAGTGGAGAAGAAGAAGAAAGGAAATGAAGGAAAGAGGAACACAAATGAGAAAAGCAAAGACATAAGGGAGGGAAGGAAGGGAGGAATGAAAAGATATGGAGGGAAGGAAGGGAGGGATGGAGGGGAGAAATGGAAGGAGGGAGGGAAGGGAAAGAGATCAGGAATGGAAGGAAGGGAGGGAGGGAAGGGAAAGGAAGGAACGGAGGGATGAAGGGAAGGAATGGAAGGAAGGGAGGGAAGGGAAAGAGATCAGAAATTGCAGGAAGGGAGGGAAGGGAAAGGAAGGAACGGAGAGATGAAAGGAAGGAAAGAATGGAAGAAAGAAGGGGAGGGAAGGAAGGGAAAGAAGGAATGAAAGGAAGGAAAGAATGAAAGAAAGAAAGGTAGAGAGGGAAGGGAAAGAAGGAATGAAAAGAAGGAAGAAATGAAGGCAAGAAAGTAAGGGATAGAGGAAGGAATGTAGGTAAGGAAGTAATGGAAGGAAAGACTCGAAGGAAGGAAAGAAGGTGTGGAGGGAAGGAAAGGAAGGGAGGGAAAGGGAGGGAGGAAGGGAGGGAAAGGGAGGGAGGGAGGGAGAGAAGGGAGGGAAAGCTGCTTTATTTATGGTTCCTCTGTCACCAACTTGGAGGATCACTGTCGCTCGGATAATGGATGGCGCCTCCTCCTCCTCCTCCTCCTCCTCCTCCTCCTCCTCCTCCCTCTGCTTGCCCTCCTTTTCCTAATCGTCCTTAACGTTCTCCGACCTCCTCGTTCTCGTCCTTCAACTCCTCTTCCTCCTCCTCCTCCTCCTCCTCGATCAAAATTCATATACACTTCACTCCCTTATTAGGATACTACAAATAGGGTGAAGGGGGGTGAGGGGGGGGGGGGGCGTTCCTTGCTTGGGGATGCATGGAGGTGGGCGGGGGGGTGGTAGAGAAGAGTTGAAGGGAAGAGAGAGAAGGGGGTTAGGGGAAGGGGTGGAAGGGGAAGGAGGGGGTGCAAAGGGGGGGAGGGGGTCAAGTTGGGGTCACATTATATTCAGCTGTCGTGTGTGTTTCGAATTTATATCTTGATTGCATTATTAGATCCGACGAAGGCCAACTATGTGTGTATCCGTGTGTGTTTGTGTGTGTGTGTGTGTGTGTGTGTGTGTGTGTGTGTGTGTGTGTGTGTGTGTGTGTGTGTGTGTGCATTGTTTTGTTCTGTTATCTTGCTTAACTCACACGTATATAAAAATCTTATTGTTCAACGCCTTTTTTCTTCGTATCTTTGTTTTAGGTCAGTCAGCCAACCAGTCAGTCAGCCAACCAGTCAGTCAGTCAGTCAGCCAAGTGAACAGCAGAAAGTATCGACTGTAATAGCACAAATACAAACACACAAACAAACGAACAAACACAGGTGAAAAGAGAGAGAGAGAGAGAGAGAGAGAGAGAGAGAGAGAGAGATTTCTATCGTAAAAAGAGAAAGATAAACAAAACAAGAACGGTATAAATGGATGTATAGTCAGAAAAAAATAATATCACTCGTGTAGAAAGAAAAATATATCAAGCAAAAATAAAAGCAAAATTTCTTGGTGTCATAAGGTAAAAAAAAAGGAGGTTACTGGGCAGAATATATTTTTCCACGGTAAAGAAGTCGATTCGAGAACACACACAAAAAAAAGATACAAAAAAAGCTCGTCTGTAATTAAGGTCTATTAGGTTATGTTAAGGAAGCTGATCACGCGGGTGTTTGGGCAGACGAACAGGTGGGATGACTGGGGTGTTTCTTTTCTCTTTCTCTGCGTGTCCACCCGAACCGATATTGTGTAACTTATGAGTCATGGAGGGTGTGTGCTGATAGATACATTCACTTGTTTCTCTCCTCTCACACACACACACACACACACACACACACACACACACACACACACACACACACACACACACACACACACACACACACACACACACACACACACAAACACACACACACACACACACACACACACACACACACACACACACACACACACACACACACACACACACACACACACACACACACACACACACACACACACACACACACACACACACACACACACACACACACACACACACACACACACACACACACACACACACACACACACACACACTAATGCAACACTTGTAATGTCCAGTAAAACACATTGTTAAGTCGACTGTTGAAAAAAAAAGCTATTCATTTACACAATCGAGGAATCGTGTGTGTGTGTGTGTGTGTGTGTGTGTGTGTGTGAGAGAGAGAGAGAGAGAGAGAGAGAGAGAGAGAGAGAGAGAGAGAGAGAGAGAGAGAGAAAGTCAATAATAATAGTTAGAAATAGACAAAGAAATATAAGGACGATGAAGAAGAAATAGGGAAAAATAGTAAAAGTAATGATGCAAGAGGGAGTAAGAGAAAGGGAAAGGGGGGGAGAAGAAAGGGGATGGTGAAGGGAGGAGGAGGAGGAGGAGGAGGAGGAGGAAGAAGAAGAAAATGGAGGAGGGGTAAAGCATAAGAAATTCACAACAGGAGGTAGCTAAAAAAAAAAGAGAAAGAAAAAAAACAGAACAAAAACGAACCTTTGAGAATGATAAAAAAAAGGGGGTGAAAAGGTGAAGGGGATGTCCGGAGAGAGAAAGAGAGAGAGATAAGAGATGAAAGGGAAGCGAGGGGAAGGGGTGGGGATTAAGGGGGGGAAGAGGTTAAGGGGAAGGTCGATAGAGGTGAGAGGATGAGTATTGTACCCCTCCCCTTCCCCCCCTTCCCTTCCCCCTCCTCCCCCTCTCTCACTACCTTGACCTGGCCGGGTAGGAATCTGACCCCTACTGCTGTTTTTTTTTGTGTGTGTTGGGGTGACGGGGAATGAAGATGCGAAGGAGGGAAGGATGGGATGAGGAGAAATAAGGATGAGAAGGAGGGAAGGATGGGATAGGGAGAAGAGAAGGATTGGGAGTGAGATAGAAGGGATGGGGGTGGGGAGGAGAAGGGAAGGAGGGGGAGAAAGAAGGAATGGGAGTAAGATAGAAGGGATGGAGGTTGAGATAGGAAGGGAAGTAAGGAATGGGGAGGGGGGAGTGAAGGGATGAGAGTGGGTAGAAGGGAAGGATGGGATGGGGTGAAGAGTGAAGGGATGAGGATGGGGAGAAGAATAGAATGATGGGGGGGGGGTAAGAAGATTGAGGGTATGATGTAAGAAAGAAAGAAGAAAAAGGACAAAGGGAAGGAAGGGTGATGGGAGGAATAATGGAAAGAAGAGTTGATGGAAAGGGAATAGGAAAGAAAAAAGGGGAAAAAGTAAGAAAAAAAAATGGATGAGGAACTAGAGATGGGGGTAAGAGGGAAGAAGTAAGAAGAAGGGAAAGATGTAGGAAAGAAAAGGAAAAGAAAAGGGGTAAGATGCAAGGGAAATGATGGGTGAAGGGATGAAGGAAGGGTTAGGAGAAAAGGAAAGAATGAATGAAGGAAGGAAAAAAAATAAGTAGAGATGAGAAGAGAGAGACAGAAGGAGACAAGAAAATAATGAATGAAGGAAGGAAAAAGAATAAGGAGAGATAAGAAGAGAGACAGAAGGTAAAACAAAGAAACAAAAGGTTGAGGGGAAGAAGAGGAGAGGGGAAGGGGAGGTGGGGAGGGGAGTGAGTCATGAGAGGGGAAGGGAGGCGAGGAAAAGGCTTATTAACAGTATAGGGAAGGTTGGGGAGTGAGTGTCTGTCTGTCTGCCTGTTTGTTTGTCTGTCTATCTGTACGTCTATTTGTTTGTCTGTACGTCTGTTTGTTTGTCTATCTGTACGTCTGTTTGTTTGCCTATCTGACCGTCTGTTTGTGCAATATGGAAGTGATATAAAGTAGAATATATAAATGTCTGTTTTTTTATTAGCTTGTTTGTTAGTTGTTGACAGTTCTTTCTCCTCTTTTAGTTTCTTGATTTGCTTGTTTTATTACTTGTTTTATTTTCATGTCCGGTTTTCTTTTTTTTTTTTCTTCCTGTGGTTCTTGTTTGTTTGTTTCTTTGCCTCTTTTCTACTTGTTGCTACTTTCTCTCTCGCTCTCTAATTATCTATCTCTTTCTCTCTATCTATTTATCTTTGTGTTGTTTGCCTTTTTGTTTGTTTCTCTTTTTTGTTTTTGTTCTTCCATTGCTCCCATTTTTCTGTCGTCTTTCATTATTCACTATTTCTTTCTTCCTTCCTTTTTTTTCTTTTATTCACTTTCTTTGTTTCCTCCTGTCTTTCTTTCATTTTCATTCCGTGTTCTCTTTCGTTTTTACTTCCTTTGTTTGTTTCTGTCTTTCTCTCGTTCGATTTGTCTGTCTGTCTGTCTGTCTGTTTGTTACGACGCCACGGTCCACAGGTGAGGTCGTTAGTGACGCCAGGTAACTTGTGAACAGGTGGCAAGGTCGTGCATGCTCGCGCTCTCTCTCTCTCTCTCTCTCTCTCTCTCTCTCTCTCTCTCTCTCTCTCTCTCTCTCTCTCTCTCTCTCTCTCTCTCTCTTATCTATCTATCTATCTATCTATCTATCTATCTATCTATCTATCTATCTATGTCAATTTATCTCTATCTCCGTACCTTTTTTTTTAATTATTTTGTACTGTATTATTTTTTTCATATTTTTATTTTTATTTCTGAACTAGCATATAATTTCCTTGTCTAAGCTTCTGATTTCATATTTGGTCATTACTTCAACATTTCTTTTCTCTTTTTCTTTTTTTATTTGCCATTTTTTATATCGTTCTCTCAAGGATCAGTTTATCTACTTTCCGCATTCCTTATCGTAGCCTTCCTTTTTTTTTACTTTTTTTTTCATTTCTACTCTAAATATCACGTGTCTTTTTGCTTCATGTCCTTCCCTGCATCGTATACTCAACTTTCTACCTTTTTATCTCTCTCTCTCTCTCTCTCTCTCTCTCTCTCTCTCTCTCCTTTTTTCTTCTCTTTCTTGTTCTTGTTCTTGATCTTGTTCTTCTTGTTCCTGTTCTTCTTGTTCTTGTTCTGCTTGTTCTTGTTCTTGATTTTCTTCTTCTTCTTCTTCTTCTTCTTCTTCCCACACACTCAAGTTCCCTATCTCTCTTCCTTTTTCCCTCCCATACTTCCTCTCCCTTTCCCACACTTCTCCCTTTCCCACTCCTCTTCCTTTTCCCCTCCCATACTTCCTCTCCCTTTCCCACACCTCTCCCGATCCCCCTCCTCTCCCTCCTCTCCCTTTTCCCTCCTCCCCCTCCTCTTCCTTGTTTTCCCTCCCTTCGACCATACCAGCGGCTACCCACAGAATTACCTTGACCCCAAAACTCTCCTCCTCTTCCTCCTCCTCCCTTCTTCTCCTCCTCCTTCTCTTCCTCCTCCATCTCTTCCTTCTCCTCCGCAACAAAAAAACAAAAGAGAGAGAGTTGTATAATAGGAAGGAAAATAAAGTAGGAGAAGAAGAAGGGGAAAAGAATGAGAGAAGGAGAAGGAGAAGAAGAAGGAGGAATTACTTTTTTTTACTTCTGTCTTTACTACTTCAATGACCTTGCTCAACATAATAAAACGCAGTGAGTGAGTGAGTGAGTGAGTGAGTGAGTGGCTGGCTGACTGACCTGAGTGTGAGATGTTGAACAAATGAGTGAGTGAAAGAGTGGTTAGATAAGTTAATGAGTGGGTGAGTGAGTGAGTGGTTAGAGGAGTGAATGAGGGAGTGGAGGAGTGAGTAAGTGAGTGGTTAGAGGACTGAGTGAGGGAGTGGAGGAGTGAATAAGTGAGTGGTTAGAGGACTGAGTGAGGGAGTGGAGGAGTGAGTGAGTGAGTGGTTAGAGGACTGAGTGAGGGAGTGGAGGAGTGAGTGAGTGAGTAATTAGAGGAGTGAGTGAGGGAGTGGAGGAGTGAGAGAGTGAGTGATTAGAGGACAGAGTGAGGGAGTGGAGGAGGGAGGGAGTGAGTGGTTAGAGGACTGAGTGAGGGAGTGGAGGAGTGAGTGAGTGAGTGGTTAGAGGACTGAGTGAGGGAGTGAAGGAGTGAGTGAGTGAGTGGTTAGAGAGAGGACTAATTGAGAGAATGGAGGAGTGGGTGATTAGAAGAGTGAGTGAGGGAGTGGTTACAGGACTGAGTGAGGGAGTGGCGGACTGAGTAAGGGAGTGAGGAAGTGGAGTGAGAGGGCGACTGAGTGGATAAATGAAACAACCATAGAGATCAATAGGTTATATACTTCATTCTAATACAGTGGAAAGTTTCAAAAGGAGGGTAGCTAGATTTATGGACATGGAGGGCAGGCGCCAGTAACTAGTTCTCAGATGTTGCCACGTGTAGGTTGACTGGCCGGCCTCCTCATGTCTCCTTGTGTGTGTGTGTGTGTGTGTCCAGCCTTGTGATATGAGTTTGAAGCATATAAAACAGCTCGACGGGGGGGGAAGAGAGAGAGAGAGAGAGAGAGAGAGAGAGAGAAGGACAGACGGAGCGATACAGACATACAGATACAGATTCAAACAGACAGGCAGAGGGACAGACAAACAGACAGATTCAGACAAACAAACAACCCGACTTATACACACATAACAGATAGACACAAACAAACAAATAAAAAACAAATTCAAACAAAACAGACAACCACACACACACATTTCACATCCTTCACTAACACCAAACCTGCAATTTTCAAGACGCTACGAAAAAAAAAAAAGCATTCCTTCAGTCACCATATAAGGCAAGGTATACGTCCGTGGCTCCGCGTGGCTCAGTGTGCCTCCCAAGTGGCTCCCGGAACAACTACTTGGCTGTTTTGAGGGCGGCGAAGGTGGGGGGGGGAGTGAGGAGGTGGGGGGATGAAGGGGGGGGGGAAGGTGAGAATTGAAAGGTATGCTGATGTTAGAGAAAGGTCATCCGTACATCGGTAGTTCTCCTGTTTTCACCTTGTCACACATTTCTGGATTTGTACCGTCTCATTTCCTTATCTTTTAGCGTTTTTTTATTTTATTTTATTTTATAGGATGGCAGGTGAAAATTAAAAGTGATATAGTTAAGGGATGGTCATCATATCACCTGTAGTACTCCTGTTTTCACTTCGTCACACATTTCTGGATTTGTACCGTCGCATTTCCTTAACATTTAGCAGTTTTTTTTAGTTTTTTTTATTTTATTTTATAGGATGGCAGGTGAACATTAAAAGTGATATAGTTAAGGGAAGGTCATCATTATCACCTGTAGTACTCCTGTTTTCACTTCGTCACACATTTTTGGATTTGTACCGTGACATTTCCTTATACCTTTTACCTTATGTGTTGATTCGTAGTAAGGCAGGTGAGAATGGAAGGTATGCTGTAGTTAAGGGAAGGTCATCATATCACCTGTAGTACTCCTGTTTTCACCTTGTCACACATTTTTGGATTTGTACCGTGACATTTCCTTATAGTTTGCCTTCTTTGTTGATTTCGTAGTAAGGCAGGTGAAAATGGAAGGTATACTGTCGTTAAGGGAAGGTCATCTGATGGAGTTCAATTTAGGGAAGTGCAGTATTATGAGTGTAGGTAGGAACAACCTCTCGCATAACTATTGCTTAAATGACACTCTCATAAGCAGGTCTGGGTGCGAGAGGGATTTAGGGGTCTTAGTGAGCTCTGATCTCCGTCCAAGGGCACAATGCATTCAAGCTAGAAATCGAGCAAACAGGGTACTGGGATTTATTTCAAGGAGCGTGAGCAACAGAAGCGCCGAAATCTTCCTCAAACTATATTTAGCATTAGTTAGACCTCATTTTGACTATGCGGTTCAGTTCTGGTCACCTTACTATAGAATGGATATCAAAATGTTAGAATCGGTGCAGAGGAGGATGACTAAGATGATTCAGGGGATAAGAAACTTGCCATACGAGGAAAGATTCAAACAGCTAAACTTGCATTCTCTAGAAAGGCGAAGGGTGCGTGGAGACATGATCGAGGTTTATAAATGGATGAAGGGCCTTAATAAGGGGGATATTCATAAGGTTTTGCTGGTAAGAGAACCGGGTAGGACACGTAGTAACGGGTTTAAACTGGATAAATTGAGATTCAACAGGGACATAGGCAAAAATTGGTTTACAAACAGGGTGGTGGATGAGTGGAATAGGCTTAGCAGTCATGTGGTGAGTGCCAATACAATTGTTACATTAAAAAATAGATTAGATAAACTCATGGACAGCGATATTAGGTGGGGTTAGATACACGGGAGCTTAGGTTGAAAGGAGCTGCCTTGTATAGCCCTACCGGCCTCTTGCAGACCCCTACGTTCTTATGTTCTTATGTTCTTACTGATTGATTTCGTAGGGCTCTTTTCTTCTTTTTTTGCTACACTTTCTTTTTGTTGCCCTTGAGTTGTTTCCTGTGCTGTAAGAAAAAAAAGAAGAAGAGGTAAAAGAGAAAAGCAAAATTGGTGAAGGAAAGTCATCTAATCACCTGTTGTTCTCCTCTTTTCACCTTGTCACATTTTTGGACTCGTGTCTTCGCACTTCCTTATACTTTGCCTTATTTATTGCCTCCGAACCTTGAAAAACGAAAATGGAAGGTGGTTGAGGGTCGTGAAGGGAAGGCCATCTAAGAATCTATCGTACGTCTGGTCTCCCCTCGTCAAATTTCCCTACATTTTACCTTATTTATAGATTTTGTAGCAGGGCAGGTGAAAAAGGAAGGTCATATCGCTACGGGAAGGTCATTTTCGCACCTGTTGTACTTATAGTCTCACCTTGTCTCATATTCTGGGACTTCAATCGTCGGGCTTTCCATTATTTTCCTTTATTTATGGATTTCGTAGCAGGGCAGGTGAAAAAGAAAGGTGATATCGTTAAAGGAAGTTCATTTTCACACCTGTTGTACTTATGGTCTCACTTCGTCTTATATTTTCGAACTTGAATCATCGGACTTTCTCATATTTTACATTTTTATTTTATTTCGTAGCAGAAGATGTAAAAAACGAGGGTGATATCGTTAAGGTAAGGTCATTTTCACACCTGTTGTACTTGTGGTCTCACCTTGTCTTATATTTTCGAACTTAAATCGTTGGACTTCCTCAGAGTTTACTTTATTTATTGATTTCGTAGCAGAAGATATAAAAAAGGAAGGTGATATCACCACGGAAAGACCATCTGGGCACCTGTTGTACTCTTCTCACCTTGACACACCTTTCCGTACACAAATCATCTTTCCCAAGTACGCTGAACCTTACCTGTAGTTTTAATAGCAGGTCAGACGAGAAGGGAAGGTAATGTTGTTTAGGAAAGGCCACCTGGGCATCTGTTATTGCTTATGCTCTTATTTAGTCTCACTTTTACCTAACTTTACCATATTCCTCACTTTCTATCTCTTCTCAATCTCTCCATTCCTGCTGGTTGTCTCTCATGTTCTCCTCCAGTCTTTCTTTCCTGTTCCTTCTCTCTCAATCTCTCTCTCTCTCTCTCTCTCTCTCTCTCTCTCTCTCTCTCTCTCTCTCTCTCTCTCTCTCTCTCTCTCTCTCTCTCTCTCTCTCTCTCTCTCTCTCTCTCTCTCTCTCTCTCTCTCTCTCTCTCTCTCTCTCTCTCTCTCTCTCTCTCTCTCTCTCTCTCTCTTTTACCTTATTTATTCACTTCCTCTTCCTCCCCTCTTATCATTCTTTCCATCTCTTCCCTCTTACCCTCCTCTCCCTTTTATTCTCCTGCTTTCTCTTTGTTCTCCTCTCTCTTTCCCTCTTCCTCTTTCTTACTCTCCATCTTCGTTCTTCACTCCACCTTTACCCCTCTTATTCATTATTCTTTCATCTCAATCATTCGCACGCGTTATCTTCCCTCTCCCTCTCCTTCTCTTATTCTCCTCACTTATTCTATACCCTGCCAGTTAGTTAAGTAGCAGGCAGGTGAAAAGAGAGGAATATAGCAAAGAGAAAGCCGTCTAAGCACCTGTACTTTTTTTAACCTTGTACCACCTTTATGCACCTACACCGTCTTTCCCTCCTATTGTGACCTTTTTTTATTAGTTCAGTCGCAGGCAGGTGAAAATGGAAGGTAATTACTTAAGACATCTATCTGAGCACTTGTACCTTTCTTATTTTAAAACACCTTTATATTGCGACACCATGTTTTCTACTCACATTGAACGATAGTTGTTAGGTTAGCAGTAGGACAGGTGAAAATGAAAGGCAATATAGTCTGAAAAGGTCATACGAGCACCTGTTCATCCTTATACTTTTACCTCGTCACACCTTTGTATATTTTTAACGTCATCGTCACTTATATTTAACCTCATGTATTATTTTTGTGTTTAATAGTCTTGTTTTCTTCTATCTGTCTCTCATTTCACCTTCTCTACCTGCTATGACGTCACTCCTCCCTCACCGCCGTAGTTATAGGGAGAGTTTGCCATCTTGCATCGAGGCACTCAGGGTAACTGCATCCTGACCACCTCTTCTGCCTGGACACAAGATCAACACCAAGAGATAATGATGCTATTTGAAATTCCAACACCTCGGGTTAAGGCACGAGCGCTGGGTAGGAGGCAGTGAGCATGAGCGGCATGGATGCAAGATAGCGAGCGGCGAGTGTTTTTCTTCTCTTCATTCGCATTTTATATCACCATCCAGTTTATTCGTTACTGATGTCTATGGCTTTGCCCTCACCTGGTGTTGGGCTACCTGCCTGCACACCTGAGTCACACCTGAGTCACACCTCGCTACGCAGTCCTTCACCTTGACACCGCTCGTCCTCCCCTCAGGCCTCACACACACACACGCACACACGCACACGCACACGCACACGCACATGGTATATCTCGCTTCTTGGCGCTATTTTTCACCCGTGTTTTCACCTTCGCCCTCACCCTGACACCCTTTCCTTCCTTTTTATATCCTGTACCTCCTTTTACGATGTTGTTTTCAGGTACAAATTATACGGTTGGCTTCCAGATATGCCTCTACCTGCTTCCTTCCTGCTTCCTCCTTGCTCTTTAAACTTGTGTGTATTTTAAACTTGTTATTTGTTTTTTTTGTTTGTGTTCATTTATACACGTGCTGCTTGTTTCATTTTTTTTCTCCTGTATTTTTTTTTTTTACTATTCCGTGTTTAAATGCACTTTCCTTCTATATTTCAATTATTTTCTTATTGTCTTTTCTGTCTGATTTTTTCTATAGGGTCTATTTTTTTTCGTATCAGTCAGCTTTTTTTTTGCCTTCCTTCCTTTATATTTTATTATGTCTTTATTATTTTCATGTTCTCCTTATTCCAGTTTAATTTTATCTCAGAGCTTTTATTTTTTGTTGTCTATATTATTTGTGTTTTTTTTTCGTCCTGAGACCTTTTTCTTTACTTTCATCTTTTTCTTCCACATTTTTAATTCAAATATTCGTTGTTCTGATCCTTGCTCTCTTCATTTTATTTTTATCTCACCAACCAGTTTCTTTATTATTGTTTTCTTTGTTTGATTTTTCCTATTTTTCCCCTGAGACCTTCTTGTTTGCTTCTGTCATCTATCGTCTACATTATCTTTTAAAGTATTCATAATTCTCATGTTTTTCTTTCTACATTTGCATCATATCTCACCATCCAGATTCTTCCTTATTTTTTTCTCCATGCCTGACTGATTCATCTTTACGTTTTTATTTTTTATTTTTTTTTTTATTTATATTTTATTATTTTATTTATTTCCTCATCAGTCTTCTTTTCTTTACTCTTGCCTTCTAATCATCCTTTAAAACTTCTAAATGTTCACTATTCGCATGTTATTATTGCTCCAGTTTTATTGTTTCACCCATCACTTAATTTCCATCATCATCGCTTTCATTTTTTTCAGTTTTCAGCGTCTGCCTGTTGTGAATATTTCTTCAGTTTCAGTATTTTTCGTTCCTGTCATTTTTGCTTTTTTCCCCCTGTTTTATTTCCCTCTTCTTCGCCCTCATTTAGCTTTTCTCTTCTCCTTTAGCTTTTCCTTTATTTTTCTCCTTTTCTGCTGTTATTATTATTGTTATCTTTAGTTTTGTTCCTTCCCTCGTCTCCTTCACTCAGTTTATTCTTCTCTCTCAGATTTGCCTTTATTTTTTTTCCTTTTTGTGTTTAGTATTATCTGTTATTCCTCCTTCATCTCCCTCACTCACTCAGCAAATCTCTTTCCATTATCTTTTCCTTTATTTTTTCTCTCTTCGTTCTTTTTTGTCCCTTTTCCTCCTTCGTCACTCCCTCAGCTTTCCTCTTTTCCAATAATTTAACCTTCATTTATCTGCCTTTCTGCCTGTGTTATTATTTTTTTCTTATTATTGTCTTTCTTTTACACAACGTTATTCTCTCTTCCATTATCTAATCTTTATTTTCTCTTCCTCTTTGTCTCTTATTGCCATTTTTCCTCTGTCAATATCCTCACTCAGTTTTTCTTTCTTCTGAGGATTTTATTTAATTTTTCTTTCTTTCTGTCTTTGTTATTGTTTTTTTTCTTACATCGTGGTCTTAACTCAGTAATTCTCTCTTTAATTAGTTTTGCTTTTATGTTTTTCTCCCTCTTCGTTTTGTCTTCTTCTTTTCTCTTCTTCGTCACTTCCCCTCTTCGTTATTTCTTGCCCTTTTCCCTTCTTCGTTATTTCTTGCCCTTTTCCCTTCTTCGTCACTCCCCCTCTTCGTTATTTCTTGCCCTTTTCCCTTCTTCGTTATTTCTTGCCCTTTTCCCTTCTTCGTCACTCCCCCTCTTCGTTATTTCTTATTCTTTTCCCTTCTTCGTCACTCCCCCTCTTCGTTATTTCTTGCCCTTTTCCCTTCTTCGTCACTCCCCCTCTTCGTTATTTCTTGCCCTTTTCCCTTCTTCGTCACTCCTTCTTCGTTATTTCTTGCCCTTTTCCTTCTTCGTCCTCCCTTCTTCGTTATTTCTTGCCCTTTTCCCTTCTTCGTCACTCCCCATCTTCGTTATTTCATGACCTTTTCCTTCTTCGTCCTCCCTTCTTCGTTATTTCTTGCCTTCTCTTCTTCGTCACTCCCCTTCTTCGTTATTTCTAGTCCTTTTACCTTCTTCGTCACTCCCCCTCTTCGTTATTTCTTGCCCTTTTCCCTTCTTCGTCACTCCCCCTCTTCGTTATTTCTTGCCCTTTTCCCTTCTTCGTCACTCCCTCTCTTCGTTATTTCTTGCCCTTTTCCCTTCTTCGTCACTCCCCCTCTTCGTTCTGTCTTGTCCTTTTTCCTTTCTTCGTCACTCTCAGCTTTTCTCGTTTCCAATAACTTTACATTTATTTACCCGACTTTCTGCCTGTCTTTCCTTAACACATAATTTTCTCTCTTCCATTTGTTTTGCCTTTACTTTTTCTCCCCTCCACTCTCGCACCTTTCCACCTGAGCCACGCTTCAGGTATCACGCACCTGGATCACAATAATCATTCATGTATTCAGCCTTTCCTCCCTTGCTTACTTCCTCGTTTCCTTTCTTCCTTCCACTCTTCCTTTCCTTTTTCCCTCACTTCCTATTTTCCGGACTTTCTCTCTTTGCTTGCATTTCTCTTTCTTCCATTCACGCATATTTTCCTCTGTATCTATTTATCTATAAGTATGTCTATTTCTTCTTTCTTCACCTCCTTCCATCCCTATTTCTTATCTTCTTTCCTTTTCTTTTCCTTCCTTGTCTTATCCCTTTCTCTCATTCTTCTTTTCTCATTTCTCACCGTCCTCTTTTCTCTCCTCCTTTCCATTTTGTTCCCTCTTTCTTGATTTCATTTCTTCATATCCCTCATTCTCTCCCTTCTCTCTCTCTCCTTCTTTACTTCTCTCCTCCATGACCTGTTAATTGTTTCTTTCTTCCTTCCTTCCATCCATCTTTCCTTCGTTTGTTCATCTTCCTTCCCTCCTAACTTCTCTCTTCTCCCTTCTTCTCCCCTCACTTCCTTCTTTTTTCCTATCATATACTTTGTTCCTTTCCTCCCTTCCTTTCTTTCCGTTATTTCCTCCCTTCCTTCATACCTCTTTCCTTCCTATATTCCTCTTTCTTCTCTCCTCTTCACTTCTCTCTCTCCCATTCTTATCTCTTCACTTCCATTATTCCTTCTTTTTTTCTTTCTTATATTTCGTTCCTTTCCTTCCTTTCTTCCTTTCCATCATTTCCTTCATACTTCTTTCCTTCTTATTTTCCTCTTTCCTCCCTCTTCGCTTCCCTCTTCTTCCTTCGTCTCCCCTCTCTTCCATTAATACTTCTTTTTTTCTTCTTATATTTTGTTTCTTTCCTTCCTCTCTTCCTTTCCATCATTTCCTTCATACCTCTTTCCTTCTTATTTTCCTCATTCCTCCCCCTTCACTTCTCTCTCTCCCCTTCTCTCCTCACTTCCATTAATCCTTCTTTTTCCTTTCTTATATTTCGTTCCTTTCCTTCCTTTCTTCCTTTCCATCACTTCCTTATTACTTCTTTCCTTCCTATATTCCTCTTTCCTCCCTCTTCACTTCTCTCTTCTTCCTTCTTCTCCCCTCACTTCCATCAATTATTCTTTATTCCTATCATATTTTCTTCCTTTCCTTCCTTTCTTCGTTTCCTTCCTTCCCTCCCTCCTTCCTTCCTTCCTCCACCTGCTAATTATTTTCCCTCCACGTGCTGGTTATTGTGGAGAGAACAGGTGAGGGCAGTGGAGCGAGACAGGTTCATTTCCCTCCTTCTCTCCTTTCCTCCATTCCTCCATCTTCCCTCCTTCACTCCACTTCTCCCTAACTCGTTTTCTCCACTTTTTCGTCTCTTTCGTCATCGGTTTTATCATTTTCATTGTGTGTGTTTGATTCAAGGTTTTGTTTCCTCTTTTTTTCTTCTTTTCTTTTTCTTTCTCTTCGTTGTCACTTTCATTTTTATTTCCTCGTGTTTTTTTTCTCTTCTTGTCATTATCACTCTTTTGTTTCTTTCTTCTCTCCATTCGTCTTTCTCTGTCTTTACTCTCATTTGACATCTTCTTTATAATTTCTTGTTCCTCACTCTCGTACCTAATTTTTCATATCTCATTATTTTTTCATTTCCTTTTTTCTTTCTTTCTCTTCGCGTCACTTTCATTCTTATTATCTTGTATCTCCTCCTTTCCTTTATCACTTCTTCATTCCCTCTCTTTTCGTTTTTTTTTTTCTCTATGTCTTCATTTTCTTTCATCCTTTGCTCCTTCTTATTCTATTCTTCCTCTCCACTGTATCTATATTTTCTTATATCTCATCTCTCTCTCTCTCTCTCTCTCTCTCTCTCTCTCTCTCTCTCTCTCTCTCTCTCTCTCTCTCTCTCTCTCTCTCTCTCTCTCTCTCTCTCTCTCTCTCTCTCTCTCTCTCTCTCTCTCTCTCTCTCTCTCTCTCTCTCTCTCTCTCTCTCTCTCTCTCTCTCTCTCTCTCTCTCTCTCCTTCATGCCTTCATTTTCATTCGACCTGTTCTCTTTCTTCGTAGTTTCTTTCTCTCATCTATTTTCCTTCACACCGTTTTCTCATTTATTTCTTTTATGTGTTTCCAGTTTTCTTCGTGTTTCCTTCCTATATTCCTTTATCACACACACAGCGTCTATTTCTCTTCATTTCTCCTCTTCTGTGTCTTTCTTTATTTTCACTCACCCTGTTCTCTTTCTTCTTCCTTATTTCTTTCTTTCGTTATCTTGTTTATCTCATTTCCTCGTTTCACTTTTAATTTTCGTTTTCTTCTGTATACCTTTTTCTTTACTGTGTACTCTTTGCTTTCTCTTCATTTCTTCTCTGTTTCTTCATTTTTATTTACCCTGTGCCCTTTCTTCCATTCTTCGTTCCCTCTTTCTCTCATCTTATTTTTACATTTATCTTTCAATTTTCGTTTTCTTCTGCCTACCTTTTTCTTTATTGCGTACTTTTTGCTTTCTCTTAATTTCTCCTCCGTTTCTTTATTTTTATTCACCCTGTGCCCTTTCTTCCATCTTTCGTTCCCTGTTTTTCTCATCATATTTTCACATTTATCTCTCAATTTTCGTTTTTCTCTGTCATCTCATTCTGTTCCTTTCTGTTTTCATCTTTATTCGAGCAATTTTTTCTTCTTCCTTCCTTCCTTACTCTCGACCCTTTCTCTTCCTTCCCTCTCTTCTCTATTTATATCCCACACTCTCCTCCCTTCCATTCCATCATTTATCCATCTATCCCTCTTCTCCTTTCCTCTCCCCTCTCTAGAAAGGCGAAGGGTGCGTGGAGACATGATCGAGGTTTATAAATGGATGAAGGGCTTTAATAAGGGAGACATTCATAAGGTTTTGTTGGTAAGAGAACCGGGTAGGACACGAAGTAATGGGTTTAAACTGGATAAATTCAGATTCAACAGGGACATAGGCAAAAATTGGTTTACTAACATGGTGGTGGATGAGTGGAATAAACAGCAGTCATGTAGTGAGTGCCAATACAATTGTCACATTCAAAAATAGACTAGATAAATTCATGGACAGCGATATTAGGTGGGGTTAGATACACGGGAGCTTAGGGTCAAAGGAGCTGCCTCGTACAGGCCTACCGGCCTCTTGTAGACTCCTGCGTTCTTATGTTCTTATGTTCTTATGTTCTTATCTCTCTTCCATTTTTCTCTTTTAATTTTCGTTTTCTTCTTCATTCTCTTTTTTCCCTCTTTCGCTAACGTTATTTTCATTCATACTAGCCTCGTTTTCTCCTTCCTTCATCCACTCCATTTCTTTCATTCTCTCATCATCTTTCTCTGTTTTCATTTTCGTTCGCTTCGTTTTCCTTCTTCCTTCTTTTCTTTTCTTTCTTATCTCATTTCCGCGGTTCTCTGTCAAACTCTGGATTCTCTCATTATTCTTCTTTCTCTGCTTTCATTTTCGTTCGCCCCGTTTTTCTGCTTCCTTCTTTTCTTTTCTCTCTTATCTCATTTCCGCTTTTCTCTTTCAAACTCTGGATTCTCTCATTATTTTTCTTTCCCTGTTTTCAATTTTGTTCGCCCCGTTTTCCTTCTTCCTTCTTTTCTTTTCTTTCTTATTTCCTCGTTTCTCTTTCAATTTTCGTTTCCTCAGCTCTTCGGACTTCCCCTTATTTTCCTCCTTCTCTTGTTCTCCTTCCATGCTTATTCCTTTTTTCTTCCTCCTCGCTTTCGTCTCCACCCTCTTCGCCTTTAACCTTTCATTATCTTATTCAGTGTCTCCGTCTCCATCTTCATTTTATTTTCCATTATCTCCTTATTCTCTCTCCCTCCCCTTGCTCTCTTCATCCTCCCCTTTCACCTTTCGTTTTTCTATCTCTTCTCAATCTCTCCACCCCTGCTGGCTGTCTCTCCTATTCTCTCCTCCAGTCTCTCTTACTCGTTCTCTCTTTCCTTATTTATTCACCCTTCCTCTCCCTCCCCTCTTATTATCCTCATTTCTAATTCTTCCCTCTTCTCCTTCCTTTCTCTTTTATTCTCCTGCTTTCTCTTTGTTCTCCTCTCTCTTCCTGTCTTCCTCTTTCTTACTCTCCATCTTCCTTCTTCACTCTCCCTTTATCCCTCTTTTTATCATCATTCTTTCATCTCCCTCATTCGTACTCCTTATCTACCCTCTCCCTCTCTTTTTCTTTCTCCTTCCTGTTTCTCTCCTATTTCTTATCCCTCCTTCTCCTTCTCCTTCATCATCCTTTCTCTTATTCATATCCCAAAATCTCTTCCCTCCCTTTCCTCCTCTTATCCATCCATCCCTTCTTCCTCTCTTTTCCTCTTCCTCTCTCTCCTTTCTTCCTCTCACCTTCTCCTTCCCATTATTCATATCCCAAAATCTTCTCCCTCCCCTTCCTCTACTTATTCATCCACCCTTCTTCTCCTACCTCTCCCTTCCTTTTCATCATTTCTCTCTCCCCTTCTCCCCTCTCCCCCTTTCTTCCTCTCCTCTATTCATATCCCACACTCTCCTCCCTCCCCTTCCACCTTTTATTCATCCATGCCTCTTCCCATTCTTTCCTCTCCCTCCCTCTTCATCATTCCTCCCCCCCTCCGCCGTTGCGTGACCTCGGCTGCTACGCTGGGTCATTATTACCCCGAGGTCACGCGGACTAAAGGTCAGACGTAAAACATGGCCACATATGGACGAAAGAAAAAACAAGGTAAAACAAACACACAAACACACACACACACAAAAAAAACGCACATATACATACACAGAGTCGCCAGCCCTTTGTGTGTACGTGAGTTGAAGGGTTTGTTTACGCACATGTGGACAGGTAAAGGTAGATAGTGAGTGATGGAAAGGTTTGTGGAAGGCTAATGGAAGGGTGGAAGAGAGGAAATGGTGAAAGGTGGGAGTGGAATGGGGACAGGTGGATAATTAGAGAGGTAGGTATTGGAATGCAAGGTAGTGGAGGGAAGGTAATGGAAATTGAATAAAGGGAGGAAGAGAAGAAGGGGTGGAAGGGGGAATAGGAGAGAGGAAGGAGAAAGGGAGGTGGACAGGTGCATGGATTATTACAGGTAGACATAAACAGGTAAGGAGAAGAGGTGGAAGGGGGAAGAGGAGAGAGGGAGAAAGAGAGGTGGACCGGTGTGTGGAGTATTACAGGTAGACACAAACAGCTAAAAAGAAGAGGTGGAAGGGGGAGTAGGAGAGAGGAAGGAAGAGGTGGACAGGTGTGTGGAGTTTTACAGGTAGACACAAACAGCTAAAAAGAAGAGGTGGAGAGGGAGAAAGAGAGGTGGACAGGTGCATGGATTATTACAGGTAGACATAAACAGCTAAAAAGAGAGAGGAAGGAAGAGGTGGACAGGTGTGTGGAGTTTTACAGGTAGGCATAAACAGGTAAAGTAAACAAAAATAATAAGAAAATAGAAATAATGGAAACGAGGAAGTGAGAGGAAGAAGAAAGAAGGAGGAAGAAGTGAAAAAAGGAGGAAAATGCACAGGTGTGAAGCTAAACAGGTAAACAAAGAAAGGTGTGTGAAGTAGACGGAAGAAGAAAGAGGGAAGAGCGAAAAAAAGGAAGAGGGTGAGACAGGTGGAGGGAAGGAAAGGAGGAAGAAGAATGAAGAAAAGGTGGAAGAAGGGAAGAACGAAAAAAAAGGAAGAGTGGGAGAGGTGGAAGGAAGGAAATGAGGAAGAGCAATGAAGAAAAGGTGGAAGAAGGGAAGAATGAAAGAAAAGGAAGAGGTGAGACAGGCGGAGGGAGGAAAACGAGGAAGAGGAATGAAGAAAAGGTGGAAGAAGGGAAGAACGAAAAAAAGGAAGAGGGTGAAACAGGTGGAGGGAAGGAAATGAGGAAGAGGAATTAAGAAAAAAGATAAAAGAAGGGAAGAACGAAGAAAAAAAAGTGGAATTAGAGATATGAGAAAGAGGGAAGAAGGTATACCAGAAAAAAAGGAGAGAAAGAGACAGATTAAAAAGGTAAACAGGGAAAAAGGAAACAAGAAGAACGAGAAGGAGAGGGGATGAGAAACAGATGAAAAACAGGAGGTGAGGAAGAGGAAAGAAGGAAGAGGTGAAAAGGGGAGATAAATGAAAAGGTATAAAAAAACGCAGGT
>NC_066544.1:6767655-6772655 GCF_024679095.1 Eriocheir sinensis
ATTATTATTATTATTATTATTATTATTATTATTATTATTATTATTATTATTATTATTATTATTATTATTATTATTATTATTATTATTATTATTATTATTCTCGGTATCATCAACATATTCATTATCATATATATACTTATACTGCTACTTCTACCACTACAACCACGACTACTATTACTATTGCTAACACTACTACTACTACTACTGCTACTACTACTACTACCACTACCACCGCTACTGCTACTACTACTGCTATTACTACCATTACAACTACTACTAAATCTACTACCACTACCACCACCGCTACTACCACTACTTTCACTACCACCACCACAACCACCACCATCACCCCCTTCTTTGCATTACTTTCTCCATGGTCAACACGGGAGTTTGCGTAGAAGCGTATGCGGGTCTGTGTGTGTGTGTGTGCGCGTGGGGCGCCTTCCTCCTCTCAGGCAGCTGGAGGGCAGGTCAGTGGCAGAGGAGGGAGGTGAGCGTCGGTAATGAGCGGCGCCGGGCAGGTAGCAAGTGACCCTCCACCGTATACCTGTCGAGAGGCGAAGGTATGACGGCCGGGTGAAGGAAGGAGATGGGGAAGTGTTGGACTGACTGGGTAGCTTCTTAATAGTGGACTTCTTGGACTGGCCCTGTGGCTTTGTTAGGGTCTTTGTTTTGGGGTCTGTTGGGTTGAGGTAGAGGGGCTGATGGGGCGGAGTTGAAGGTGTTGGGCTGACTGGCTAACTTAATAGTGGACTTCTTGGACTCGCCCTGTGGCTTTGTTAGGGTCTGTGTTTTGGGGTCTGTTGGGTTGAGGTAGAGGGGCTGATGGGACGGACTTGAAGGTGTTGGACTGACTGACTGACCAGTTTCTTCATAGTGGACTTTTTTGGACTGAATGTGTGGTGTGTGAGGGTCTTTGTTGATGTGTTAGGAGTCTGATGGCTTAGATGGAGTGGACTTGGTGATGGACTGACTGGCTAACTTCTTCACAGTGGACTCCTTAGACTAAATGTGTGGCTGTGTGAGGGTCTGTGTGGCTGTGGTTTGGGGTTTGATGGCTTGTAAGGGTCTGTCTAATTATGACTGGACTAGCATCTGGACTGGCAAGCTGTGTGGTGGACTGGTGGTATGAGTGAGTGAGTGTGAGGGGGGGTCCATGTAGCTAAATTTAAGGCCCTTTCCTTATGTCTACAGGTGAAAGGTGATTCTAATGGTTCACTGGCTTCTTGGAGTGGTTGACTTGACTGTATGGCTGAGTGGTGGTTCTAATAACTCGCTGGCTGCTTTTCCTGGTTGACTGTGGGGCTGAGTGGTGATGATCATATTGGTTGGTTGACTGAGTGGGGGTCCTAAGTACGTGGTTGTGTGGTTGTCAAGGTGAAGTGATAGCTACTTGTTTGACTGAATGAAGGTCTTGATGCCTCACCGGGAATGTGGTTGTGGGGCCTGAGTGGTGGTCTGTGGTTTTTGCTTGGCCGTCTTTGGTTCCCTGAAGTAGTAGCGCGCACCTGCATGTTTGTATGTTTGGTTTAGTTGCTGTGTGAGTGAGTGAGTGAGTGAGGGTCTGTCTCCTGTTTGTATAGATTTTGTGTAGGTGTTTGAGGTCGATGTAAGTGATTGAAGGATTATGTTACTTTTTTTTTGGCTGTATTGTGTCCAGTGAAGTAATAGGGCGTACCTGTTTGTGTGTTTGTGAGTAGAGGAAGTGGTGTGTAGGATGAACTGACTGGCTGACTGGCGGGTTGTCTTAGGTGACTGGAGGGCTGGTGGAGAGTTTGAGGGGGTGTGGAAGAGTAACTGACTGGGTGACTGGTGGGTTGTCTTAGGTGACTGGAAGGCTGGTGGAGAGTTTGAGGGGGTGTGGAAGAGTAACTGACTGGGTGACTGGTGGGTTGTCTTAGGTGACTGGAGGGCTGGTGGAGAGTTTGAGGGGGTGTGGAAGAGTAACTGACTGGGTGACTGGTGGGTTGTCTTAGGTGACTGGAAGGCTGGTGGAGAGTTTGAGGGGGTGTGGAAGAGTAACTGACTGGGTGACTGGTGGGTTGTCTTAGGTGACTGGAGGGCTGGTGGAGAGTTTGAGGGGGTGTGGAAGAGTAACTGACTGGGTGACTGGTGGGTTGTCTTAGGTGACTGGAGGGCTGGTTGAGAGGCAGAAGTGTGGAAGAGTAACTGACTGGGTGACTAGTGGGTTGTCTTAGGTGACTGGAGGGCTGGTTGAGGGGCAGAGGTGGCGTGGAAGAGTAACTGACTGGGTGACTGGTGGGTTGCCTTAGGTAACTGGAAGGCTTGGTTGAGGGGCAGAGGGGGTATGGAAGAGTAACTGACTGGGTGACTAGTGGGTTGACTGGCGTGGGTGTGTCTTCCTGGCTTACGTGCTGCGTGTGGCTGGTTGGATGACTGGTGGGTGTTCTGAGCGAGTGGTTGCCTAACAGACGCGCTGCATGACTGGCTCAAGCAGTATGGCACGGACACGCGCTGATAACACGGGCGGTAAGAAGGAAAATGCTGTGTAATGTGCGAAGGTATTTGCTATTATTATTTATCTGTTTATTTATTTATTATTGTAACGGTTTATCGCCATTATTTTGTTATGAGGTTATTGGAGGATGGAGTTTGTTGGTTTGGAAGATGTGAAGAGAGGTAAAAATATGACGAGTGATTGGCGGAACAGGTGAAGGAGGGAACGCCCGCCAAACACCTGTGAAATTATTGATTATTGTGTTTATTTGTCCAGCTGTGTGTGCGTGTGTGCGTTGTTTTCTTCTTCAGTGTTTTGTTTTTCTTGTATTTGGTTAAGGATGTTGTTATTTTCTCTTTTCTTTCGTTTACCATTTTCGATTCTATTTTTTCTTTTTCCTCTTTTGTATTTGGTTGTTTTCATTTCTTCTCTTTTATTGTTTTTCATCTTCGTTTTCTTGTTCTTCGTTTGTTTTTCTTTTCTCTTTTTTCTTTCTTCTTCTTCTTCTTCTTCTTCTTCTTCTTCTTCTTCTTCTTCTTCTTCTTCTTCTTCTTCTTCTTCTTCTTCTTCTTCTTCTTCTTCTTCGAATACTAGGTTAATGGGTTAAATGATAGTTTCCTGTGCAGTATTTAAGGACAAGTGAAGGGAGGAAGAAGTGCGTAGGAGAAGCAGGAAGAAAGAAATAGTGTAAGGAAGAGGAGGAGGAGGAGGAGGAGGAGGAGAAGAAGGAGGAGGTGGAGGAGGAGGAGGAGGAGGAGAAGAAGGAGGAGGTGGAGGAGGAGGAGGAGCAACATAAGATCTAAGAAGTGGTGGAGGAGAAGGAGGAGGAGGAGGCGATGGGGTGCTGGTGAGGAAGAGGATGAAGGAGAGGAGAGGAATGGGAGGAGGAGGGGAAGAGTGGCGCCTCAGGAGGGGGGAGGGGCGAGGGGAGGTATGGAGCGACCTTGCCAAGATAAACAAGTTAGGGATTGCCTCATCCTGCCCCTCCCCCCCTACGCCCTCCCCCCCCCTAAATACCTCCATCTTGATGCCTCTCCCTCCCTTCTGCTTCCCCTCCCCTCACTCTCTTCTCCTTGTAGTCTCCCCTTCCATCCTCCTCACTCCTTGTCGCCTCTCCCTCTCCTCTTCTCTCCGCTTCTGTCCTCTCTTCTATTCTCTTCTGTTCGTTCTTCTCTCTTCTTCCTTTCCTTTTATCCTTTTCCCTCTTCCTCAATAGTTTTGTTCCTCATTCACTTTATTTATTTTATTGCCTATACTTTTTATGCATTTTTATACCTAATGATCCTATAGTTTGTTTTATTGTAGTAGTAGTGGTAGTAGTGATAGTAGTAGTAGTAGTAGTAGTAGTAGTAGTAGTAGTAGTAGTAGTTGTAGTAGTAGTAGTAGAAGTACAATAAGAAGAAAAGGAAAAAGAAAAAAAAGAGAACAACATCAGCAAAAGCAACAAAAAAGAAAACAACAAAAAAAAAAACAAGAAAATAAAGTAGTTTTAATAATACGTTTGAAACAGAAACCATTGAGAAACCACCACCATCATCATCATCATCATCATCATCATCATCATCATCATCATCATCGTTACCACACCAATCCATTAAAGAAGTAACCACAATATTAATTTTTTGTCTTCTTTTTTTTTTTCCAGATGAGCTCACTACCGGGTGTCGCATTAAAATCACCGTTCCCCGACACCACCACCACCACCACTGCGGAACGGTAAGGCATCTCACTCTCTGTTCTCCCCTCCCCCGTCCCCTACCCCCCGCCCCCTCCCCCTCCGACCCGTGTTTGCCCTGGAGTGGGGGAACGGGGGAGGGGGGGAGGGGGAATAAGGTCATATGTATTGCAAAGTTTGTTTAGTTTATCCTTTTGTTTTTCTTTTGTTTTCTTTTCTTATGAGTGTTGGCTTCTCTTTGTGATTATGTGTGTGTGTGTGTGTGTGTATGTGTGTGTGTGTGTGTGTGTGTGTGTGTGTTCAGGTACTGTATGTGTATTTGTGTCCGTGTGCGTACATGTGTGTGGGGGGGGGGGGTGTATGTGTGTGTGTTAATTAGTGAACTGATGCTTTCTAGTAAAATCAATCAGTCAATCAATCTGAGAAGGAAAATATATTGAAAAAGAAAACTTGGAAGTAAGGGAAAAGGGTGACGGATGCTGCGCGGAAAGCCGTCGCGAGGATTTCTTTGGATGCTTGTGCGCGTAATCCTCCATCCCAGAACTGATAATCGTGGTGAGCAGCGCGTGCACGGTATTTATGATTGATTTCATAATCGAGTCTGGCAGCTTTAAAGCGAGTTCTTGCATCCGCCCTTCTCGTTTCGGCGGGGCGGCCTCTTGTAGACTCCTTATGTTCTTATGTTCTTAATTAAATGTGTGTGTGTGTGTGTGTGTGTGTGTGTGTGTGTGTGTGTGTGTGTGTGTGTGTGTGTGTGTGTGTGTGTGTGTGTGTGTGTGTGTGTGTGCGTGAAGGCCTCTTTTAAATAAATACCGAAGAAAAAATCATGAAGAAGGAAACGAAGAAAATAAAAACGATTAACTAGTA
>NC_066544.1:6777655-6797655 GCF_024679095.1 Eriocheir sinensis
TTACCTTTCTACTTTTTCCTTCATTCACTCCTTCACCTTTCCTTCTTAAATTTTCCTTCCTCCTCTTCTTCATCTTTGCTCTCTATTTTTTCTTTCTCTTTTTCATCTTTCCTGCTTAACTTTTTTCCTTTCTTCTCTTCTTCATCTTTCCTGCTTAATATTTTCCTCCCTTTTTTCATTCATCTTTCCCTCCTAGTTTTTCCTTCCTTCTCTCCTTCAAGTCTTATTCCTTTATTCCCTTCACTCATTTTTTCTTCCTTCCTTCCCACTTTATCCTTGCTTCTGTCCTTCATCTTTCCTTCTTAACCTTTTCTTTTTTTCTCTCCCTCATCTTTCCTTCCTGACTTCTTCCTCCTTCCCTTCTTTATCTTCCCTTCTTAACCTTTTCCTTCATCTTCTCCCTCATCTTTCCTTCTTAACCTTTTCCTTTTTTCCTCTCCCTCATCTGTCCTTCCTCCTTTTTCTTCTTTCTCTCCTTCATTTTTCCTTCTCTTTTCAAACCCAACAATAACAACAACGCCTTGAAATAATCTTATACAACACTTCTATTCGTTATTGTATTTCCAAATTTAACACCGAATACTTTTTTTGTAAACCTTCGTACAGTGACGACATGCCTGGCCTTGGTTGGATGAGTGGCTGGGTGGGTGGGTGGATAGATAGGTAGGGAGGTGGATGAATGGATGAGTAAGCAGGCAGGTAAAGTAAAGTTAGGAGGCAGGGATATAGGTGGATGCTTGGGTGGATGAGTGAATGGATAAGCAGGTCGATGAATGGATGAGATCGCAGGTGAAATTAAAATGAGAGATAAGTGGATGAATGAATGAAAAAACAGGAAGGTAGAAGTTAGAAAAGGCAGATAGGTAGGTAAGTAGGTGGTTGTTTGGGTGGATGAGTGGATGGGTGGGGAGGTGGATGAATGGATGAGAAGAAGGAAGGCGAAAGTTACCAAAGAGACAGATACGTAAGTGCGTGCTTGGATGAATGAGTGGATAGGTAGACAGGAAGATAGATTTTTAGTTAGTTAGTTAGGTAGGTAGGTACATAGTTAGCTAGTTAGGTAGGTAAGTAGGTTGGTAGGTAAGTTGGTAGATAAATAACTAGTAATTACCAACACTTACTAACTCCTCCATTTTCAGCTTAGCGTTACTGATCGAAGCCTCTGACGCACACTTACACCTTGACTTGTATGTGTGTGTATGTATGTATAAGTGTGTGTGTGTGTGTGTGTGTGTGTGTGTGTGTGTGTGTGTGTGTGTGTGTGTGTGTGTGTGTTTGTACGTGATTATTAGGGTTCCTTCACGCTAGTTTGTGCTCGAGCGGCCGTGTTTGAAGATTTGGTGTGTGCACAGAGAGGGGAGGGAGACCTTGTATGGGGTGATGTGTGTTTGTTTTTTGTTTTCCTTTCTTCTGTTTGTTTGGTTTTGTTTTGTTTGGGAAGTTCTTGCTTGGTTTGACTTGTTTTGGGTTGATTTAGTGATTCGCTTTTTTTCCTATTTTTTGGCTCGTGATTGTTTTCTTTTTCTTTTTGAGGAGTTCTTGTTTGGTTGATTTTTTGTGGTTGATTTTGTAATTTGATGTTTTTTCCTCTACTTATTTCGTGTTTGTTTTGGGTTGTTCCTTTTTTTCTTTCCTTCCCACTCTTTCCTTCCTTCTCTCCTTCTTCATCTTTCCTTCGTAGCCTTTCCCTTTTTTCTCTCCCTCATCTTTCCTTCCTACTTTTTCTCCCTTCTCTTCTTACCTCTTTTCCTTCCTTGATTTGATGTTTGTTTTGTTCCTGTTTTGTGTGTTCGTGTGTTTGTGTGTGTTTGTTAGATGAGGAAACTCTTCTCTTTTTTATTTCTTGAGGTCTTTTGAAAATTTTGCGGTTACATTTTTTTCTTTTTTTTGTTTCCGGTCATATGCGTCCTTGTCGCCGCATAGTATTAACATTTTTTTATTGGGGTGTGTGTTCTCAAGGTGTGTGCGTATGTGTGTGTGTGTGTGTGTGTGTGTGTGTGTGTGTGTGTGTGTGTGTGTGTGTGTGTTATGTAGGTTACTAATAGATCACCCGCCAGCATCTCCCTTCTTCCCTCCCTCTCTCTCCCTCCCTCCCTCCCGTATTCTTTATCTCCCTCCCTCCCTTCCTCCCTTCCTCTCCCCTTCCCTTCCCTTCTTAACCTTGGAGGAATGACCACGAAATTTCCTCAACCCCTTCAAACACACACACACACACACACACACACACACACACACACACACACACACACACACACCGTTGTTTTGATGCTAGTGGATGCTTTTTTTTCTTTTTGTTTTTGACTGGCTTTTATCCTTGTGCCTAACCATGATGAGCCTCGTAAAGTAGCCAGAAAAATATGTTGTTTGGGAAAATAAACAGAGATGTTGCCGAGCCTGTTCTTGAAGATTAGTTTCTCATCCCGGAGCTTCATATCGTTTTTAATTATTGTTGTTGCTGTTGTTTTGGTAGTAGTAGTAGTGGTAGTAGTAGTAGTAGTAGTGGTAGTAGTAGTAGTAGTGGTAGTAGTAGTAGTATCAGTAGTAGTAGCAGAAGAAGAAGGAGGAGGAGAAGGTGGAGGAGGAGGAAGAGGAGGAGGTGGAAGAGGAGGAGGAGGAGGAGGAGGAGGAGAAAGAGAAGGAGGATGGGGGGAGGAGTAAAGAACAAGAAAGTAGAAAAAGAACAAGAACAGGAAGAACAAGAACAAGAACAAGAATAGAAAATGGAGAAAATTAAAGAAAAAAAGAAGAAAAAAGAGGAGGAGGCTTTATTGTTTTCGTTATTGTTGTTGTTGTTGTTGTTGTTCCTAGAATCCGTCGTGATGCTGATAGTGGTGGTGGTGGTGGTGGTGGAGAAGGTACAGGCTTTTTAATGGTGATGATGTATGTGAGAGAGGTGGTGGTGGTGACGGTGCCTCGTTGGTGGTCGTGGTGTTGTGGTGATTAATGTGGTTATGGCGGTTTGGGTGGTGACGATGATGGCGGGGGAGGCGCGGTGCGTTGGTGATAATGGTGGTGGTGATGGTGGTGGAGAAGGTGACGGAGGTGGCTTGCGTAATGGTGGTGGTGATGATAATGGTGTTGCTGATAGACCCGTTTATGGCGTCTCAGGTGTTGGTGATAGTGGTGATGGTGGTGGTGGTGAAGATGATGGGAACGGTGTAAAAAATAGTGGTGGTGATAGTGGTAGTGTTTATAGTAGTGGTGGTGATAGTGGTAGTGGTGGGTGGGGGGAGTGGTAGTGAGGGGGGATGGGGATGAGTGGGGGGTTGGTCTTAGTGGGGATGAGTCTGCTGTGTAAGGAGTCAGGGAGGTCAGGGGGAGGGGGGAAGGGGGGGAGGGGGGTATTGTTCCGGGTCATGACAGTACTGATGGGGGTGGGAAGGGGGGGTAGAGGAGGGGAGGGGGGGGAGAAGGGTAATCCCCACTCCCTACTCCCTAATTGGTTGAAGAATGGGTCTATCACGACTTAGTTCATCTTTTCTTTCTTTTTTTTATTTTTCTTCATCTTCCTTTTCGTTTTCGTTTTCTTTTGTCTTTCTTTTTCTTCTCCTTCTTCTGCTTCTTCTTCTTAATTTTTTTATTTCTTCTTCTTCTTCTTCTTCTTCTTCTTCTTCTTCTTCTTCTTCTTATTATTATTATTATTATTATTATTATTATTATTATTATTATTATTATTATTATTATTATTATTAGTAGTAGTAGTAGTAGTAGTAGTAGTAGTAGTAGTAGTGTGGTAAATTGTGCGTATTTTACTCGTTATCCTGTTCAACTATTTATTCTTTTTTCTGGTGTTTTGCACATTATTATTTTGTTCGTTTATTTATACACACACACACACACACACACACACACACACACACACACACACACACACACACACACACACACACACACACGCAAGGTTACCCAAAGTTTCACCGCTTTTGCTTCCCTTCTTTACCTCTTTCTTCCTCCTCCTCTTCCTCTTCCTCTTCCTCCTCCTGCCTTCTTGTTCCTCCTCAGCATCATGTCATTAGTTTGAGAGGAAGTCGTTTAGAGGCTCAAGTTACCCTTAGTTCCTCCTCGTGCAGCGTTGCCAAGTCTGCGAGGTCACGGGCAAGGGTAAGGGGGTGGAGGAGGGATCTGGCAACACTTCCTGGAGAGATGAGATGGCTGATAGAATGGATGGATGGCTTGAGAGATGGATGACTGGCTGATTGGTTACTTGGATGGATATATTTACTGCTACCTGGTGGGCTCATGAATTGCTGCTTAGATGGATTGGCGGATGGAAGGATACATGGAATAGGAATGGGATGATTAAATTAATGATGAATGAACATATCACCAACTGGATGTATCATAAACTGGCTAGCTAGGTAAATCTATAGATAGTTGAATTGATGGACAAGTTAGTGATTGCATGATTGATTTTCTGGCAATCTGGCTCGTGGATATGAAGAGTGTAAGGCTGGTATTGCAAGACACTTTCCTTTGTCACATCAGCTATTTCTAAAGGTCAAAAAGGGGATCAATCGGGGTCTAATGAGTGTTTCTTTAGGTTCACGGTACAGAAGAAGAGCTAAACTACCACCACGGTCATAAAACTACTCCTGGAAATGCCCACAACTCATACGAAAGCCTTGACAAATGTGTGTACTTGGGTGAGGAAATGTTTAGTAATGCGGCCCTAAGTGTGAAAGATAGCATAGAGAGGAGGAAAAAGGATCATCGGATGGAAGGTAAGATATGATGAGAGAGGAAATTAATATGGAAACGAGAGAGAAGCTACGTATATAGGAGAGGAGGTAAAAGATGAGGTGTGAAAGATAGGAAGGACAGGGAAAAAAAGGGAAAATTGGGTCGTAGGTGAAGAATATGAAAAAGGGAAACTTAGATAAAGATGTTGGATGAAACTAGAAGAGAAGCCATGAAAATAAACAAATAAAGCAAATAAAAACGAGATTGTACGAAAAAACTTAGGCATGTATGTAAGGTGTAGATGCAAAAATAGATAGATAGATAGATAGAGAAATAGATAGAAAGATAGATAGATAGAGAGAGAGAGAGAGAGAGAGAGAGAGAGAGAGAGAGAGAGAGGTAAGAGAGATGATACGCTGAAATGACTGAAATGAGAGGAGGAAGAGAAAAGGTAATTACTTGTGTTTTATTACAGGTGTTTCGTCTCCGTCACGGCGCGGTAATTGCTGTCATTTACCTGCCCGTCCTGTGTGTTTGTTTGTGTGTGTGTGTGTGTGTGTGTGTGTGTGTGTGTGTGTGTGTGTGTGTGTGTGTGTGTGTGTGTGTGTGTGTGTGTGTGTGTGTGTGTGTGTGTGCGCGTGCTGTTTTCTTTCCCTGTTTCAGTGTTTTTGTTTTTTAATGACAGTAATTTTAGGTTCAGTCACGCTTTCTTTTTTAGTTATCTTTTTTCGTGTTATTTATATTATTTTTCTGCCTGTTGTTTAGTGTTGTTGTTGTTGTTGTTGTTGATCCTAATTTGCTTATTCGTTATTGTGTGTGGTTGTTTGCTTCCTTAATTCCTTTGGTTGTAGTCTTCCTTTTTAGTTTATTTATGTTTCCTTGTGTTTCTCTCTTCCGTATTTCTTTTTTTTTATCTTTGTTATCATTCGCATCTTTAATTCTTTGTTTCCTTTCTTTGTTTTCTCGCTTTTCTCCTTATTTGTGTAGCTTCCTTTCCTCACTCCTTTCTTTCTTTCTTTCTCTATTTTGCTAATATTCTATTCTTCATTTTTTCTTTCTTTTTTTCTTTCTATTTTTCATTATGTTATTTTTCCTTCTTTTTTTTCTTTCCATTTTTCTTTCCTTTTTTCTTTCCTTTTCTTTCTTTTTTCTTTCCTTTTCTCATTTTTCTCTCATCTCTCTCTCTCTCTCTCTCTCTCTCTCTCTCTCTCTCTCTCTCTCTCTCTCTCTCTCTCTCTCTCTCTCTCTCTCTCTCTCTCAGAGTGAAAGTTCATAATTTTTATCTATTATTATATTCCTCCATTAACAGTACTTCCTCCCTCCTCCAGTCTCCCCTCTCCCCCTCCCCTCCTCCTCCCTTCCCCCTCACCTCTCCCCCCCCCCCAGTCTGCAGGAGGTAACAGTAGCATCCATCTACCTTCTCATTAGCTACTTCCTGTGTGGAGGAGGGGGAGGAGGAGGAGGAGGAGGAGGAGGAGGAGGAGGAGGAGGAGGAGGAGGAGGAGGAGGAGGGAGAAGAGGAGGAGGAGGAGGAGGAGAAGAGGAGGAGGAGGGAGAGAGCAAGCAGTGTGAGATGAAAAGAAAGTTAGTCAGCAAAATATAGTGCGTTTGCAGAGAGAGAGAGAGAGAGAGAGAGAGAGAGAGAGAGAAGAGAGAGAGAGAGAGAGAGAGAGAGAGAGAGAGGAGTAAAAATAATAAAAAAAAGAAGCAAAGCGAGTGATACGTCTCATCTTATTTTTTATAGCTTCGCCGTCCTTTGCAGTTCATATTTTCTCTCTTTCATCATTTAATCTTTTTTTTCATAATAATAATAATAATAATAATAATAATAATAATAATAATAATAATAATAATAATAATAATAATAATACACAATAACAAACATAAAAGTGAACGAAAGTATAGATATCGCACGGCACGGATAACGCTAAGAATATATATATAAAAATAACAATAATACGAACGAAAAAAAGAACGAAGCAAGTAATAATAATAACTAATAATAATAAAAACGAAACCAGACGCCGCAAAATAGGAATAACTTCAAGAAAAAAACACAATAACCTCGAACGCTATCAGGTAATGTTTCCTTCCTCCTCGCCGCCTTCCCTTCGTATAGCAGCTCCTGACACTCCCTCCCAAGCCGGCCCAGGACAGTGCCAACCCACCGAGGGACGTAGGGCGTTGAGGTGGGGAATTTGAGCCATATAGTAGGTGGAGGTATTATAGGTGGGGCGGGGTTACAATACGATACCTCATTAACTGTGGGGGGGAGGGTGTATGTGTTTGTGTGTGCGTGTGTGTGTGTTATTGTCCGCCTTTATCAACTTTTCCCCTCATTTTTTCATCACTTTTCCCTCTCTATCTTTTTTCTTTCATTCTGTTTCTTTTTTTGTTTCCCTCAGTGCGTCTCGGTTTTGTTTACGTTTTTTTTCTAATTGCAATGTTTTTCTCTTCTTTCTCCTATCCAACACCTCTTCCTCCTTTTCTTCTTCCTCTCACCCAGCACTTTTTCTCCTTTATTTCCCCTTCCACCCAACACGTTTTCTCCTTTTCTTTTTTCTTCCTTCTCCCACCCAACATTTCTCCTTCCCTCTCCCTTTTTCTCCTTTCTCTTGCCTTTCATCTTTTCCTCATTTCCTTTTTTCCTCCTCCTCTCACCCAACAGTTTTTCCTCCTCCTTTTTTTCTTCCTCCTCCTACCTAACACCCCTTCCTCTTATTTTTTCTTTGGAGTTATTGGTGATGTTTTTTTCTTATTTCCTTTTCCCTTTTCTTTCTTTCTCCTTCAGCAGTTACGTTGCGGATTTCTTAATATGTTTTTGTTCACCCGTAACGTCATATCTTTCTTACCCCCGCACTCAACCTCCCTCCCGTTTTCTTCTTTTGGCATATTGGTGATTTGTCTTCTTTTATTTTCTTTCCCTCTTTTTTCATGCCTCAGAATGTCGCAGATTTTTCTTTGTTCATCTTTTTCGCAATCTTTCCTTCCTTCTTCTGACCTTTCCTTTCTTCCTTCTTTCCTCTCCTTGTCTTCTTTTCCTTTCTTTTTTCTTCTTATTTCTCTTATCTTTTTTTTCTATTTCTCTAAACTTTCGCATATTTCTTTTTGTTCAACTTTTACGTCATCTTTCCTTCCTTCTGACCCTTCCTTCCTTCTTTCCTCTCTTTCTTTCCTTCCTATTGTCATTTTTTCCTGTTAGTTCATTATCTTTTTTTCTTTATTCCTCAGAACGTCGCAGATCACTTTTTGTTCACTTTTTGCTTCGTCTTTCCTTTCTTCTTCTAACCTTTCCTTCTTTCCTCTCTTTTTCTTTCCTTCCTTTTGTCATGTTTTCCTGTTGGTTCATTAGTTTTTTCTTTATTCCTCAGAACGTCGCAGATTTCTTTTTGCTCACTTTTTGCTTCATTTTTCCTTTCTTCTTTTAACCTTTCCTTCTTTCCTCTCTTTTCCTTTCCTTCCTTTGTGACTTTTCTTCTTATTTCCCTTATCTTTTTTTCTATACCTCTAAACGTTCGCAGATTTCTTTTTGTTCAACTTTTACTTCATCTTTCCTTCCTTTGTACAGTATTGCTCATCCTTCCCCTGTTTTTTTCTTCGTTTATTGTTATTGTCTTCTTTCCCCTTATATTTTTTTTTCATTCAGTGCGTTGAAGATTTATTATTTATTGTTTACCTTCACCGTTATCTTTTATGCTCCTTCCACCATCCCGTTTTCTTCAGGTTTTATTTATTTGTTTTATTTATTTTCTTTTTTTATTAGTGGGTTTCTATTTCTTTCAGTTTTCGCCCTTTTTTTCGTATGTGTTTGTTTATTCGCTGTTATATGTGTTTTTTCCTCTTCTTTGGGTGTTTAGTTATTCATTTTTCCTATCATTTTAGTTTTGTTTTCGTTTTTTTATATCCTGCATCTTTATTCCTGTAAGATTGCGGTACTTATCATGTTCCCCGGTCGTCCTTTTAACTAGTTTACGTAATAATCGTCTTACTTTCTTTACCTCTTACGTTGTCCAATCTTTTTTTACATCACAATCCTTTCTTTGTTTAAACTTTTGTGTGTATTTTTACGTTTTATGCTTTGTCTGTCGTCTCTCCGCGCCACAGCACATAACACGTTACACAACTCGCTAGGCTTCGTGATGTGTGTTTAGATGTGAGGGATTGTTACGAGCAGCGTCACGTTTTCTTTTGTTATTCGCCGAGTGTCGATGTCGCCAGGAGTGGAAAGTATTGTGGAGGCGAAGAGGGAGGCGAGGTTGGGGCGTTTTGTTTGGTCACGTGGAGGGAAGAAATGGCGGACGAGGAGACTGTTTAAAGGACCTGGAGAGCAGATATTGGAAGAGGTCGAGGAGGGGGAGGAGGAGGAGAAGGAAGAGGACATCAGGTTGAGTTGCATAAGATTAATAGATGAAGATGTAATTCTAGGGTGATAATAGAAAAAGAAAGAAATGTAGAGGAAATAAATGATGTTGTTGGAAGAGGTCGATGAGGAGGGGGAGGAGAAGGAGGAGAAGGAAGAGGACATCAGGTTGAGTTGCATAAGATTAATAGATGAAGATGTAACTCTAGGGTGATAATAGAAAAAAAAGAAGAGGAAATAAATATAAGAATAAAAATAAAATAAAATAAAAATGAAAATAAGAGAAGAAAAGAGAAGTCAAAGAGGAAAAAAGGAGTCAATGTCATTTTTTTTTTCTTACGTAAATCTTTCTGTTTATATAATTACTTTTCATCATCCTTTCCCGCTAAGTTACGACTGATATAATTATTCACAGCGCTTCATGTAGTCACGTAATGATATTATGTAACATTTACGTATTTTTACCGCTGAATCATCTACTTTTCTTCTTAAACATCCATATTTTTACTCATTTCTTTGAATACGAGAGCGAGAGATTAATTTTCTTTCCCAACTCACTCATGATGGAGAGACACGAACTTCTCTGCGACGCCACTCTGCAGGTCACACACGCGCCTCAGCATCCCCCACATCTCAACTTTTACATCCAGTAATATACTCGGTTCTTTAAACACGAGCGAGAGAGGGATTACTCTTCTTTCCCAACTCACACACGATTACACACACATGAGCCTCAGCATCGCCCACACCTCAGCTTTTACATCCATTAATATACTCGCTTCTTTAAACACGAGAGAGAGAGAGAGAGAGAGAGAGAGAGAGAGAGAGAGAGAGAGAGAGAGAGAGAGAGAGAGAGAGAGAGAGAGAGAGAGAGAGAGAGAGAGAGAGAGAGAGAGAGAGAGAGAGAGAGAGAGAGAGTGTGAGTATGCGGTTATGTGAATGTTGTGTTGTCTATGTGACATTGAAGTGTTGGTGTAATTACTCTTCTTTCCCAACTCACACACGATTAAGGAGAGACAAACTTAGCTGCGGCGACACACACCAAGCCACACACACACACACACATGAGTCTCAGCATCGCCCGCACCTCAGCTTCTACATCCATTAATATACTCAGTTCTTTAAGTACGAGAGAGCCGGATTAATTTTCTTTCCCAACTCTTTCACGATGGGGGAGAAAGACAAAGTTAGCTACGCGCTTCAGCATCGCCCACACCTCAGCTTCTACATCCATTAATATACTCAGTTCTTTAAGTACGAGAGAGCCGGATTAATTTTCTTTCCTAACTCTTTCACGATGGGGGAGAGAGACAAAGTTAGCCACGCGCCTCACCCTCGGCCACACCTCAGCTCACCCACAACCCAATTACCCGGCAGCCCGTCACCTCACGCGCGCCTTTTAATCCATCGCTCTACGTCCGTGTGAAAACTAAACTTCGAGGAATATACACATAAAAAAAAAAAACAGACAGAGTATTACGAAGAACAAGTGAGGCAGTGAGAGCAAGTGGCGTGGTTGCTTACAAAACATACGTGACAAGCGTTTTCCTTTCTCTTCAGCTTAGAAGATTCGCCCACATACTGACTGGCTGGCTCGAGGATGAGGAAGAGGCGAGGGTTGTGTCGACACTTGCTAATCCCCTTCATCCAAGACCTTAGGGATCAGGCACGAAGCATAGGCGATGGGGCAACGTGGGGAGGGAGGCTGGGTATGGGGAGGAGACGAAGGAAGAATTAGAAGTTGGTGAAGGTTAAAGATATGAGGAAAGAGGTATTGGTAACGAAATCTAATATAATGAAAGGAAGGATATGGAATTGCCAGTAGGGAAGACAGATATAGATAGCCAGATATAAAGAGATAGACACAGAAAGAGAGTCTGAGGAGGATATGTCAGAGGTGGGGAAGATAGGGGAAGGATGAATTGGAGGCAGAAGGAAGAGAGAGGAAAAAAATAATAATGACAAGCTAGGGTGAGATGGATTGTATATTTAGAGATGGAAGAGGAAGAAGAGATGTCTGGGGTGGGTAGTTTAAAAGTCAGTCAAACAGTTAGAGTTAGCTAGTTAGTTAGTTAGTTAATTTTACTATATTCTGTATTTATTTATTTATTTATTTATTTTGTTTTATTTTTTTGTTTTATTTTATTTTATTTTATATTTATTGGTGTTTTTTTCTTTTTCTTTTCTTATTTATTTTTTCTTTTCTTTTCTTTCTTTTATTTTATTTTATTTCTATTGGTGTTTTTAATTTTCTTTTCTTTTTCTTTTCTTTTTCTTTCTTTTCTTGATGTTGTTTTTCTTTGTTGATGTTTTTTTTTTGGTGTTCTTGTTTTCCTATCATCTTTTTGTTGATGTTCGTTGGTCTGGGTGAGCCGCTTTCCTCCCAAAAGAGACCCACCCCTAATTTTGGAGATGTTAGTCAGGGCCGAAAGGTGGATGATGTTTGTCATATTTTTCTTTTCTTGATCTCGTGTTTTCTTGTTCTTTTTACTGCTGTTGTTTTTCTTTTTCGATGTATTTTCTTTTCTTTTTCTTCTTATGTCTTTGTTATTTTGTTTTTTTGATCTTCTTTTTTCCTATCATCCTTTTGTTGATGTTCGTTGGTCTGGGTGAGCCGCTTTCCTCCCAGAAGAGACCCACCCATAATTTTGGTGATGTTAGTCAGGGCCGAAAGGTGGATGATGTTTCTTTTTATTTTATTATCTTGATGTTTTTTTATCGCTGTTACTTTTCTTTTTCAATTTTTTTGTTCTTTCTTTTCCATATTTTTTGGTGTTATCTTTTATATCATCCCTTTTTGATGTTCTTTGGTCTGGATGAGCCATTTTCTCCCCAGAAATGACTCAACCATAATTTTGGCGATGTCAGGGCCTAGTGGTGGATGATCTGTGTTTTTCTTCTTTTCTTGATGTTTCGTTTTTATATTTTACTTTTTCTGGAGTTCTTTTTTCTTTTCTTTGGTGTTCCCATCACGTGGATTGTCTACGACATTTAACGAGCTCCACAAGCCCCGGTTTATTGTTCGGAGTTTGCTCTCCTAGGCAGATTGCCTACCACGGCTGACGACCTCCACCTGCCCGGGTTTGGTGTTCGGAGTTTGCTCTCCTAGGTGAATTGCCTACCACGGCTGACGACCTCCACCTGCCCGGGTTTATTGTTCGGAGTTTGCTCTCCTAGGTGTATTGCCTATGACGGCTCACGAACCCAACCTGTCCGGGTTTATTGTTCGGAGTTTGCTCTCCTAGGTGTATTGCCTATGACGGCTCACGAACCCAACCTGTCCGGGTTTATTGTTCGGAGTTTGCTCTCCTAGGTGTATTGCCTATGACGGCTCACGAACCCAACCTGTCCGGGTTTATTGTTCGGAGTTTGCTCTCCTAGGTGTATTGCCTATGACGGCTCACGAACCCAACCTGTCCGGGTTTATTGTTCGGAGTTTGCTCTCCTAGGTGAATTGCCTACCACGGCTGACGACCTCCACCTGCCCGGGTTTATTGTTCGGAGTTTGCTCTCCTAGGTGAATTGCCTACCACGGCTGACGACCTCCACCTGCCCGGGTTTGTTGTTCGGAGTTTGCTCTCCTAGGTGAATTGCCTACCACGGCTGACGACCTCCACCTGCCCGGGTTTATTGTTCGGAGTTTGCTCTCCTAGGTGTATTGCCTACCACGGCTAACGACCTCCACCTGCCCGGGTTTGTTGTTCGGAGTTTGCTCTCCTAGGTGAATTGCCTACCACGGCTGACGACCTCCACCTGTCCGGGTTTGTTGTTCGGAGTTTGCTCTCCTAGGTGAATTGCCTACCACGGCTAACGACCTCCACCTGCCCGGGTTTATTGTTCGGAGTTTGCTCTCCTAGGTGAATTGCCTACCACGGCTGACGACCTCCACCTGCCCGGGTTTGTTGTTCGGAGTTTGCTCTCCTAGGTGAATTGCCTACCACGGCTGACGACCTCCACCTGCCCGGGTTTGTTGTTCGGAGTTTGCTCTCCTAGGTGAATTGCCTACCACGGCTAACGACCTCCACCTGCCCGGGTTTGTTGTTCGGAGTTTGCTCTCCTAGGTGTATTGCCTACCACGGCTGACGACCTCCACCTGCCCGGGTTTATTGTTCGGAGTTTGCTCTCCTAGGTGAATTGCCTACCACGGCTGACGACCTCCACCTGCCCGGGTTTATTGTTCGGAGTTTGCTCTCCTAGGTGTATTGCCTACCACGGCTAACGACCTCCACCTGCCCGGGTTTATTGTTCGGAGTTTGCTCTTATAGGTGTATTGCCTACCACGGCTAACGAGCCCCACCTGCCCGGGTCTGTAGCCGGCAGATCTCCGGCACCTCCGTCGGGGCCCCGGGGGACGCTGAGGCGCCCTACCGGGAGCCCTTCAGTACTACCATGCTCGCCAGGGAGACCTTGGGCTCGCTGGCGCCCCCCAGCCTCGCCGAGGCGAGGAGGGCGGGTGCAAGAACTCGCTTCTTAAAACTACCAGACTGGATTATAATATTAATCATAAATACCGTGAAGGCGCTGGTTTCCGCGTTCATCGGTTCTGGGATGGAAAACCGATGGGCTGGGAAACGCGCACAAACATCGAAAGGAATCCTCGCGACGGCTTGCGGCGCAGCACCAGCTTTCCTTTTTCTTTTTTAGCTCCAATTTTCTTTATTATTGTATTTTCCTTCTCTGATTGACTGATTAATTAATTTTACGTAATAAGAATTAGTTAATCAATTAACATCTTTCAGGTACACTGCATTCACACACCTGCTGAGAGAAAACACCAGTGAGTGCTGAATCTCACAAGGACGGCCCACCAAAGTTTCCTAACATTTGCATTGGGGTCCCACTATTCTTTAGTCGTCCGAGGAGGAGGAAGTGGTAATATATAAACGAGAACAATGGAATAAAGGAGGTACTAAAACTAATATGGAGATTAACGTAACTGAAATAAGAGGAAGGAGGCAGCCACCTTACGGCCTACACACAAATGATAAGAATGCAGTGTTTGGCCGCGACGTAGAGAGCACAGGTTGTTTCTGTCATCTTACGCAGTGCACTTGGCTTAAGATCCAGGGACTGGGTTTGGGAACACAGCATAATACCAATGCTGAGTTTCGTTTGTTCTGTGGCATGATTGATGCTCTAGCTTTTTTGCCCCTCGAGGACGTCGATGAAACTTTGAGGTATACCTCAAAACTGTCATTCCACAAGGTCCACCTGAAGCCGAGGAGTTGCTCATGTACGTACTTTAATTGTACTTATGTTAGTGGCTACTGTCGACTGATGCAGCAGCCAGTTGCCGTGTCCAGTGATGCCCTGATGCCTCTGAGAATGCGTCACAATCCACCTATGTTTGCCCCTCACCTGTGGAAAGTGCACGACGCCACCATGAACAACAATGCCCGTACCAACAACATAATTATGCGAAGGGTGGAATAATAAATTCTTCAACCTCGTTGGTCACTACCATCCTTCAGTCTGGCGACTGACTTGAATATTTTTTGTTTGATTACCTGACTTTCTTTCCTTGCCAAAATTGTGACTTTTTTTCCTGTGACTTTATTACCGGCCACCGGAAAGGAAGAGAAGGACGAGGGGGAGAAGAATGAGTTGGAGGAACCGAATGAGGAGATAGACACTAGGTGGAGACGAGAATATTGGAATGAAAACGGATAAAACGGGATAAACAGAAGGAAAGGGCCAAAAGATGCCTAGAAAGGGATAATACTAGACAAGCAAAGAGCAAAGCAGAGGGTAGGACGTCCTCAAGAAGATAATAGGATACTCAAGGATACCAAAGGACGTCTGCAGGAGGCCAGGTGGCGTACATAAGGCAGCTCCTGATCACCTAATGTCTGCCATCCCTCATCCTCGTCCATAAAGCCATCTAAGTCTGTCCTTAAAAGAGAATGCTATGTAGAGAATGTCGCATGCTGAGAGAAGGCGAAGACGAAGGTAATAGAAGAACAAAGAAAATATAGGAAAGGAAAGGAAGGTTGGGCCGGAGTGGATTTGAAGGAGACGAGAGAAAAGGAAGACAACGGTAATAAAGGTAAAAAAGGGGAAGAAAATAAAGAAGGAAAGATATACAGATGAAGACAAGGGAAAAGGAGGAACTATGACGGAGGATAGGAAATGGAAAGGGAGTTGAAAAGTGAAAAGTGGAGAGGTAAAAAGTGGAGGTAAGAAATGTTGATAATAGAGGAGGAAGAATATATAAAGGGACAGGTATACAGGTAGAGACAGAGGAAGAGGAGGAACTATAACAAAAGAAAGCGAATGGGAAGGAAGATGAAAAGTGAAAGGAGGAAAGGTAAAAAATGGAAAGGTAGGAAACGTTGGTAATAGAAGAGGAAGAAAACATGGAAGGAAAAGTATACAGAGAGAAAGAGACAGGAAAGAAGGAGGAACAGTATGGAAAAAGGGGATGGGAAGGGAGGTGAAAAGTGAAAGAAGGAAAGTTGAATAAAAAAATTAAAAGTATGAAAGGTTGGTAACAAAAAAGAATAAGGAAAAGCATACAGATAGAGATAAGAAAGGAGGAGGAGGAGGAGGAGGAGGAGGAGGAGCTACAGTAAAGGTGAGGGATTGGAGGGGAGGTGGAAAGTGGCAGGTGGGGAGGTGAAAAGTGGAAAGGTAGGGCAGGGCGGTGGGTAGGCCTCATCAGGTGGTCCGACAGGTGTGACCAAACTGTGGGACGCTTTAATTAAGGTGTGGCTGTGAAAGGTCTGTGTAATTGGGTCAGGTAGGGGAGGTGGTGAGGGGAGTAATGTAGGTGGGGAATTGGGGCGATAAAGGTCTGGGGAAAAGCTGAAGGACGAGGTGGAGGTGATGGGGAGGGCGAAGATAGCGGTGATGGGGTGGTGATGAGGGTTAGAGGAGGGGTTAAATAGTAATGGTAAGGTAATGAGGGAGAAAAGGAACGGTTAAGGGGAGGAGGAAGGCGCACGAAAAAGAGGATAAGGATGAGGGGAGGGAAGGAACATGGGAGCAGGAAAATGAGGAACGGAGGGGAGTGATATAAGAGGATAAGCGTGAGTTAAATGGTAATGGTAAGGGAAAGAGAGAGAGAAAAGGAACGGCGCACGAAAAAGAGGATAAGGATGAGGGGAGGGAAGGAACATGGGAGCAGGAAAATGAGGAACGGAGGGGAGTGATATAAGAGGATAAGCGTGAGTTAAATGGTAATGGTAAGGGAAAGAGAGAGAGAAAAGGAACGGCGCACGAAAAAGAGGATAAGGATGAGGGGAGGGAAGGAGTATGGGGGCAGGAATGAGGAACGGAGGGGAGTGATATAAGAGGATAAGCGTGAGTTAAATAGTAATGGTAAGGGAAAGAGAGAGAGAAAAGGAACGGTGAGGGGGAGGAGGAAGGAGCACGAAAAAGAGGATAAGGATGAGGGGAGGGAAGGAACATGGGAGCAGGAAAATGAGGAACGGAGGGGAGTGATAAGAAGAGGATAATCGTGAGGAAGCAAGAGTGAGTATTAAAAGTGTGAGTCCATGAAGAGAAATAGGAATGACACGTAAGATGAGAAAGGAGGGGAAGGGAACTGGGTGAGCGAAAAATGAGAAACTGAGAGGATTAAGCACAGGAGTTCATGAAGATTTACATAAAAAACACTGAGGGGGTGAAAATGGAGGTAAGAGAAGGAGGGAGAGGGATAGGGAAGGGGGAATGGAGAGACGGGGAAAAGAGGAAGTGAGGGGATTAGGAGTAAAGATGTTAGAATAAGAGTGGGGATGAAAATATGTGTAAGAGGATAAGAAAGAGGGAAGAGTGAAGGGGGGATGATGAGGAAAGGAAAAGGAGGGGGAAGCAGGGTTACCAAGTTATCGTACCACTCAGCACATCGTAATTTCCGGTTTCTGACGTACAGCTTTCGCAAACAGACACCAATGAGTGATGATTTTAACGGTAACTTTAACTGGAATTTCGTTATCTGTGTGGGTAGGACTGTTTCGGGGCCTGGAACTGATAATCGCGATGTTTTAAGTACGATAATTTGGCAACGCTGGGGGGGAGGGGGGGGGGGGTCAGGTGGTGTCACGTGTCCTCACAACCCCAAAGACTCTCCATAGTTAAGAGGTTTACGTTGAGGCTCATCTAAGGAGAGACATCACGCACCCCAGCTTCAACGTTGCCAGATTGTCGTACTCAGCCTTCTCTGTTTGCCGATTTCCGACCTAAAAACTGTCTCCTCCACCCCCAAAACTAACTTCATATAAAATTATCGATAAAATGGTTAATTATTGGTGTTTCTTGGCAATTGTTATGGGTCAAAAAACAGTAAATACGATGCTCTGTGCATGATAATTTGACAAGGCTCCCCAGCTTACTCTCTCCATTCTACCTCCTCTCCCCTCTTCCCTATTGCCACACCCTCTACCCCTCCCCTCATCTTTTTTTGCACCACTAATCTTCTTTAGTGCCCCCTCTCTCCCCTCTTCATCATTGCCACACCCTCTTTCAATGTAATCTTTCGGTGACCCTTCTCCTCTTTACCTCTTCCCATTGCAACACCTTTCTCGTTAATCATCTCGTTATCTTTATCATACCTTCTTCACCACTATATAATATCTTCTCTGTCCTCTGACCTCCTACTTTCCCTGCTACCCCATTCCCCCCTTCCCATCCCTCTCCTTTCTTCTCTTACCTCTCTTCCCAAAACCTCAGTGTCTCTTATATAAGTTATCTTCATGAGCTCCTATTCTTAATCCTCTTTGGGTCTCTTTTTTACGTCCCCCCCCCCCCCCCCCCAGCCTCTCTCTTCCTTTTTCTTACCGCCACTTCCATGTCTTTCCTTTCGTTGTATTTGTTTTCATTACCAGCACCTCATTTTTTTTCCCATGCAGCCCTTTCTCCTTCAATGCCACTCCGCCCTATCCTTTCTTTCCCTTCCTATATTTTCTTTCTTCTTCCATTACCTCTCTCTGTAAATCATGCTCTACAGTGGAAATAGGTGTAGAGTCTGCAGCTATTTCCAAGCACCCACATTTTTCGTGTTTATCTGTGGTGTGACTCTTCCAACTTCTCTTCCTCCTTCTCTTCTTCATCGTCCTTCTCCTCCTCGTCCTCCCTCTTCTTCTCCTTCTCTGCTGCTGGAAAAGAGACAGCTGAGAGGGGGTTTGATACAATCTTCAAGTACCTCAAGAAGTTCAACAACGCCGATCACTCAACGTTATTTCTACTCCGAACTGGTCCCTGAACGAGAAGTAACGGTTTGACGCTGCGAGGAAGGCGATGCAGTACAGATATCGGCAGGAGCATTCTTTTTTTTCGTACTGTGGAATTCGTCATTGCAACAACCTTCGGAACAAGTTGTTGCGAAAACGATCAACTCCTGAAAGAAACGCACTGACAGCTATTCCGTTAGGGAGTGAATAATACTATCTCGTGTCCACGTGTATTGCCTTAGCATGTTCTTCAGGCCATTGAAAGGACCCACGAACATACTAAATCACCAAGGGCCGTATTCTCAAACCTTTCAGCACCCAAGCACACATAATTCACAAGGCTCTCGAAGGCGTTTTGGGAATTTCCAGGTGTAGTTTAATCCCTTGACCGCGGATTTCCCACAAGAAGACATCAGCAAGTTACAGGAATGGAACAAAAAGTGGCTGCTACAATTCAATGAGGAAAAATGTAAAGTCCTGCACCTTGGGAGAGGATATCCAGCATACCAGTACCACATGGGAAACACTCCACTATCCACCACAGAAGCAGAGAAAAACCTGGGACTATATGTTACCAGGCTACCTGTGAAAGCCGAATCCGTACCAATCGCAGCGGACGGGTTAATGACATGAGTGGTAGTGTGACCCTTCTTCTGCACCATGAATATGAAAAAAAAAAACTCATGAAAACTCGATTTGTCTCTTTTCAGCCTCTGGAAATAGTTGATGTGGAAGGTGCAATTGTCTGAGAATACCGCCCCAAAGCACCCAATCTCGTTATAAGCCAACATTCTTTCAGTTACTCTCTCTTCACGTTGCCATGTTACCATCGAGTGACGTAACGAAGGCTAGTGACGTTATTACATTAAATTCTTCGCTATTGTTTCATGACTGCGGTTGAAGAGAGTGAGTGTCGTGTTGTGTTGTCTCGTGTGGTGTGGTGTTGTGTCTCTCCCGCCATCAGGAAGGCTGCGTGGCTGTGCGAGGCAGGTGAGTTGTGTGGTGTGGATTAGGCAGGTGTGAAGGCCCGACAAGTTTTGGGATAAAGGTATGTGATGGACTTAAAGGAAACAAGAGAACTGAGAGCTTATGTAGATGGTAAACTTTTGATTTTGAAAGTCTGCAAGCGAAAAAAAAATAAACAAAGACGAAAAATTATCAGAAAAGGAGACAGGCGAGGGAAAAGAGAGAGAGAGAGAGAGAGAGAGAGAAAGAAAGAAAGAAAGAGAATAATAATAATAATAAGAAGAGATACATGACGAAGGCTTGCAGTGCAGGGAGGTGTGACGAACTTAAACGTTTTGAATAAAGTTATGTGCAGGATACACCCTCAGCAGTAGGCGTGCAATGCTTATGTATGGGGAGGTTAAAAGATCTCCGCTGCAGGTGTATGAATGTTTTAGTATTTTTTAGTATTTTAGTATATGTAGACGTATTTGAATGTAATAGGTGTGATGCATGCTTCTTATTTTCATTTAATTACCTTAGTTGAGGTTACGTTAGTTATGTAAACGGAGCTTTTTTTTGTCTGTGTGTGTATGTGTGTGTGTGTGTGTGTGTGTGTGTGTGTGTGTGTGTGTGTGTGTGTGTGTGTGTGTTTAAGACTGACCTTTGTATCTTCCTGGATTGAGCTTCAAGATCATGCATTTCTGGTCTGAAGTCCTTGGGGTTTCATCCTACAATTACACGCCTTTGGTGATGCTAGGCTTCCACCCCGGGGAGCAACCCCTGACACAATCCCTGACTGACACCCGGTACCCATTCACTGCTGGGAAAATAGGGGCACAGGT
>NC_066544.1:6802655-6827655 GCF_024679095.1 Eriocheir sinensis
GCTGTTGTGGTGGTGATCTTGATAGTGGTGAGTGTATTGATGGTTGTGGTAGTGGGGTGAGGGTGGTAGTGGTGATGATGGTGGTGGTGTGGTGTGTATCGTGATGGTATTGATTGTGTGTTTTATATATTTTTTTCCTCCTCCTCATCTCCCCTTTTCTCATCCACTCTTTTTCTTTTTTTCTCTTCTAACCATTTTCCATATTTTAATTTCTTAGTACTTCTCTTTTCGTGATTCCTCATTTCACTTCTCATATTCCTCCTTTCTTCCCTTCATAAATAGGTAACTTCTTTTTTTTATATTTCTTCTTTTATCTTTTCCTTCCCTTGTATCTCCTGCGTCATCTTCCGTTATTTTTATACATTTTTTTTCCTGAAGTATCTGTCTTGCTTTTTCCTCTTTTTCCTGTTCCTATCTTTTTATCTCTCGTTTTCCCTCTTGGTTTTTCCTCTCTTCAACCAACCATTTCTCTCTCTCTCTCTCTCTCTCTCTCTCTCTCTCTCTCTCTCTCTCTGTTTACTTTTTTTCTCTCTTCCCTCCACCTTTCTAGTTCTCCTCTTTTCTTCCCTTCTCATTCCTAAGTCCATTCCTTCTTTTAGTGACAATTCTTTTTCTTTCCTTCTCACTCTCTTCCCCTACATTTTTTTTGTCATTATCTGTCTGTCTCGCCTCCCTATCCATTATCCTCCGTCTCCCTTTCTTCTCCCCTCCATCATCCTCTTACCACTCTCATTCCCCTTCACGTTAATCTCCCATAATCAAGTTTGTGTGTTTATGTTACATTTGTGGTGCTTCCTGCTGCCGCTTCCTACCTGAGTACACCTGAGAGAGAGAGAGAGAGAGAGAGAGAGAGAGAGAGAGAGAGAGAGAGAGAGAGAGAGAGAGAGAGAGAGAGAGAGAGAGAGAGAGAGAGAGAGAGAGAGAGAGAGAGAGAGAGTTAATTAGTGATATTGATGACGGTTTTCTCTCCACAGATGATTCTCCAGGTGGTCAGCTTGCTTCCGCCCGGCAGGTGAGTAACTAATTAGTGTTGTTGTTGTTGTTGTTGTTCTTTTTCCTCTTCTTCTTCTTCATCTTCTTCTTCTTTTATTGTTGTTGTTATTATTGTTGTTATTGTTGTTTATTTTATCTGTTTATTGAAAGCACATAATACTATCAATAAACCAAGATAGCGTTGTGTGTTATGTAGCAAGGCCTGGTGATAATATTTTGGGGTGGGTTCATTTGAAATGAAACTGTCTGATATGCTTGTTTGTTTGTTGATATTTTTATTCACACACACACACACACACACACACACACACACACACACACACACACACACACACACACACACACACACACACACACACACACACACACACACACACACACACACACACACACACACACACACACACACCGACACACACACACACACACACACACACACACACACACACACACACACACACACACACACACACACACACACACATACACATACACACACACATACACACACACATACACCAGCAACAACAATAACAACAGGTGAGAAAGCTAATCACCATGAATCATATAACTTCATAGCAAATAATTCATGGGGGGAGAGAGAGAGAGAGAGAGAGAGAGAGAGAGAGAGAGAGAGAGAGAGAGAGAGAGAGAGAGAGAGAGAGAGAGAGAGAGAGTTAATCAGCAGGTGCAGTGATTTAATACCCAGGTGTGCATCCAATCACGCCTTGCTCTTATTATTATTACACCTGTACGACTGTTACCTGAGTTTGTTACCCTGCACTGTTACCTGTACTATTATCGATGCCAGGTGCTTGGAGGTGTCGCAGATAGTTGTTCGATTCTAATCTGGCAAAGGCGACGTTCTCTCCTTTAAAAGCGTTGGAGAAAATTGATATGTTCCTTAATTGCTGTGACTAAATTGTGTAGTGGTGTTACGTATGCCTCTACTACTACTACTACTACTACTACTACACACGTACTTACACGCACATTAGTCACACGAGTAAGACGTGAAGTCAGATAATAAATGAAAAACGGAAATTCACATTGTTCCAGTAATTGCGTGTGTGTGTGTGTGTGTGTGTGTGTGTGTGTGTGTGTGCGTGGGTGGGTGGGTGGGTGTAGTAGTAGTAGTAGTGGTAGTAGTAGTAGTCGTAGAAGTAGTAGACTTCGAAACGTAGAATTGTCACTTAAAACATAGAACAGGGAGGAAGGCAGACAGACAGCCATATGACAAGTTCAGTGAAAGAATGTTTAGGCTTAAGAAAAATAAATAAATAAAGGAAAAAAGTAATAACAGCGACCACAGGAAGTGAAGTCAGCCAACAGTAGAGACACCATCACGGAGGGAAGAGGAAGGTTAGAGCAAGACGAATCACAGCCTTTGACAGCCCCTCATTTAGGGCCCGTAACAGGGACGGACGGGGCCTGCGTGGAGTGTATAGGACCCGGCGGCTTGAAAAATGACTCGCGCAGTTACTAAGAACGCTGAAGGTGACGTAGCGAAGAGAAGAAAGATTGATTGGGAGACAGTGATACCTGGACAGTTATTTTGGACACTTTGATAGGTATCTAGACGGTTGCTTAAAACACTTTTACTTAGACATTTACTTAGAACAGATTCTTAGACAGTTACTTAAAACACCGAACCTCTTGAAGGTGACGTAGAAAAAATGAATGAAGATTGATTGGAAGACTGTAATACCTAAACACTTACTTAAAGGCTTAGTTATTTGTACAGAATAATTATACTTATGTACTTACACAGTTCCTAAAAAAAACGAATCTCTTGAAGGTTAAGTAGCAAAAAGAAGAACGGTTTATTAGTAGACAGTTACCTAGAACACATAGCTATGTATTCAAACAGTTACTTAGAAGGCGTATTCATTTACTTTTATCTCCGAATTTCTAGAAAGTGACATAGCAAAATGAAAGGATTAATTATTAGGAGACAGCGATATTATTTCCTTCATGTTGGTTGTTTGCAATGAATAAGTTTGCAGTAAGGAGATAGTAGTAGTAGTAGTAGTAGTAGTAGTAGTAGTAGTAGTAGTAGTAGTAGTAATTTAGTTCGCCGCAATTCTACCTTGACCACCACATACACGCCTCGTTAACAGGGGAGAGGAAGGAGGGAAGGGGAGGGGAGAGAAGGGAAGGGAAGTGGAAGGGAGGGGAGGGAAGGGGGTGAGTGGGGGGGGGAGTCTACGGCCCATGTCCTTAAGGCGGGAAGTAGAGTAATGGTTTAGTGGAGGGGAGATAGGGAAGGGAGGGGAGGGAACGGGGGAGGGGAGGGAAGGGGAGGAGGGGGGAGGGGAGGGAAGGGGAGATGAGGAAAGTGTAATCACAATCAACAAAGAGATAAGCCTGCCTGATGCTCTCTCTCTCTCTCTCTCTCTCTCTCTCTCTCTCTACACACATCTTTACACACACACACACACACACAAACACCACACCCCCACCCACACACACACACCCACACACCAACCCACACACACCCACATACACACACACAGGTTGGGGGGGGGAGGGAGCCTGAAATTTTGGAATGTGTGTGTGTGTGTGTGTGTGTGTGTGTGTGTGTGTGTGTGTGTGTGTGTGTGTTAAGGAAGATCATCGACCCGCTCACCCTCGCTCACACACCGTCGCTACTTGTCTGTCTGTCTGTCTGTGTTTGTCTGTGTCTGCCATTTGATTACTATATTTTGTTGTCTGTTGGTTTATTTGTCAGCCTGTTTGTCAGTTTGTGTGTTTGTTCCTTCTGTCTAGTCTTTCTTATACTTCTACTTGTTCTTTTTTTCGTTGGCGTTTTTTTTTTATCTGTATTGTCATTATTTTCATCATCATCATCAACGTCATTGCTAGTTTCATCATCATCAACAGTAGCAGCGGCGTTACTCAAGAGAATTTTATAAAGTAAAGATGAAAACTGACAAATAAATAGATAAATAGCTTTTCAAGGATTAATTAGGTTTGAGAACAGTTCATTTTGTCAACTTTTTTTAATGGAGGTTACGAAAGCTTGTAGTATACGTGTGTGTGTGTGTGTGTGTGTGTGTGTGTGTCTGTCTGTCTGTCTGTCTGTCTGTCTGTCTGTCTGTGGGAAAGGTAGGACGTGCGTGAGAGGAAAGTTGAAGGCACACAGACAGACAAACAGATGGACAGACAGACAAACAGACAGAATTTTACTATTATTTTATGCACCTCTATTTCCTGCAATCACGTGCCTCCTTTTTTGTGTTATTTCTTCCCTTTCTCTTTTCGCCTTTCTCCTCGTCCTCTCAAAAATGTCCCAATAATCATCACTCCTCGTCCTCTCCTCCTCCCTTCATTCTGGTTTTGAATATTTTCCCCTTTCATATTTTCCTTCTTATTTACTTTCCACATTTATTTTCTTATCCAGTTTGAGTTTCCTCGTTCATTCCTTCCTATATGTTTTCCTCTCCACTTTTTTTTTAATCCATATCTTCCTTCTTTGCTTTCTTCATTTTTTTCTTCCCTCCTTCCTCCCTTCCATTCATTCACTTATTCTTCATTTCTTTCTTTCTTTACATTCTTTATTTCTGATTTTTTTTCTTGTTTTCTTTATTTTTATTATTTCTGAGTATTTTTTTCTGTTTCTTTTTTTTTTTCCCTTTCTTTTCCATACCCTGCAGCTTCCCGTTCTCCGTTTCTTACCTCCCACCTTCCGCTCCTCCTTCCCTCATTTCTTCCCTCCCTCCCTCCCTCCTTCCTTCCTTCCTTCCTTCCTTCTTTCCCTCATTTCTTCCCTTCCTCCCTCATTTCTTCCCTCCCTCCCTCTTTCCTTCCTTCCTTCCTTCCCTCCTTCCTTCCTTACTTACTTCCCTCATTTCTTCTTTTCCTCCCTCATTTCTTCCCTCCCTCCCTCCCTCTTTCCTTCCTTCCTTCCTTCCTTCCTTCCTTCCTCCCTTCCTTCCTTCCTTCCTTTCTTCCTTCCTTCCTTCCTCCATTCATCCATCCATCCATCATTCCTTCTTCAGCCCTTGTCAAGATTAATCACACCGTCAGACGCTCACTGTATAAAAAAGGGACAGACAGATGGTGGACAGGTAACACGGCACAGGTGACAGCACAAAGGTGACGGCGTACAGGTGACGATAAGCAGAGGTAAGACAAGAGGCATTAATAGAGGTAACGGTGGAAAAGTGACAATTGGACGGCGCAACAGGTGACAGGTGACGGTAGACAGGTGGCTTGTTCCTCTTCTTAATTGAGACAGGTAATGAAAAGGGAGGAGGGGGAGGGGTTAGGAAATGGAGGAGGGGAGGGGGTCACACGGTTATACAAAGTTATTATAAACCTCCTCCTGATGATGATGATGATGATGATGATGGTGGTGTGTAAGAGAGAGAGAGAGAGTTTAGTATATTATCATAACTACTACTACTATTACAACTACTACAACCACTACAACTACTACTACCACTACAACTACTACTACTACTCCTTCTACTACTACTACTACTACTACTACTACTACTACTACTACTACTACTACTACCACTACAACTGCTTCTACAACTACTACATTAACCCTACCACTATAATGACCACCACTACTACTACCACTACTATAATTGCAACGACAAAAACTACCACTACCATAACTTCTTTTACCACCACCACCACCACCACCACTGCTCGGCCTACACAACACTCGGCCACTTGGAATACTAATGAGGGAGGGAGAGGGAGGGAGGGAGAGTGGGTGTGAGGGAGGGAGAGAGCCTGAGGGGGTGTAGGGTGAGGGGGGGTAGGGGTTATGCTCTGGTATTTTAGCTTCCTTTCCTCCCTCCCCTTACCTGCTCCCTCATCTATCATTCCCCCTCCCTTCTCCCCCTCCTCCTCTCTCTCTCCCTCTCCCTCTTCCTAGTTTCTCCCTCCTCAAGGTCCTTCTCTAGCAGTCATTTCACCGGACATATTTTACGTGTTCTGGTCCTTCTCTCTCTCTCTCTCTCTCTCTCTCTCTCTCTCTCTCTCTCTCTCTCTCTCTCTCTATCTCTCCCTCCTCTCCCTTCCCCCTCTCATCTCCCTACTCTCCGTTTTCTCCCTCTCTCACTTACCACTTCACTCTCCCTCTCTTCCTTTTTACTCATTCTCTTTCCTTCATCTCCCTGTTTCTCTCCCTAGTCTCCCTTTTCTCCCTCTCTCATTAACCACTTCACTCTCATTCTCTTCCTTCTTACTCATTCTCTCTCCTTCATCTCCCTGTTTCTTGCTACTCTCCCTTTTCTCCATCTTCCAACTACTGGCCAATTTTCTCCCTCCCTCCCCCTCTCCCTCTTCTTTCTCATTCTCTCCCTCATCTCCAGGTCACTCTCTCTCTCTCTCTCTCTCTCTCTCTCTCTCTCTCTCTCTCTTAACTTCTCTCACCCACTGGCCACACTATCTTCCTCCCTTCTCCCTTTTCCTCCCTCATTCTCCCTCCCTCATCTCCCGGTCACTGTTCCTATTCTCCCTTTTTTTTCTTATTCTCTTCCTCCTCTCCCCTCTCACTCCATCCCCTCCATCCTCTCCCTTTTCTCCTTCTCCCTCCTCTGACCCCTTTATATTCTCCCCCCTCTTCATTTTTACTCTACGTTCTCTCTTCATCATTTTCCGTTTTCTCTCTCTCCTCTCCCTCCTCTCCCTGCCTCCCTCCTCTCCCTGCCTCCCTTTCATTCCCTCTCCCTCCTCTCCCTTTTCCCTTTCATTCCCTCTCCCTCCTCTCCCTTTTCCCTTTCATTCCCTCTCCCTCCTCTCCCTGTCTCCCTCATATTCTCCCTTATTTACATGTTCCACCCTTTCTCTCCTTATTCTCTCCCTCCTCTCCTTATCTCTCCCCATCCTCTCCCTTTTCTCCTCCTTCCACCCACTGACCACTTTGCTCCCTCCTTCCTCCTCCTCCTCCTCCTCCTCCTCCTCTCTATTTCCATAACTAACTTCTTCATCTTTTCTCTTTTTTCTCCCTCCCTCCCTCCCTCCCTCTTACTCGCCCTTCAAGGATTGTCTTACTTCCTCTTCTGAACCTAGATTTATTTTTTCCCCTCCTCCATTTTTCATCCTTCGTTCCTTTAGTCTTTCATCTTTACATAGCAAGAGGCTTTTTATCTTCTTTGCATCCCTGGACTTCCTTTTGTCTACATTCAACACGAAGAAAAAAAACATGGGTAGTTTGTTACAGGTGATGTACGAAAAATGGTCTAGTTTGTTACAGGTAATGAACAAAAACTAACGGACATCAGTATCCATTAGTAAGGTTCTGGGTCCGTTGTCTGTTTCGTATATGGATGTTTATGTCAGGGTCCTGTGGTGGTGCATGTTGACGCATTATGCTTATTCCTCATTACGTCCGTGTATTGATGTTCTGTAGTTTACATGTTTGTATATTGAGTCACCATTCATTGCTGTTTGACGTTCTTATCATTTAAACTAGACGAGGTTATTATGTAAGTGAGTTTACGTTACTTAATCGGATTTGTTTATTTCTATTTATTTATTTGTTTATTTAGTTGCTTATTTATTTGCTTAGTTAGTTGCAGAACCGCACAAGACAGGGCGTAGCTGTTTGCCATTATTTTGTTGTGTCGCAATGAAATTTAAACTTTACACTCACAAAAAATTATTGATAGAGACCGATATATTCTGGTCAGTTAGCAGTTATATAAAAACATAAGAACTTAAGGAGTCTGCAATAGGCTGGTTGGCCTATACAAGACAGCTCCTTTAAGCCTAACCCCACCTTCCCTTACTGTCCATGAATTTATCCAACCTCTTTTTTAATGCATCTATGGTATTGGCACCCACAACATGACTGCCAAGCCTGTCATCCGCTACTCTATTAGTACGCCAATTTTTGTCTCTGTTGAATTTGAATTTATCTAACTTAAATCCATTGTTACGTGTCCTACCTGTCTCTTTTATCATAAAACTAACAACAGAGGATGCAGATTTAGATGCATTTAGATTTAGATAGGACCGCAAGGTAGATGAGTCTCTTCTGGGGAGAAAGAGGCTCAGCCAGACCCAGCAACATAAAAAAAGAAAACATCAAAAGAAAAGAAAAGAAAAAAGAAAAGAAAAAACAAAACAAAATACGAAAAAAACAAAACAAAAAAAACATCAACAAAAAAAAAAGAATAACCATATTACAAACAATTTGACCATCGCTTTAACTAATCACCTCTTGCACTAACAAAGGGTAAGAGAGCTGTTAGAACAAAAAGTAAGTGGAAAGAAAATAAAGTTTAACTAACCGTTTGATAGTTTAGACGTTTGATATTTTAGATTTTTAGGTGCATTTTTTTTGTGTGTGTATGCGTGTGTGTGTCTGTGTGTGTGTGTGTGTGTGTGTGTGTGTGTGTGTGTGTGTGTGTGTGTGTGTGTGTGTGTGTGTGTAGGGGCTATAGTTTTCCGTCGTGTGCCTGGAACACTCATTGCTCTTTGGACGCGTTACCCTTTCGCTTACGTTTTCTTCGCTGCCTCGCCTGTGATCCTAGTGGCAGAAAACGGCTGTTAGAGGGTAAACATTATCAAATATTTTCATTCCGTGTTCGAAGAGTAGTTTGTCAGATGAAAGCCTGTTACCTTCTTTGCCGTATTCCAACTCAAGAAGAAGTTCATCACATAACAGTAATAATAAATCACATCCCAAGTACACGATAGCAACACCAAAAACATGTTAGATACAGGCAGGTTCACAGCGGGCGTCATTTTTGGACTTACCTTTCAACGTTTTTTTTTTTATATAATTTTCCTGATGTTAGCTTTTCTGTAGTATTTTTTGGTCAGGGTTCGTTGTCATAGTTAAGGTCCAGGGGGTGGTGTGGTACAAAGCGGGACGAGTATACACTGTTAAATACTAATAATACTAATAATGTAAGTAGGATGAGGAACACTGAATGTACGTTTTTTTTCCTCTGCCGATGGATGATTAAAGAACGCCCTTATTAACGCGATTACGAGGCGCATACGCAGTGATTTCCCTCACAGTGTACTCGTCTGCATACACTAAAGTCAGTTTGTCTCGTTCTCGTGTAATAGTAGAGTGTGGGCTGCAACGTTTTCTGTGAACATGACGTGCGCGAAGAAAACTGTCTGTGTGGGTAACTTGGCAAATGTTAGTTGATGTTGGAAGGCGAGATATTCGTGTATTATGTATCCTTGGCTCTTCATTTTATTGGAATGGCTCGTAACTTTTCTGTAGTACGTGTAAACACTTGTAAAGTAAGTCTGTACGGTATACCCCATATTGTTTCGGGGCATGTGTAACACTGGCTTTGCTAATAACAGGAAAATCGTGACTACCAACCTAATTTTGCGTATGAACAAAGCCTCTTGAAAAGTTTATGATTTATCAGAATATTCTAATAAATTCGTTAATAAGAAATGTTACCATTTTACTTGGTTTCTCGTCTTCAAAATCTAGTCTTTTTGCATTGGCAGAAAATAAAGAATTAATAAATGATGAAGTTATAAACCTCGTCATGCGTTATATCTTCCCATGTGTGTGCATATGAGAGAGAGAGAGAGAGAGAGAGAGAGAGAGAGAGAGAGAGAGAGAGCAATGATTGTCAAGCCACGTTTTCATCGAGGGACACACACACACACATACACACACACACACACACACACACACACACACACACACACACACACACACATCTGTATATACCCACGCTATATTACCATGAACCTGCATAATGTTTAGGTTTTTCACTCTGATTTCTCTCTCTCTTTTTTTTTTTTTTTTTTTTAACTGCTGCCTGTTGGTTCCCAGGTAGACAAAGGTAACACAGAGCACGTGAACTCACCTGTGTGGTATTGGAAGGAGGGAAGGGGAGGAAGGGGTAAGGGTGGTGGATTTAGCGGATGTAGTGAAGGCAATGTCCACGAAGGAGAGGAAGTAAAGGGATTACAATGGAGGAGAAATAAGAAAAGGAAGGAAGGAAAGGAGGAAAGGTCAAACGTAAGAGAGAGAGAGAGAGAGAGAGAGAGAGAGAGAGAGAGAGAGAGAGAGAGAGAGAGAGAGAGAGAGAGAGAGAGAGAGAGAGAGAGAGAGAGAGAGAGAGAGAGAGAGAGAGAGAGAGAGAGAGAGAGAGAGAGAGAGTTACCTGGTAAGCTTGGTCATTAGCTACAAATTTCTCTCTGGATAAGTTATCAGTTTCCTTTCCGTTTTATTTTTCCCCCTTTTTCTTGTCAATTATAAACACATTAAGAAGGGAGGGGAAAAAAAATAACAGCTTGGAAAATATAGAGAAAGACAAATAAACTTACAGATAATACATTCGGACAGACAGACAGACAAGTAGACAGATGCAGACACAGATAGGTGAACATATGGACAGACAGAGTACAGACAGAGGTTGGTACACTTTTTTTTTATGAATATGCGCAACCCACGAGGACACACACGCACACACACACACAAACACACACACACACACACACACACACATACATAAACAACGTAAAAAAAAAAGCTTATCACCGCCTCTCGTACCCAGGTAGTTTTTTTTTTTCTTTTTTTCTTGTGTGTGTGTGTGTGTGTGTGTGTGTGTGTGTGTGTGTGTGTGTGTGTGTGTGTGTTTTTTCTTTTGTGGTTTGTTTTACCTGTTATGTTTCGATGAAAAAAAAACTCATAAGATGGAAGAGGAGGAGGAGGAAGAGAGGAGGAGGAGGAAGAGGAAGAGGATTTTATTAGTGAAGAAGAAGGGAGATTTGCAGAAAGAGGAAGGTGTTAATGGTAAAGTCAACACGGAGAAAAGAAGGGGGATTAAGGAAGCAGGGAGAGGAAATGTACCATGGAAAAATAGCAGGAGGAGGAGAAGGAGGAGGAGGAGGTGGAGGAGCAATGTTACCAGAAAAAAGAAACACGAATCTCACATGAAAAGAGAAAAAAGGCACGTGTTACATTTGAGTCGCCACGCGAGCCCTCCGCAGCGGGTCAATGCTTGCTCTTATCTCCACAATCATGCTTGCGTTATCTCGTTAGCTCTACGTGCCTTCGTTCCCGCTGTTGCTCCCTATTCTTCATCTTTTTACAGCAAAGGAGACAGCACAAGGGCACAAAAAAAAGGAAACAATGAAAAAAAAAAGCCCGCTACTCGCTGCTCATGTAAAGAATCCGAAGAGGTGGCCGAAAGAGCAGTCAATTACGTGGGAGTAGAAACGGAGGGAGAGAGAAAGTTCAACATACTCTGTCATTATTTACACTCTTTTTCTTCCCTCTTTCCCTCGTTCTTTCTTACCTTTTTTCCTCCGTTGAGATTTAAGAGAGTTGAGAGAAGGAGAGGTAGAGATCAATGAAAATGTCTTCTGCGATTATATACAAACTTATCTTACCATTAATTCGCCTTTTTTGTTTACCTTTCTTCCCTTTTCTCATATCTTCCTGCAGAGAGAGAGAGAGAGAGAGAGAGAGAGAGAGAGAGAGAGAGAGAGAGAGAGAGAGAGAGAGAGAGAGAGAGAGAGAGAGAGAGAGAGAGAGAGAGAGAGAGAGTTTATATACAAAACTTTCTTCTCTGGTCGTAAACATTATCTTAACCTTACCACTAATTCCTCGCTTTCTTATTACGGTTTTCTTCCCTTGTTTGCTTTATTTTCTTCTTGGAGGTAGAAAGTGAGATAAAGATCAACAAAGCTTTCCTCTGCTCTTAAAGTCATTATCTTTTCTTACCTCTTATTTCTTTCTTCTTACTTTCCTTCCCTCCGATGCTCTCTTTTTTTTAGGTAGAAAGGGAGAAAGAACGATCAACAAAACTGCCTCCTGTGATTATGCCGTCTCTTACTGATTATTCCACATTATTCCAAATTCCACATCACCTGCGTCTTTCTGCTGGACCGTTATTTCGCATTCCACTCTCTTCTTTATGCTCCATTATTTCTTGAAGGAGCCTGAGAGTGGAAGGGATCAACGAACTCAATTTACCCGCTTATAAAAAAAATCAACTGCAGTCTTTTTTTGTTGTTTTGCGTATTCCATTGACGGAGCTCAGAGTTTATTTAAGTTTCCCGTGTCTGTATGCATGGAGCGACCCGTTTTCTCTTTTGTCCCGTCCGTATCACGTCGAAAGAAAACACGCATGGCAGCTTATCTCTTACAATCACAAATTACACCCACGAGAGTCAGGGGATGAAACGCTTATGTGGCCTGTTTCGATCATCGCCAACTTGAGACTTCGGAGTTTGGACTTAACGTATTGTCACGGTGAAGAGGCGTGGAGGGAAGGGTGTGGGTATGGTGGTAGGGGTGATGGAAGGGGGGATATGGGTAGGGAGTTGTTTATGGTGGAGGAGTGAAGGGTTTGGGTTGGATCTACGTGTAATGGTTAGGGGGTTAAATGGGTTGTGTTGAAAAAGGGAGTGGTGTGGACGTCGGTAAGGGTAAGGTGTGGAAAGGATGAGGTGGGAATGGTGGGGTTTTTGATGGGGGTATGAACTTATGGAGTGGGATAAGAGGTGGTTGAGGGTTCATAGGGAGAGTGGGGAGGGGGTGTAAAGGGTGAGAGGTGGGGAGAGTGGGGAGAGAGGTGGGGATGGTAAATATGAAGAGGGAGAGCCAACACACACACACACACACACACACACACACACACACACACACACACACACACACACACACACATACACACATACACACACACACACACACACACATACACACACACACACACACACAGAAAGGTAGACGGTTGACAGCCACAGCCACACACACACATACAGGTACAGACACACACACAGGTGGAGTAGCTACATATAACCCAGGTGTCCTCATGTTATTCTAATCCTCAGGTAGGAGGGAACAAACAGGTGAGACACAGGTAGAAACACACATACAATTACACCCTCATTAGTACCTCGTGTGTTCCTCGCCATAATAAGCACCGTGGGGGCGAGCTCTTGCATTCTTGGGGATTAAGTAAGGGGGATTAGGGGCATCTCTTGAAGGGGGTTGAGGTTTGAGTAGTATTTGTGAAGACGTTTGTGGGTCGTTGGGAGAGGTGAGCGGTGGGGGAGTGGGGGAGTGGTCTGGGGGACGGGCCATGGGAGGGAAGAAGTGAATGGTGTGTGTGTGTGTGTGTGTGTGTGTGTGTGTGTGTGTGTGTGTGTGTGTGTGTGTGTGTAGGTGTATCATATGAAAGGGGAAGGGAGAACAGGGAAGGGGAAGGGAGAGGTGCATTTGAGCTGTGTATGTGTGGGATCGACAGGGGAAGGAGCATGGGGAGGTGTGTGGGTGATGAGGAGGAGGGGGATGATGGGAGATGGGGAGCATAGATGGGGGGAGAAGTACAAAGGGAAGGTTTAGGGGGGTGGACTGGGAAAGATTTGGGACGAAGAGAACGAAATGGGGAGAGAAAAAAAACGGGGGTGTTGGGGAGAGAACGAACTAGAGACGCAAAAAAAGGGTAGAAAATGTTTGATGATAATGTTTATAAATGAAGAAAAAGCACAGGAGAAGAGTAGTAGTAGTAGTAGTAGGTGGAGGAGGAGGCGAAAGAAGATGAATTGGAGGTAGAAGAAAAATAATGAGGAAGAATTTGACGCTGAGGATACCGCGGAGGAGGAGGCTGAAAGAACTGGGAGGAGCAAAAGGCTCAAAAATAAATATTTAAAGTGAAAAGAATAAAGAGGCTGTCAGACCAAGGAGACCGCCTCCACGAAACCTGGCGGCGAGGTGAAGAGTCGAAGATATTTTTAAAGGGAGGGAGACAGCGAGAACAGGTAGAAGTGGGGACGGTCTCTTTGCGAAGGGGAGGTTGGTGGACTGGGGTGGAAAATATGGGTGTCTGCGGTGTGAGGAGTGTGGGGCAGTGGGGGGGGGTTGGGGGAGCTGCTATCTCGCGGACCCAGTGTGTCGCTGTGAGTCAATCACAGTTGTGCAGTACACATCAATTTTCCTGGTACGAACGTCAGATGATGGAGCCTTTGTTACCTGTGTACACACACACACACACGCACAGGCATATATATATATATATATATATATATATATATATATATATATATATATATATATATATATATATATATGTCTGTATGTATGTATGTATGTATGTATGTATGTATGTATGTATGTATGTATGTATAGATAGATAGATAGATAGATAGATAGATAGACATATAGATTACTGTAATATCCTGATTCGTTCCTGTGCCTGATGTAGTTTCTGTGTGTGAGCGGCGGGCCGTGCTGTGCTGTGCCTGCCTGGCAGCCAGGCAGCAGGGCAGACGGGCGCGGCAGCAACACGGCCCTCAGGGTACGAAACAATACTCTCCGTCTAAACACTGATGGTGTGGCCTCTGCTTGACGCAGCGTGGTGACGACAGGGACGATAGCATCAATAACGTGCGCCGCCATGTGCGGGGGACGCGCCGCGCTGACGTGAAGTGTTTTACCAACATATCGGGTGTGGCGGCGGAGAGTGGCGGGGCCGTGCTTGTTGGCATGGGGCGGGGCAGGGAGGGTGGGGCCGGGGCATTGCTGGGCTGGGCGAGGGCAGGGGCATGAGGGTCGGCGAGGGTCACAGAGGCCATCCAAAGTGAGGGGAATGGAGGAGGGGACAAGCAGGAGGAGGAGGAGGAGGAGGTGTGGTGATGGTGTGGTGCTGGTGGTGACGGAGCAGGTTGCTGGGCAGGCAGGCTGTTTGGTCTCGTTAGAGTCGGAGCTGCGTGATGCACAGGTGTTGTGGCACAGGTGTGTGTGTGTATGTGTGTGTGTGTGTGTGTGTGTGTGTGTGTGTGTGTGTGTGTGTGTGTGTGTGTGTGTGTGTGTGTGTGTGTGTGTGTGTGTGTGTGTGTGTTTGCTTTGTTGTCGCAAGTATGACGTGAAATACCTGGCGAAAGGACGATGAAAGGTGCAAAGAAGGGGAAGGCAAGGTGTGGAGAATTTTGAGAGGAAATGAAAAAAGAAGAGAATGGGAGAAAGATTAGTATAGTTGATGGAGTCAGTGTATTAGCAAGGGAATACAGGTGTGATGGTGGTTACCTGTGCCGGGGAGGAAAGTAACTCATGCAACAGTGGAAATCATGAAATCATGGGTGAAGAAATGAGATAGGAAATTATATAAAAGAGAGGGAAGGAAAAGGAAGGGAACGAAAAGGATAATAATTGAAGGAAATAAAAGAACTGTAGGTGAAAGAGAAGGTAGATTTAGGAAATGAAGAGATGATAGACGAGGAAAGGGAGGAGAGTGAAGAGAAAGAAAGATAGGGATAGAGAAATTGGGATGGCAAGGAAAGACAAATCGGTGTAAAGGGAAGGAAAGGAAGGGAAGGAAAATAAATAAAAATGAAGGAAAGGAAAGTGGCTAGCTATATGAAGAGAAAGGATGGGAAGAGAAGTGTAAGGAATGGAATGGAAGGAAACAATAGGTAAGGCAAAGCAAAGGAAAGGGAAGGGAATTGAAGGAAAGGGAAAGGAAGGAAAGGGTAGGGAAGGAAAGAGAAGGGAAGGTAATGCAAAAAAAACAAAACGTAATGAGGAATCGAAAAATAAAGGTAGAGAATGAAAGGGGAAAAAAAATAAAGGAAGGTAGTGGAAGGGATGAATGAAAAAGAGGGAAGGAAGGGAAAGGAATATAATGCAAAGAAAAGGAAGGAGGAATCGCAAAGTAAAGGGAAGGAATGAAGGGGAGAAAAAAATAAAGGGAGGTGGTAGGAAAGAAGAATGAAAAAGAAGGAAGGAAGGGAAAGGAAAACAGTAGGAATCGCAATGAAAGGGAGGAAAAAATGAAAGAATGTGTCTGAAGGGGAGGAAAAGGGAAGGTAATGCAAAGGAAAGGAATGAGTCAAGAAGTAAAGGGAGGGAGAAAAGAGTGAGGGAAGGCGTCTAAAGGGGAGGAAAAGGGAAGGTAACGCAAAAAAAGGAATGCGTCAAGAAGTAAAGGGAGGGAGAAAAAAAAAGTGAGGGAAGGCGCTTGAAGGGGAGAAAGAAAAATATGTTGAGGTAAGTCAGCAACAGCAGGGGGTAGGGGGAAGGGGGGGGGCGCAGGTGTTGGGTGTTAGTTGTCCACCTGCCGCTGCCTCCCCCCCCCTCTCCCGCATCCCCCCGCTGGACTCAGATGTTGCCAAGGACACGGGCGGCGGAAAGGTGAGATCCTGCCGTCCGTGGGTCCGCCGCAGGCACGGACCGCAGCCGCAGCCACGCCAACCACGCCGGCTGGAGTGTGGCCGCGGGGGAGTCTGCCTGCACCGCCCCGCCCCGCCCCGCCCCAGTGCTCCTCCAATTTGACGGGGCAGCTGAAGGAGTGACAAATACGATGATGATTACGGATAGTGATGACGCTAAACAACAACAACAACATCAACAACAACAAACGGGAGCGTATACCTGTAGTTTCGTCTTTCGTGTGCGTCTGCGGGTGCGTGCGTGCGTGCGTGCGGGTGTGCATATGAATGTCTCCTTAATCCGGACTTATATGGCCCGGCAGAGCATTCCACTCGGAGGGGATAGAACCAGAAACCTCGCGAAAAAATAAAAATAAATAAAAACGTGCGGCAATATAGTGGCAGAGTAGACGAAAAAAAAAGTAGTAGAATAGATAAACTGAATGAATAAAATAAGAAAATAAAATAAATAGAATATATAGTAACGTAATATATAAAAAAGGAGAAAATAGATGGAAAAAATGAACTCCGCCTTCCCGCCACAAACACCTGGCAACAACAACAACAAAAAAACAATAATAATAATAATAATAATAATGATAATAGCAATAGGCGAGGTCGAATAATGCAGGTTGGTGGGGCAGCAGGACCGGAAGGACAAGGAAGGAGGGAGAAGGAGGAGGAGGAGGAGGAAGAGGAAGAGGAGGAGGAGGAGGAAGGGCACGAAGGGGTATAAGGGGAGGAGGAGGGAGGAAGGGAGGCCTGCTAGATTACTGGTTCTTCGTCCTTGCGTCACCAGGGGCTTAACGGTGTGTGTGTGTGTGTGTGTGTGTGTGTGTGTGTGTGTGTGTGTGTGTGTGTGTTATGGGAGGGAACAAAAAAACATACACGGGTTCATTATGTACGTTTGGGTTTGTTATGGCCGGATATACGTGTGTGTGTGTGTGTGTGTGTGTGTGTGTGTGTGTGTGTGTGTGTGTGTGTGTGTGTGTGTGTGTGTGTGTGTGTGTAAAGTGAATAATACATCTACATCTTACTCTCTCCATATGTAAGTAAGATTCCATGAGCGTTTTTTCTGTCATGTACGTTTTGCTGACCCGTGTAGGTAGCGTCATTTTGGTCATGTACGTATGTGTGCATCTCCGTGTAAACCTGTAATGAGGTGTGTGTACGTGTTGATTCATGTATGTAAATCTTTGTGTGTACGGAAAGGAGGAGGTGCACGTGTCTGTAACTATGTGTGTGTGTGTGTGTGTGTGTGTGTGTGTGTGTGTGTGTGTGTGTGTGTGTGTGTGTGTGTGTGTGTGTGTACGTAGGTGTGTTGCGTAAGTGTAGGTGGTTGAGAACGATGGAGGGGTGGGAGAGGGAGAGAGGGAGGGAGGAAGAGGAGGAGGAGGAGGAGGAAGAGGAGGGAAGGGAGGTGGACTGTTACACGGGAGGGGTCGAAGAGGGTACGTTTGAGAGAGAGAGAGAGAGAGAGAGAGAGAGAGAGAGAGAGAGAGAGAGAGAGAGAGAGAGAGAGAGAGAGAGAGAGAGAGAGAGAGAGAGAGAGAGAGAGAGAGAGAGAGAGAGAGAGAGAGAGAGAGAGAGAGAGAGAGATGCAAAAAAGAGTAAAGGAAAATATACACGATAGAGGAAACTTATATGAAGAGAAAATAAATATGGATGATGGATTACAGAGAGAGAGAGAGAGAGAGAGAGAGAGAGAGAGAGAGAGAGAGAGAGAGAGAGAGAGAGAGAGAGAGAGAGAGAGAGAGAGAGAGAGAGAGAGAGAGAGAGAGTACCCCATACACAATGAGAGTGAAAGGTGTTGTAACAAAAAAAAAAGTCAATGGGGACGAAGCGAACAAAAAAAGAGCGAGAGAATCACCCATAGAGAGATAAGGAGAGAGAGAGAGAGAGAGAGAGAGAGAGAGAGAGAGAGAGAGAGAGAGAGAGAGAGAGAGAGAGAGATAAAAACACCTCTGTTATGGGACGAGGAAAAGATAAAAGAAAAGGGAGAGGGAGGGAGAGAGGGAGAGGTAGAGGGGTAGAGAGAGAGAGAGAGAGAGAGAGAGAGAGAGAGAGAGAGAGAGAGAGAGAGAGAGAGAGAGAGAGAAAGTGAGTTAGGTGAGTGGATGACGGTAAGTAGCTAAAGTAGAGGTAGAGGAGGAGGTGGAAGAGGAGGAGGAGGAGGAGGTGGAGGAGGAGATGATGATAGAGGAGGAGGAGGAGGTGGTTGTAGTGAAGGAGGAAGAGTTGATGGCAGAAAAGGAGGAGGAGGAGGAGGAGGAGGAGGAGGAGGAGGAGGAGGAGATTGAAGCATTGGATATAGATGGAGATGATGGTGATGGCGGCGGCAACAGAGGAGAAGAAGGAAGAGGAGGAGGAGGTGGAGGCGGAGCTGGAGCTCGAGGAGGAGGAGGAAGAAGGGTATAAGGAGCAGCAGCGGCAGGAGGAGGAGGAGGAGACAGAATCTATCCTGAAGGAGTGTAGAGGTCAAGGGTAAGGACGTCTCGCCGGGTCCAGACTGGGTACGTTGGGTCCACTCTACTGTACCATTGACACCCCCCCTCACCCCCCTTCCTCCTCCTCTCCATCCCGTTCCCCCTTCCCCGTCTCTCTTTTCTTCCTCCTTCTACTCAGCACTACCTCCCTCCCTCCCACTCCCTCCCTTTCCCTGCCTTCCTTCTTTCTCCTTTTTATCTTTTTTCTTCTTCTTCCTCCTCCTTTCCTCTACCTCTTTCCCTGCCTTCCTTCTTTCTCTTTTTTCTTTTTCCTCCTCCTCTTCCTTTCCTCTACCTCTTTCCCTGCCTTCCTTCTTTCTCTTTTTTCTTCCTCCTCCTCCTCTTCCTTTCCTCTACCTCTTTCCCTGCCTTCCTTCTTTCTCTTTTTTCTTCCTCCTCCTCCTCCTTTCCTCTACCTCCTTCCTTGCCTTCTTTCTTCTTTCTCTCCTTCGTCCTCCCTTTCTCTCTTCCGTCTCCTTTCCTTTCCTCCTTTCCCTCCTGCTTTTAGTCTCCTGTTCATTCCTCAATCTCTGTTCTTTCTCTCCTCCTCCTCCTCCTCCTCCTCCTCCTCCTCCTCCTCCTTGAGTCATCTGCATTCGTTCTCGGCGACTTCTGGCACGACTGTCGATTATTAGGTTCCTGGTCGTACCCTTCAGTCGTCCTCGTCCTCCTCGTTGTGCTTGTGCTCCTCCTCCTCCTCCTCATCCTCCTCCTCTTCCTCTTCCTCCTCCTCCTCCTCGTCAAACTGTTACCGCGATGGTCTAACATGCTTGAATAGCGGTGGGAAGAGGAGGAGGAAGAGGAGTAGGAGGAGGAGGAGGAGGAGGAGGAGGAGGAGTGCGTGCTGGGGTGACAGAGTTTGGGTGAGTGGAGGTGACCGGGTAGAAGTGGGGGTGAGAGCGGCAGGAAGCGGGGAGGGGGGTGATGAGAGAGAGAGAGAGAGAGAGAGAGAGAGAGAGAGAGAGAGAGAGAGAGAGAGAGAGAGAGAGAGAGAGAGAGAGCGAGAGAGAGAGAGAGAGAGAGAGAGAGAGAGAGAGAGAGAGAGAGAGAGAGAGAGAGAGAGCAGGAAGGAGAGAGAAAGGGCAGTTAATATGGGAAGGAAAAGGATGAAAGAGGGAAGGGCAGGAGAGAGATACGAAGAGACAGGTAGGCGAGGCAAGGCAAGGCAAGGCAAGGCAAGGCAAGGTAAGGTAAGGTAAGGGTGAAACCGATATTGGGCAGAACGGGATATGGGCGGGAGCAAAAAAATGATATAAAAAAGAGACAGGATATGGGGAGAAGGGGAACGAAGGGACGAGGTGGGGGAGCATAGGGAACACTGAAGAAGGGGGAGAGAAGGGGAGGGGCGTGTGTAGGGAGGGGGTGGGGAGAGGGCAGACTTCCCCGACCATCATTGGGTACACACAAGTGGGTATGTTTGGGTTCAGACAGAGGACGCGGCGGCTGATGGTGGCGATGATGGTGCCTCGCCCGTAGGAGACTAAGGGACAAGATTGCTCCTATTACACCTTTCTGAGTAATCCTTCTGCTGCCCGACCCTGCCCCTGCCCCTGCTCCTGCTCCTGCTCCTGCTCTTCTTTCTCATATTTTGCCTCTACATTCCTCTAATCCTTATCTGTTTTTCTCCTCTTCAGCCATCATAACTATTGCCACATCCTCCTCCTGTTTTTTTAATTTCTCTCCTCCTTTTCCTCGTTCTCGTCCTCCTTTGCTTTCTCATCTTCATCCTCCTCGTCCTCCTTTTTTTCAACCTCCTCATTTACCTCATTTTTCTCCTCCTCTTCTTCGTCTTCCTCCTCCTTTTCTTTCTCATCTTCATCCTCCTCGTCCTCCTTTTTTTCAACCTCCTCATCTTCCTCCTTTTTCTCCTCCTCTTCTTCGTCTTCCTCCTCGTCCTCGTCTTCCTCGTTCTCTTCCTCTCGTCCTTTCTCTACCTCTTTCTCATCTTCGTCCTCCTCGTCCTCCTTTTTTTCAACCACCTCATTTACCTCCTTTTTCTCCTTCTCTTATTCATCCTCGTCCTCGTCCTTCTCTTCCTCGTTCTCTTCCTCTCGTCCTTTCTCTCCCTCTTTCTTATCTTCGTCCTCCTCTTTCTCCTCGTCCTTATCAATTTTTCTCTTCTCTTTCTCCTCAAAGCATCATAACTACCGCCTCCTGCTCCTTCTCCTCCTCCTCCTCCTCCTCATCCTCCTCCTCCTCCTCATCATCATCATCCTTGTCCTCCTCCTCCTCTTCGTCTTCCTCGTCTTCTTTTTTTCTCTATTCTTTTCCAAGCACTACATCAATCTCCACATCCTCCTCCTCCTTCTCCTCCTTCAATGTCTCCTCCTCCTCCTACCCCTCCTCTTCCTCCTCCTCCTCCTCCTCTTCCTGCTTGTGTTACTGTCATTGTTTTTGTTCCTGCCCCCCTCCCCCACCGCATGCCTTTCCTCCTGTCCTTCCCTCTTCCCTTCCCTCCTCTTCTTTTTTTCCTTATTTTTCTTCATTTCCTTCATTTATCTTCCTCTCATCCTTTCCTCTTTCCTTCCTTTTCCTCCTTCGTACAATTTCTCAAGATCTTTTTTACATCTTTCACTAATGTTTGTTTTATTGTTTGTTTTGTTTGGTTTTTATTTATTTTTTTATTTATTTGTTGATTTCTATATACTTTTTTTTTTCGTTTCTGGTGACGCCGAGGATTGCGTTTCGGTTCCGGTATAGCGTTTCTCTGCTTTCTCTCTCTCTCTCTCTCTCTCTCTCTCTCTCTCTCTCTCTCTCTCTCTCTCTCTCTCTCTCTCTTTATTTGCCTTCAGGGATGAGCGCAATTGTGTGTGTGTGTGTGTGTGTGTGTGTGTCTGTGTGTGTGTGTGTTGGTTTATGTACTTTCTTACGTAACATCCGTGGCATTTTATTTCCAAGCAAATTAGAGGGTATGACGCCAGTGTGTGTGTGTGTGTGTGTGTGTGTGTGTGTGTGTGTTAGGAATAATGGGGCATGTGTAAGTTTGTATGTAAAGATACCAGGAAAGTGTAAATCATTGTATTGCCACAAGTGTGTGTCCACTCTCTCTCTCTCTCTCTCTCTCTCTCTCTCTCTCTCTCTCTCTCTCATCCCTTTCATTGAGTTTTTTTCTTTTGTATTTTATTTATTTTATTTGAGCGCGAAACAAAAAGAAAACGATAATTGAATAGCCACTGAAAGAGAGAGAGAGAGAGAGAGAGAGAGAGAGAGAGAGAGAGAGAGAGAGAGAGAGAGAGAGAGAGAGAGAGAGAGAGAGAGAGAGAGAGAGAGAGAGAGAGAGAGAGAGAGAGAGAGAGAGAGAGAGAGAGTGAGAGAGAGAGAGAGAAGGAACACTTGTTATGGGGGTTCCCGAGGAGACTTGAAGGGCTGGGTTGATGGGGTAGAGAGAGGTGAGGAAAGGGAGAGGGGGGAGGGGGTGGGGGTGGTGGGGTCTGTTGCGTTGGAGTGGTTGGGGGGGCAGGGCAGCGCTTGTTATTGGGGGGCAAGTGTGTTACAAATGGTGGGATTAGCATAACTACCTTTTATGACCAATGTTGAGGAGGAGGAGGAGGAAGAGGAGGAGGAAGAGGAGGAGGAGGAGGAGGAAGAGAAAGAGGGGAGGTGCATGAAGGAAGAGGACGTGGTGGTGGTGGTGGAGAGAGAGAGAGAGAGAGAGAGAGAGAGAGAGAGAGAGAGAGAGAGAGAGAGAGAGAGAGAGAGAGAGAAGATTATCAGTCAGAGGGAAGTTGGGTAGAAATTTAATGTGCCTGTACGTTTGTGCGTGCGTGTGTGTGTGTGTGTGTGTGTGTGTGTGTGTGTGTGTGTGTGTGTGTGTGTGTGTGTGTGTGTGTGTGTGTGTGTGTGTGTGTGTGTGTGTGTGTGCGCACATGCTTGTACTCTAAACGCGATCTGTATACGTCCTAGTGTGTGTGTGTGTGTGTGTGTGTGTGTGTGTGTGTTCTCGCATGCTTTCTCTATTTTTCACACATATATTTTCTCATGCACGCACGAATATGTGTGTGTGTGTGTGTGTGTGTGTGTGTGTGTGTGTGTGTGTGTGTGTGTGTGTGTGTGTGTGTGTGTGTGTTTCGGGTGAATATGCCATGGTGGAAAAAGGTTGACAGGAGGAGACGTGAAGAAGGAGGAGGAGGAGGAGGAGGAGGAGGAAGAAAAGGAGGACCCAGAACACCAGAACACTGTCCCCAAAATGTACCTGGCGAAGAAGAGGAGGAAGATAGAAAGGAAGAGAAGAGAAGAGGGAGGAAGAGAGGAAGACAAGGAGTATTAAAAGAGGGGAAGGAAGGGGAGTAAGATAAAGGAAGAGTGGGTGGAAGAGACGAAGAAAACGTATAATGGAAAGAGAGAAATTGTGAATAAATAAAGTAGAGAGCAAATTGATATACTTCTTGACCTGCGGGGGGGAGAGAGAGAGAGAGAGAGAGAGAGAGAGAGAGAGAGAGAATTCAGGCACCTTGTTTTATTATGATTTGCAATTATCGTAATATTTTTATGGGCGTGTACCTCCGTATGTATGTATGTAAGTATGTATGTATGTATGTATGTATGTATATTGTTTGTATTTGTTCGAGTGTGGAGCGAAGTTGTGTATACTCCTAGTCATGATGGTGATGATTTGAAGTACTGTTAGTATTCGTATTAGTATTAGTAACAGAAGTAGTATTAGTAGTATTAGTAAAGATAGCAGTGTCATTAGCTGCGGAAAATCACTTTATATATTGTTTTTCTTATGTCGACATAAGAAAGACAATATATAAAGTGTATTTACGTAACTATTAACACTACTACAACTACTACTACTACTACTAACACTACTTCTGTTACTAATACGAATACTAATACTAACACTAATACAAATCATCACTATCATGACCGTCGTTGCCATCTTACCTGTAATCACTAGTGGACTGAGGCATCCTTCACCGGTTGCCTAATCACTTAACACAATCTGGGTTGACAGGGTTGACGTCCAGCATTCCATTCTTCCCTCACAACACGCTGACGAAGGAAGGATCGATGCCTCTTACAGATCTGGATGCTGATTCAAATACCCATGACATTGAAGACCGTATTCCGAGACTGCTTTCCTCTAATCATAAATATTTACAATGGCCACAAAGGAGATTAGTCGGGTTCCCATGAGTGTTCTCCGCGTTCATGGGGCAGAAGCGTGGTCAAACTATCGCTAGGTTCATAAAACTACCCATGGAAATAACCACAACCTGTACGGAAGCTTCATCAAATGTGAGTGTGTTAGTCCTTAAATGTCTGGAGTTTAGAAAAGAAACTGGACCTGAAGGAAAAGTCTGTGAGAACTGAACCGAGAACACCTGCACACATTTTCACAGTCCTCGTTAGCTGTGTCCAGTAAGCGTAGAAAAAAAAATGGAGTAAAGTAGTAAAGTAGTAAAGAATAAAGGATGATTGATTATGAAAATTTATTGTTGTTTGTTTTCTTTTCTTAGTTATTCATATGTCTGTTAAATACCCACAGTCGTATATTGATTTCGGTTTTGTGAGTAGCTGATCCCAGAACTTTTTTTTATTTCTTTATAAAGTATGTACTGAAAAGGTAAGCCATTTCTTATATGAATCTTCCGTAGAGTTACAGGATGTGGTATGTTGCTTGTATTGCCACTGTCATAGCCGTGTTATTTTTTTTTTTCTTTCTTACACCAAATGACGCAATCACGGTAAAAACACAGCAGGAAAAAGACCTCACAACAACCTCAAGTGTTTGCTTTTGTTGGGAAAGTGTCGATGGCTGAGGAGTGAGCAGAGGGCCACAAAAAGAGGAGATACGGGAGATAGCGCGCATAAAAAAGTTAGTATGGGAGGAGGTTTTTAGTTTCACTTTTCCTTGAGTCATGAAAAAAGAGGTATTATGAGATGCTCTTTTCCTCCTGATAATGGGCGTTGTGACATGGGACTCCGCATGGGGGCAGTTTTTATTTCCATTCTTCCGTTTCAGTGTCATAATCCGTTAAGTGAGCGCAGTTTTTATTTCCATTCTTCCGTTTCAGTGTCATAATCCGTTAAGTGAGCGCAGTTTTTATTTCCAATCTTCCGTTTCAGTGTCATAATCCGTTAAGTGAGCGCAGTTTTTATTTCCATTCTTCCGTTTCAGTGTCATAATCCGTTAAGTGAGCGCAGTTTTTATTTCCAATCTTCCGTTTCAGTGTCATAATCCGTTAAGAGAGCGCAGTTTTTATTTCCAATCTTCCGTTTCAGTGTCATAATCCGTTAAGTGAGTGCAGTACTTTTCCTCCCACTCCTTTATCCTCTATCGTGTACCCTCTCACCCCTTTCGTTTCTATTTATTTTTTGTATTTAACTTTTTATATTCCTAAGACTAAATAAAGCTACTATTATTATTGTCATTATTATTTTTATCGTGTACCCTCTCACCCATTTCG
>NC_066544.1:6832655-6935155 GCF_024679095.1 Eriocheir sinensis
CTCCACTCCCCACCGCCTTTTGTTCTCTTCTCCGCAACTCTTCGTCCTCTTCCCCTTTTTGCCGGCCGTCCGCTCCGCCAAGCCGGTCTTTGGGTCTCGCTCCTCCTCTGCGGCTTCGCTTTCTACCGCGACCCCGGAAACGTGTTCTCTGCGCCTGGTAACGCTGCGGGGGAAGGAAAAGAGGCAAAGGGAACGCTGCCCCTCCTGACGGGTGCCTGTTGGTGGCGTGCCCGAAAGTCAGTCACCCAGAGTCCACCCGCAGCTGAGGACGCGTTGACCTGGTGGTGATGACAGGGTGAGGGTGTTCCGAGGGTGTTAGGGTGAAGGGCGTGGCGGGACGAAGAGGAGAGGCGAGGGTCATCCTGTGGGCGGCGAGGGAGGGCTAGGAAAGGTGTGATGCCCGGGACATTGCCCGACGTAGAACCCTGAGAATTTCTCTCTCTCTCTCTCTCTCTCTCTCTCTCTCTCTCTCTCTCTCTCTCTCTCTCTCTCTCTCTCTCTCTCTCTCTCTCTCTCTCTCTCTCTCTCTCTCTCTCTCTCTCTCTCTCTCTCTCTCTCCACCCCCCCGCCCCCCGCACCGCCACGTTTGGACAGGCTTCAGCGGCTCATGACCGGCGGTGTTGAGGCAGGATTTGCATACACGCTAAGGTGGCGAGGAGAGGGTGATCCGTCTCTTGACCCGAACGCGGCCCTGTGACGCTACACACTGCTTTCAAGTGCCATTCATTTCCATCCTTCCTTCTTCCTCCTCCTCTTCCTCCTCCTCCTCCTCGTCCTTCTCTTTCTCTGAACTAGCTGCTCCGGGTATCCACCGCTTGACGCAACAGTCCTTCGCGGATCCTCAAGGTTGTTCTGCCGCTGCCGTCAGTTCGTACTCAGTGCTCCTCAGGCACGCCAGGCTCTCGCTGCTTCCCTTCCAGGTTGCTCCCCGGGCCGCCGAGAGAAGCTCAACAGGGAAAAAAATCAATAAAACTCGCTGCGTATAAGTATACACATGATGGAAATCCCCAATCAGTCTCGAAACTTAAATTAATTACTCTTCTGGCATCTTCCGTCGTCTTTTTTTTCAGGAACATCGTGCAGCCGCCTTGTTGTTGGCTCGGTCCTCGGTCCGCCTCCCTTACTGTAAGAAAACATTTACCTGTGAAATTCTCCTGTTAGTGTTTGAATCAGGCTGTCTGTGTAGGAAGTAGATAACGATGCAGTGCGTAAAGTATGAATAAAAAAAACAATGTAGAATGAATATTTCAAGCATTGCAAAAATGCCTGAGTTTGTAACTTTATCTCCTGGAATCGGCTGGTGAGCCTGTTGTGTCCGCGCTGCTGACTTCAGTGTGGGGGGGGTGGAGATGAGCTTCTTCGGTGAGTCATCGCGTTCATCACCGCCTGGATGCATTACTAGGGCGGTGACGGCACCTTTGATGAAGACGTCCTGCCCTCAGCTGGAGGCCGTGGGTCCTGCCTCCGCCTGTCCCTGGACGGGTGTGCAGCGCCTCCAGGCGGAGCCCTTCGCCGCCTCGGGGCCGGTGACGCGTTCAGGTCGCTGGATCACAATGGCGTGTTTGCTCGGCGCTACAAAAGTCTTTCTCCGCGGCGATGCTTCGTGCACTGCCACCCCAGGGCGACACACAGGCGTTCTCGACCTTGGGAACGCATGTGGCGCAGCGGGGACTTGCGTGGGGACAGGTTGGATTGGCGTGCACCCATGGGCTGCGTGCGTGGGGACGGTTGCCTCACACTTCATCTCAGGCCGTCCGGGTCAGCGGGTGCCATGTGGACCACGGCCAGCACGCCCGCGGCACCACTACAGGCAGGCCATGTGCCGCGGCCAAGCACAGCTCCTGTGTTGCCTGCAGAGTCACTCGCTGCTCGCGGCACACACCTTCACATGCCACCCACTCTCCGCCCCCACCCATGGCCCCTGCCCCGTGGGCCCGCCCACGGGGCAGGAGTATCGTGCACTCACTATGAAATTTTGACGTTGCGGAGCAAATATTTTTTCTAAGACTCACTGAAATTATATAGAATTATGCCAGTGCAGACTGACGCGGAGCAGTGATTTTAGATCACTTGGAGGTCAGACTTGGTGCGCCGCGCCAAGCTTGCAGTGGCGGGGCGGGGCATGGCGGGGCAGTGTCGGGAAGCAGGAGAACCAAGTATGTCTTCGCATAGAACACATGGCCCCCTCCTCCGTCTCCCCCCCCCTTGCCTTCCGTCCCTGTACTCGAGGAATTTGATCCCGAGAGTCCTTGCAATGGCACCGTCTGTCCTGCGGCGCCGCAAACTTACTCAAGTACAACCCGACCACCTCGCGGCCGCCACTCCCGCCAGCCGCGGCGAACCCTGCAGGCGGCGAGCGGAGGGATGGCTCGGGGCGCGGCGTGCTCCTCGCAAGCCTTCAAGTGTGTGACGGTGTATAATTGATTGATGCGCTCATAAACTGTCTGATATTTATCGTAATGAACGATTGCTTAAGAAAGACGAATAACGTTTCCATAATTATGGTAAAAATTAGAAATTCTCTCTCTCTCTCTCTCTCTCTCTCTCTCTCTCTCTCTCGTCGGCCATTACACAAGTGAGCTCATCGGTGACCTCGGAACCGCGCTATCACATGTTATCGCCACGGCTATTTATGGCTCCCTCCGATAAGCCGGGACGCTGGAGCCTGATGAAGGGATTCCGCGTTTTTTTTCAATTGTTTAGCTTTTTTATGTCGTAGCGAGGTATGGTTCCGTGTGTGTGTGTGTATGTTTGTGTATGTGTGTATGTGTGTGTGTGTGTGTGTGTGTATGTTTGTGTGTATGTGTGTGTGTGTGTGTGTGTGTGTGTGTGTGTGTGTGTGTGTGTGTGTGTGTGTGTGTTTGTGCTTTGTAGATGTTTTGGAGAGTGTAAGAGAGACAGAGTAAACACTGAAGTATATTGCCGCCCTTATCCTCTCCTCCCTCCTTTTACTCCTCCTCCTCCTCCTCCTCCTCCTCCTCCTCCTCCTCCTCCTCCTCCTCCTCCTCCAACAGACACTGCATTCAAGTCAAGTTTCCTCCGAGTTGATACAGATAACCGATGCTATAAATAAACAACCCCCCAAAAATAGCATTCAGACTACTTTCAGTTTCTGTGTGTGTGTGTGTGTGTGTGTGTGTGTGTGTGTGTGTGTGTGTGTGTGTGTGTGTGTTTATCATTGAATTAACATGTTTTATATTTACTTTGTGTGCCCATTAATTCATTCTCTGGTTTTCTTATATATATAAAAAATTAGGATCCTACATTATTATTACCAGACGCGTTAAGGAAATGGTACTGTTTTCAGATTAATAAGCGAGTAAATTTGCGCAACATAAAGATAAAGCATCTCCCAACTCATTACTTGCCTCATAAGGACGAATAATTTTGAAGCTTTATAATTTATCTGTTAGTTTCTTATTTTTTCAACACTGAAACGGGTAGTCTTTTTACCTAACAAGTTTCGAAAATAAACGTGTTCTCACCTAAGACTTTTCTATTTTTTTCTCTCTCTCTCTCTCTCTCTCTCTCTCTCTCTCTCTCTCTCTCTCTCTCTCTCTCTCTCTCTCTCTCTCTCTCTCTCTCTCTCTCTCTCTCTCTCTCTCTCTCTCTCTCTCTCTCTCTCTCTCTCTCTCTCTCTCTCCTCTCTCTCTCTCTCCTCTCACCCTCTCCTCCTTCCACCCTCTTCCCATTCTCCTTCCACTCCCATCCATCCCAAGGCATAATCCACCCTCATCTCTACTCCCAAAACCTTATACTCAACCTTATGCTTGCCCTCAACCATATCTTATTCTCCCCAGTGCCCATTAATACCCATCTCTGTAACCCAATATCTCCCTTCTCTCATCTCCTCTAGTCAGCATTACCTTCCTCTTCTCTCTCATCTCATTGCCTCTAACCAGCAACATTCTTCGTCGGCATTTCTTCTCTTTTAGCCCATCACCTTTCTCTTACGTTTCTTCTTACAGCTCGTCTATTCAACCTCATTCATCGTTACTACTATTCCTTTAAGCTCTTCACTCTCTTCTCTCTCTTCTCGCCTCTTCCACACAGCATCTTTCCTCGTTGCCATCCTCCCTTCACCCCTCAAGTAAAACAATGCCTCGAGTCACGGATGGGGGGCGGTGAGTCACGGGGGGTGGTCACTCTTCGCTGGCCAAGGCACTGGTTGCGCAAGGTCAAGCTGGGGTCACAAGGGTCAGGCAGGAGGGACGGAGGCTCTGTGTGTGTGTGTGTGTGTGTGTGTGTGTGTGTGTGTGTGTGTGTGTGTGTGTGTGTGTGTGTGTGTGTGTGTGTGTGTGTGTGAGAACAGGGCCACGTGATATGGTAGGTAGGCATTCATATTCGTTTTTGCATCACCCCATCCCGGAAAACTGGTGAAAAATATCGTTGATAAATACATCGCCGAGGAAATGGATCGCTGGCACCCAACGAACAGCGATAAGCCAGGGTGCCGCGCTGACCGCATGGTATATAAGGCCGGGAAGCCACGACGGAGCACCACTCTCTACTCAGAGCCGCTAACGCTCGCACCTACCGCAGACCCGCTCGCTGTGCAACCCGTGAGTCGCCACGCCCAACACTCTGAGGGAGGAGAGACACTGAGCCTGAAGAAACTTCTTGGGCTGTTCTTAGTGTTCTTGCCTGAGGACTCCCGAGGCTGTGCTGACGCCTCTTTTCGTGACTCCTGCTCACTGAAGACCCTCAAGTTTACGTCTTCGTCATGGATGTCGTGAAGGAGAACCTGGACACTGGCATCCTGCTCGCCCCTGCCATGGTCGCCGTCTACCTGATCGTGGTGCTGGAGAGTTACCTGCTGGAGAGCACGACCTTCAACTACGTCTTTCAGATGTAAAAGGCGATAGAAGAGTTCCTGGACGGAGGCGTGTTGGCCGTGTCGGCGCCGAGCGTGGCGCAGTCTGGGAAAAAGAAACGCAGAAGCTCGTCGACGCTTGTCCTACCCACGTACGCTGCCCGGCGGCCGCCGCGATGGAGAAGTATTTTGTTATCGGCGGCGAGGAGGGCGGCGTCCTGCACCACCTTGGCTCCGTCTGCACCACACACGGGAGCCCACGCGAGACGCCCAGGACTCCCGCCAGGCGCAAAGAAGTGTTCACCCGCGGCTTCCCGGAGTGCAAGGCAAAGACGTCGCTGCCTCCGTGGGCCGCCGCTGGCCCCCTGCCGCCCACCATAGCCGCCGTACTGCTGGTGGCGGCGGCGGTGGTGGCGATGGTGCTGATAGTGTGTTTGTCGTTTGAAGCCCAGCTGGCCGAGGACATTACCTTCAAATATGTGTTCCAGATGTAGTGTGTAGCAGTGCCTTTGTGTGTGTGTGTGTGTGTATGTGTGTGTGTGTGTGTGTGTGTGTGTGTGTGTGTGTGTGTGTGTGTGTGTGTGTGTGTGTGTGTGAGTGTATGTCAAAAACTCGACACACGTTACTTTCCACAACTAGTCAGTAAGACGATGGAGGCTTTGCCTGATGCTTGTACAAAGATGTCATGTCCCGTTTTTTATAGCAGATCTATTTTTCTATACGTTGACTAATTTATAAATATATGATGAATATCTTGCTCCTGAGTCTCCTTCCTCACCCCACGCACCTCCACCTGTACGGGGACGCGCAGACAGAGACAGACAGACAGGCAGGCGGGCCAATGGGAGGCGAGGAAGTGCCGTCCGTCAGCCAATAGGGGAGCAGCAGCAGCCGTACCTAGAGAAAGACTAAAGTGTTGTTGGCCCGGGGGCGGCAGATCAATAATACGGGGACGATGAAATATGACGGAACACAATAGAAAAAGAGAGTATGGAGACGCTACATGATAAATTGTACCGAGGAATAGCCAATCGAAAAGGGAATACGGCAAGTGTTTCCTCTGTCCACGACTACACTGAACACGAAAAAAATATATTGAGACGAAGAGCTAAAAAGAAAAAATTATATATACCTTGAACTTCGGGGAGGAGAGGAGATGGACGGGATCAAAGAGGACACCAAGAAAAAAAAGTAGAAGCAAGAAAGAAAACAAAACGAGGAAACGAACCAGTCAAGCAGGACGGCGTGAAATTTGAGAACGTGGTTATAGGGAAGGGAAGGGAAGGGAGGCGATGAGGATATTTGTAAATGGGGAAGGAATAAAACAACAACTGGAGCAAAGGAAGGAGAGAAAGCAAGACAAGAGAAAGGGGAATAAAATAAGAAGAAAGAATGCTTGATGAAGGAACTGAAGGATGAAGAAGAAGGAGGAGATAAAGAGGATGGGGACGAAGAGGAGGAGGAGACAGAGAAAGAACGGAACAAAAACGATATATTTTCTCTTCACTGAGTAGCAACACCCTGAAGAGAGAGAGAGAGAGAGAGAGAGAGAGAGAGAGAGAGAGAGAGAGAGAGCACCGCGTTAAGAAAGCAAGAGGAAAAGGAGGGAGGAAAGCAGAACAATAAAGAGAAGGTGAAAAGAAAAAAGGCAAAATAAAGAGGAGAGAGAGAGAGAGGAGGAGTAAGAAATGGAAGAAAGAGGAGAAAGAGGAATAGGAAACGAGGAAGAATTAATAAAGGAGAAAAAAAAAAGTTGAAGAAAGAGAAAAGAAGGCAAAATAAAAAAGAGAGAGAGAAAGGAGGAGTAAGGAATGGAAGAAAGAAGAGAAAGAGGAACAGGAAACGAGGAGAAAAAGGAGAGAGAAAAAGAGGAGTTGAAGAAAGAGGAAAGAAGGTAGAAGTAAAGAGGAGGAGGAAGAAGGGTATAAAGCGGCGGAAGAACGAACAGTATGATAAATAGGGGCGAAGGTAGAATTAAGGAGAGGAAGGAGAGTAAAAAAGCAATAAAAGAAAGAAAGTGGGAGGAAGAGGAAAGAATATGATGTTAGAGAGTGGGAAGAGGACTTGGGTAAAAGCAGTGAAAGAAAGAGGATCAGGAGGAGAAAAAGGAGTCAGAAAGAGGAGAGAGAGAAGTGGAAGAAAGAGGATCAGGAAGAGGAAAAGGAGTCAGAAAGAGAAGAGAGAGAGAAGTGAAAGAAAGAGGATCAGGAAGAGGAAAAGGAGTAAAAAAGAAGAGAGAGAAGTGAAAGAAAGAAAAGTGTGAGAAAGAGGAAAAAAAAGGTGACGCTAGAAGAGGGAATAAAGTAAAAGCGGAGAATTAAAGAGGATAAGAAGAAGGAAGAAGGAAAATAAAGAAATGACCAAAAGAAAAGTGGGAGAAAGAAGGAAAAAAGGTGACGTATAGAAGAGGGAGTACAGTAAAAGCAGAGAATTAAAGAGGATAAGAAGAAGGAAGAAGGAAAAAAAATAAATGACCAAAAGAAAAGTGGGAGAAGGAGAAAATACGTAAAGTTACAAATAAGGGAAGAGGATTAGGAGGAGAAAAAGTAGGAGGAAAGAAAGTAAGTAAAGTTAGAGAGGAAAGAAGAGGAACAAAAGCAGTAGAAAAAAGAAGGTAGAATTAAAGAAAAGGAAGGATAGAAAAACAGCGAAGCAAGAAAACAAGAGAAAGAGAAAAGAAGGCAAATAAAGTTAGAGAGAAAGGAAAAGGAACAAAAACAGTAGGAAAAAATAAGTTAAAATTAAAGAAAAGGAGAGAAAAACAGCGAAGAAAGAGAAAAGAAGGCAGAGTTAAAAGAAAGGAAAGAGGATTAAATACAGTGGAAGGAAAGGAATCAGCAGGACAAAGAGCTGAGGGAAGGATAAAAAAACAGTGGAAGGTAAAAAAGTGGAAGTTTGAAGAAAGAAAGCAAATATAGAAGAGAGGGAAGAGGAGTAAAGTAAAAGGAGTAGGATGAATAGGAGTGTAAAATTAAAGATGAAAAAAAAAGTATTAAAAGAAAAGTGGGAAGGTAAAGCAAGAGGACAAGGAGAGTAGAGAAAAAGCAGTGGAAGGAGGGGGATTAGCAGGAGGAAGAGGCGGCAGAAAGCAGGTAAAGGTGCGCGCAGGTGGAAGAGCGTCGGCGACTCTGCTCGATCTTCTGCTTGAATGCCTCACTGCCTGGCGAGCCCTGACGAGGCGGACCTGGCGGGGGGGGGAGAGAGAGTGTGTGTGTGTGTGCATGTGTGTGTGCAGTAAATATAAAGGGTCGTACACACAGAGCTCCCTTGTGTGTGTGTGTGTGTGTGTGTGTGTGTGTAGCAAGGGTTCACTCCGCTCCGAAACATCTGTGTATGACAAGTGTTGTGACCCTCCTCCCTCCCCCCCTTCGTCTCTCTTTGGTATACACACACACACACACATACACACATACAGAGAGAGAGAGAGAGAGAGAGAGAGAGAGAGAGAGAGAGAGAGAGAGAGAGTGGTCCACTTATGCACACAAACATTTGAGAATCTGTTTAGGCTACCAGGAAACTGTGTAATTCACCACGGCCTGATCACGAGTTGGACTTGCTTTCGCCAGCAGGTATCCTCCCGACGAGAGCAAGTGCTCATTATCGTCGATCTCTGGGTACTGCCAAGACCTCACACAGCACACACCCCATCCCCCTTGCTCAAAGGGGGACAGTAACCACTCCTAGTCAACGGAAAGAATCCGGCCTGAGCGGGGCTCAAACCGCCGCCTGTTTGGCCGTGAAGCGCGCAGCGCTCTAACCGAATGAGCTACCGGAGCGGTGTGTGTGTGTGTGTGTGTGTGTGTGTGTGTGTGTGTGTGTGTGTGTGTGTGTGTGTGTGTGTGTGTATGTGCTAACGTCCGTCTGTCTGTTGATGTCTTACGTAACGGTGTGTGTGTGTGTGTGTGTGTGTGTGTGTGTGTGTGTGTGTGTGTGTGTGTCCTTGGTGCTCGATTAGCCCCGTCCAGTGGTATTTCCTCACACACACACACACACACACACACCACCGACAAAAAAATCTATCACCAGCCATCCTCATTCCTTATGTTTGTCGCCTTCCCCTCCTTTTCCCAACTCTCCCCATCCGTTCTTCTCCGTTTCCCAATCCTCCCCTTCCCTTTCCCTTCCTTCCCCAACCCTCCCCTTCCCTTCCCCTCCCCTCACCAACCCTCCTCTCCCTTTCCCTTCCCCTCCCTTCCCCAACCCTCCCTTTTCCTATCACTCCCCTTGCCCTTTTTCCCTTCCCTTCCTCCCCATCCTTCCCCTCCACTTCCTTCCTTCCCTCCCTTGCCCTTTTCCCCTTCCTTTCCTCCCTATCCTTCCCCTCCTTCTCCTCATCCCCTTCCCTTCCCCAAACCCAACCTTCCCTAACCTTCCCCCTTTCACCACCCATCTCCCCCGTCAAGTCTCTTATCGCTACCTTCCGCTCGTCGCTGCATGTTTTGATAAGAAATAAATAAAAGAGAGAATGAAAATAAGCGAATAATTAATGATCCGTCTAGTCTCTCTCTCTCTCTCTCTCTCTCTCTCTCTCTCTCTCTCTCTCTCTCACCCACTAATTACTTTGCTCCGCTTTATTTAGTGTTTGTTTGGTTGTTTGTTTGGTTGTTTGTTTGGTTGTTTGTTTGGTTGTTTTCGGACGTTTTGAAAAGAATGCACCGGGTATGTTTTATTTTTATTTTTATGGAGAGAATGTTTTAAAGTATTTTCTCGCTCGTATGTTATGTGGTTTTGCTTTTATTTTATGTTTTCGTCCATTAATTTCACCCATTGTATTTCCTCTCTTGGTTAATTCCTTGTTTTCATTCCTTCTTCTTTCTGCACTCTTTGTATTCTTCGTGTTTTAATGTTTATATCAGATAATTCTTGCCTCTGCCTCCCATTGTATTTCATCTACTGTATCATATCTTTTGTTTTAATTACGTCTTCTTTCTACTTGTATTCTTCGTATTTTATTGTTTGTGTCAGATAATTCCTTCCTCTACCTTCCACTGTATTTCATCTACTGTATAATTTCTTTTGTTTTAATTTCCTCTTCTTTCTACTTTCTTTGATATCGTTATTTTTATGTCATCCAATAATTCCCTTCCTCTACCTTCCACTGTATTTCATCTACTGTATAATTTCTTTTGTTTTAATTTCCTCTTCTTTCTACTTTCTTTGATATCGCTATTTTTTTATGTCATCCATTAATTTCCTTCTTTCTACTAACAGTCTATTCCCACAATGTTGATTTCCTCTACTACTTAATACCTTATGTTTTAATCCCTTCCTCTCTCTCTTTTACTATTTTATTTCTTTTTATATTATTTATCGTCCTTTTTTTATATCATCCAATAATTTCCTTCTTTCTACTAACAGTCTATTCCTACAATTTTGATTTCCTCTACTACGTATTTAATTCCTTATGTTTTAATCCCCTCCTCTCTTTCTCTCTCCTTTTTACTATTTTAATCCTTTTTATATTATCTATCGTCTTTTTTTTTGTCTGCGCGTCCAAGGTATGTTAAGTAACCCGTAAGAGTACACCACGCCAGACCACCACCAGCAACAACAACAGCAACAAAAAACAGCAACAACAACAACAGCAAAAACATGACCACCACCACCACGTCCTCTTCTTACCCCACGTTTTTATATCTTTTTTTTTTTTGGACCTTCCTTTATGTGCGTACTCTTTAGCGCTGCCCTGCTGTACGTACGTGTGTGTGTGTGTGTGTGTGTGTGTGTGTGTGTGTGTGTGTGTGTGTGTGTGTGTGTGTGTGTGTGTGTGTGTGTGTGTGTGTTCTCTCTCTCTCTCTCTCTCTCTCTCTCTCTCTCTCTCTCTCTCTCTCTCTCTCTCTCTCTCTCTCTCTCTCTCTCTCTCTCTCTCTTTGTCCCTCTTCCCTTCTTTGGGCCCTCACGTCATAGGCTGCCTCTCCCTTCCCTTATCTTCCTCCTCCTCTTCCTTATTTTCCTTTATGCGTGGATCATTACGTCTTGGCTATTATCTCCCTCTAAAGGAGTGGATGTTATACGGTTCGGAGATGAGCACCGCAGCCACGCGCACCTGTAACGTATCCACCCACCTTTACCTTTACCTTTTTTTTATGTTAACGCTGTCTTGCCCTGCTCCTTATCCTACTTAAATGTATCCTCCTTTTCCTAATAAATCTATCACTATTCCTATTATTTTCTGTTTTCCACCTGTTCCCTTTTTTCCCTCTGTCCCCTTTTTCCTCTTTATTCACCACTTCTTTTTTCCCTATTCTTCTCCTGCCCATCTTGTAATTTTGTCCTGCTCCACCTCTTCATTTCCCTTTGTCCCATTTCTCTTCATTATTCTTCACTTCCCCAGTTTGTACTCTTGTTCTCCTCCTCTTCCTCCTCATTCCACACACTGCTCTGTTTCTTCCATTTTGCACTGTCTTACATTTGATCCTGTCTTCTTCTTCCTCTTCGTTCCTCGTATTTATCTATTTATGTTCATTCTCCTTCTGTTTAGCTCTTATTTATATCCTCTTCTTGTTCATTCCACACTACTACTCCATATCTTTCCATTCTTCACCTGGCCAGCTTTTAATATCTTCCTCTTCTTCCTCTTTATTTCCCATCTTTATTATTTTCCATTCTTTACCTGGCTAGCTTATAATCCTGCCCTCCTCCTCCTCTTCATTCCCTACTGCTTCATCTGTCCTCCTCTTCCTCTTCATTCCTCATTTCCATATCCTCCCATTCTCCACCTGGCCTCCTTTTCCCCTTCATTCCCCATATTCATATCCTTCTATACTCCCCACCTGTCCAACGTCTACGTAATCCTGCCGAAGTCCTTCCCGCCTCTAACCTCCTCTAGCCCTCCTCATCACCCACCTGACCCTCTCATAACACCTGCTAATTAGTGTCCCTCACCTGGCCATCCGTAAGTCACCTGGTCGTCTTAAAATACCTTCTAATTAGTGTTTCTCCTCTGGTCATCCTTTAAGCTGCTTACCCTTCACTGTGTATCCTTGTGTCCTATCCAGTGACTCTCCTTCCCTCTTCTCTCTTGTGCCTTTCCTCTCCTGTATCTCTTCTCTCCCCTTCTCTCTTCTGCCTCTTGTGCCTCTCTTGTAACATCTCCTCTTCTTTGTCTCTCCTTTCCTCTCCTCTCTTTTGCCTCTTGTGTCTCTTGTTCTTCTCTTCTCCTGCGTCTCCTTCACCGTATCTCCTCCTAAGGGCGTGGGGTAGCTACGGAGGGGCGTGGGCGTGGCTGTGTGGCTCCTATCTCGCACAATTAGTTCTCCGTGTTGCGGTAGGCGTGGGGCCCAACACACGGCGTGGCCCGCGCTGCTATATCTTCATTTACCTTGTTTGGCCTTCCTTTGTGTCCGGGCAGGGCGGCTTCTCACCTGCCTCGTTCTTCTTTTCACACCTTTGCGGTCGCTCATTTGCACCTGGCCTCGGCGGGTGTGTGTAGAGGTGGTTTTGTGTAGATGTTTTATGGGTGTGTACGCTTTTTTTTTTTTTTTCGTTTTCTTTTCTGTATTTTTTCACTTTGCATCAGACTTTTTTTTTAATATCTTTTGAGGTGTTTTTTCCCTTCGTTCTTCTTTTTTTTATTTTCCAGTTTACCTCAGATTTTTTTTCTTTTCCTTCAAGGTGTATGTTTTCTCCTCGTACTTTTTTTCGCTTTACATCAGACTCTTTATATATTTCCCCTTCGTTCTTCTTTTTATTTTTATTTTACAGTTTACCTCATTTTTTAAGGTTTATGTTTTCCCTTCTTTCTTTTTACCACACCATATCTTTTTTTTTCATTTATTTAAGAGGTGGTTTTCCTATCGTACTCCTTTGTTTTGTTTTTTCACTTTACTTCACAGCCTTTTTTTCTCTCACACACACACACACACACACACACACACACACACACACACACACACACACACACACACACACACACACACACACACACACACACACACAAACACACACCTTGACACTCATCCACACCTCCCCCACTATTGCGTCTGTATAATCTCTGTTTACTCCTACCTCCCTTTTCCATTTTCACTGTGCATATATATTTTTCTCTGTACTTCGTCTTGTATTTCCATCTCCTCTGCTGTTGCCGTTTTCCTTTTTTTTCTTCCCTCTTTGTCCCCATGACACATCTGTACTCCCCCCTCCCTTCCCCACACCTCCCCTTTCCCATTCCCCATACCTCCCCACCCTTCCACAAACCTTCCCACAGCTAACCACCCTCATCGCTGTGTATCTTGTGTGGGTGTAGGTGTGGGTGTAGAAGGCAAACATCACTCCCGTCATGGTTTTGTAATGGTGGTGATGGTGGAAAATGTGATGGTGGTGATGGTGTTTACTGATGGTGATGGGTGTATGGGATGGTGATGATGGTAATGGTAATGGTGTTCTGAGTATGGTGATGGTGGAAAAGGTGATGATGGTAGGGCTAGTAATGGTGACAGACGTAGTGTATCAAGCTGGTAATGGTGAAGGTGTTAGTGATGATGAGATAGTGGTGATGATGGTGATGCTGGTAGAGTATCTAGAGGGGGGGTATGGAGATGATGGTGTTAGTTATGAGGTAGTGATGGTGATGAGTTGGTGTTGTCAGGCCTTTCAGGCAGTGTGGTTTGATGATGGTGATGATGATAAGGATGGTGGTAGTGTACGAAACTGGATTGGTGATGATGGTGGTGATGGTGACACTGGAGTTCGTTGTATAGGTAGTGGTGATGCAGGTGGTTGCGTCATGGAGGTGATGATGTTATGAAGCGGTGGTGATGCAAGGGGTAATGTGATGGTGGTGGTGGTGTCTGTGGTAATGATGATGATGATAAAGTGATGGAGAAGGGGCGGTGATGCAAGTGGTGATGATGATGCAGCTCGTTGTATAGGCGGTGGTGATGATGGTGGTAGTGGTGATGATGATGGTGGTGGTAACGGTGGTGGTGGTGGTGGTGGTGTATCAGTCTAGGGTCTGGATGGGTATGGGTAACGGGAGGGACAGGTGTAGGGGGTCGGTGGGAGGGGGGAAGGGGGGGGGAAAGGACAGAAGGGCGGAAGGGGTGGTTGATTTCAAGGCTATAAGGGAAGGGAAGGGAAGTAGGGGAGGATGAAGGGAAGGGCGAGGGGTAATTCGTTCCCATCCTCTCCCCCCCCCCCCACCCTAGTTAGACAGATCCCCCCTTTAACGTTCTCAACATTGCCCCTTCCCCCTCCCCCCCTCCACCCACTCTTTCTACCCTAACGCCACCCTTTACCCCGGGGCACCGTGATAAAATTATAGTGAGAGAGAGAGAGAGAGAGAGAGAGAGAGAGAGAGAGAGAGAGAGAGAGAGAAGGGAGGAAAGCAGGTGAAGGCAAAAGGGAACTAAGCAAAAAAAGGGAGGGACGAAGGAGGGAAGGAAGAAGGGTAGAAGCAAGGTATGGAGGGAAGGAGGAGGAGGAGGTAAGGAAGGAGAGGGAGGTAGGGACAAGGTTGTAGGGAGGTTAGGTAAGGACAGGGCGAGAGGGAGAGAGGAGGGGGGAGAGAAGGAATGTAAGGGAGGGAGGGAGGGAGGGAGGGAGGAGTACTCACACTTCCTACTGACCCAGTGATCGAGTCCCTCCCTCCTTCCCTCCCTCCTGGGTGTGTCCTGCGAGGAGGAGGAAGATCGGCCGTTTCTTCCTTGTTGTTGTTGTTGTTTTATCATTTTCGTCCTTTTTGTTTTCTTCTTCTTTTGTTTTGTCTCCTTTTCTTCGCTTCTTTTATTCCTTTTCATTTTTCGAGTCTTCTGTTGTTGTTTCTTAATGTATCTCCCTTTTCTTTGCTTTCTCTCTCTCTCTCTCTCTCTCTCTCTCTCTCTCTCTCTCTCTCTCTCTCTCTCTCTCTCTCTCTCTCTCTCTCTCTCTCTCTCTCTCTCTCTCTCTCTCTCTCTTCGCTTATTTATCTCATTATCTACCGTTCAAGGTCGCTTCATTGTGCATGTTATCCGTTGCATTGTCCTTTCTCTCTCTCTCTCTCTCTCTCTCTCTCTCTCTCTCTCTCTCTCTCTCTCTCTCTCTCTCTCTCTCTCTCTCTCTCTCTCTCTCTCTCTCTCTCTCTCTCTCTCTCTCTCTCTCTCTCTCTCTCTCTCTTTTATATATATGCGACGTCATGACTTTGGAAGGGAAACAATCGGCTTCATGCGTGTACATGTGTGTGTGTGTGTGTGTGTGTGTGTGTGTGTGTGTGTGTGTGTGTGTGTGTGTGTGTGTGTGTGTGTGTGTGTGCATTAATGCCCTAAAAACAGGTTATGTGCTTTCTTTCATTTCTTCCTCCTCCTTTATTAAGTTCTTTATTCATTACTTCTTTATTTATGTGTTTCTCTATTCCTGAAACAACTTTTTATCGAGAATCTGTTTGTCATTTCATTTATCATTGTTTATTTACTTCTCCTTTGTTTACTCGGTTACGTAATCATTCATTCAGGTAATTATCGGTGTGGTGGGTTGCCAGGTAACCGTCTGGGCACTAATGAGGGAAGGGGAGGGAAAGGAAGGGGAAGGGTAGGGAAGGGAAGTGGTGGGAAGGGAAGAGCAAGGTATTGGAAAGGAAGGAAGGAGAAAGAAGGGTCAGGAAGGAAAGGAAAGGAAAGAAAGAGGAAGGGACGGGAAGGGGAAGGAAGAGGAAGGGGAAGGGGAAAGGTATCGAAAAGGAAAAGAACGAAAAGGAAGAAAGAAGAAAGGGAAAGAAAAAGAGGAAAGAGGAAGATCAATGGAGACGAATAAAAATTGGAGGAAAATAGGAGCAGGAGTAGGAGGAGGAGGACAGGAAGAAGAGGAGAAAGAGGAGGAGGAGGAATAGGAGAAAGGACAGAGGGTACGTCTTGGCGTGGGTAAGGAAGGGAGAGTGGGGGAGGGGGAGGGGGGCTGCAGCCTTAGAAGGGGAAGGAAAGGGGGGGGAGGGGAGGAGAGACCAGGGGGAAGGTGGAGGTGGCATACTAAAAGGAGATACATTGTGGGTGAGGAGGAGGAGGAGGAAGAGAGGAAGGATAAGCATTTGCGAAGGAGGAGGAGGAGGAGGAAGAGGAGGAGGAGACACCTGAAAAAGAGAATGGTTGGAAGCTGAGATGCCTTAAGTGAGAGGAGAGAAAGAGGAAGGGGGAGGAGGAGGAGCAGCTACGGGGGGGAGGAGGCAAGAGGAGAGTAAAGAAGACACCTGGCAGTAGTGGGGGGCGGGGGGACGTGGGAGAGGTGAGAGGGGGTGGTTGGCAGGTTGGGGGCGGCGGAGGGGTGGGATGAGGTACACTTATGATGGAGGGGAGCAGGTTTTGGAGGGGAGTGGGCGTTGCATAGCTTCTCCCCCTCACTGGTTTATTACTACATTGATTTCCACTTCAATTAAGGCTTTGAGCTCTGAACGTCCTCCCCGTCCCGTGCAGGCATTCCTTGGGTCCTGCCGGTAACAAGGCGCCCGGGACGATCGAGGACTCTGAGGACGGTCGTTATTTCCGGAGTATTCTTGTGTACTGTGCTGGGGAAGGAGGGGGAGGCGCATGGAGAGGGGCTATTGGGGGGAGGGGATGGGTTTGGGCGGTTTAAGCGTGGGCTGGGAAGGGATGGGATAAGGACAGAGGGCGTGGGCGGCAAGGCGCGAAGGAACAGGAGTGACTTGAGCCTGGCGGGGGAATGACGCGTTTCCGTCCTCCGTGTATTGCCGTCTTAAGTGGAGCTGACCATATGACGGATGCTGCCGCTGCGGGAGGGGGAGGGTGGGGAGTGCGTGGGTGGCAGGGTGCGGGTGGTGTTGGCAGGGCCGCGGCGTCACCTTGGGCGCCGCGTGTGCGTCCTGCCGCAGCTGAAGGTGACGGGGTCGGCGGTGACGCAGTGCTGAGGGTGGTCGCTGGGGAGTATCGTGGCCGTGGTCAGGGCGGGGCGGGGCAGGGTGCGAGGGTACACTCGGGAGTCGCTAGCCACGGAGCGGGCGGCGTGACCTTCAGGGGCCGCCGGTGAGGATGAGAACGCCGAGTGGTACGCCCGTGGCCCGCGGCGCCGCGGGTGACGCACAGGAAGCCGCGCACCGCTTGTCTGGGCCTGCCGAGCCGCCCCCCGGGTGGTGGTGGGGCGGCTGTGTACACGCGGGAGGTGTACATGTGCACGGAGGCCGCCACTCAGCGTTACAGTGACGAGTCGTCGCTCGAGGCACACCTGAGTGGCGGCCGCACCTGCTGAGCGCCGCCTGACGGACGGCGCGGCTTACGTAACCATCCCCCGCGACCTTCTGCCTCCATACATAGAAGCGCGTTACGACGCAGGACTCGTGTGTTTACTGGAAAAACCGGAATCGGTGTTTTGGAGTAATGGCCCGACACGAGGCGATGATGGGGGCTATAAAAGGCTGATTAACGCGGGACACACACCGCCTCGTCCCTCTGGCCATTGTTGCACCGCCGCCTCCCTCCCGCAGCCCCGCCGCCACCAGGCAACGGCGGGTGCGTCGGGAATTCCTTGAAGCACGAGGCTTCCTGCTGGTTTCCTACTAGCGAGGAAGCGGCTGTATGGAGGACCCCATGAGTCCTCCCCAGGCAATAAGGGTCCACTTCCTCCCTCCCTCAATTACCAGAGACAGCGATGATGGCGGAGGTGGTGGGCCGGAGTAGGGTGGTGGCACTGCGCGGCCACCGAGCCGAAGCAGTGCCTAGGACGCACCAACTCGAAATGCTGTTGTTTGTTTCCCTGAAGGGCGTGCCTCCCGCAGCCCCGCCGGCGTGACTCAGCGCGGGACAATGCACAGCATAGAGTCAACCCAGCCTGGCGTCGCCGCCAAGCTGTTTTCCCAAAAATATAGAGATTACTTATTTGGCTGTCGCTGTTCCCCCCGGTGCCGGCAGCCATTCCAGCCTTGTGCAGCCTTGTGGAAATCTGGGGCTCGTTCTGTCCTGTGGGGAATGAAACTCTATAAAACAATGCACAACCTCGTGTGTGTGTGTGTGTGTGTGTGTGTGTGTGTGTGCAAGTCACCGCGGTGCGCATCATGGTGTAGGGGCGGGGGCTGGGGTGCGGGTGTGCCCATACACGGCGTCAGTGCGTCCATTAGTGTTGGTGCTGCGTCAGGGTGTCGCCGTGACCCAGTGATCCTCAGGCTGTGCCGGGCTGACCCTGCCCTGCCTCGCTGGGTCACGGCCGTCTGAGGGGCGGGGCCGGCAACACCCTCGCCCGCCGCCCCGGCACGGAAATGAGACTGACGGCCGGAAAGAAAAATACGAAAAAGACAGAATTAAGTATTCCGGGAGTGCGTATGGCGTGATAGCCTGTGCGGAGGAGGGAAGAAAGAGAAGAGAGGAAATGAGATGCGCGGAGTAAAGGAGTAGAAGGGATAGTGAGGGTGATGGAAAGGAAAGGAATTATACGATAGGAAGAAAACTCAAAATCATTAGAAGAAAAGGGGTTTAGGGACGGGAAAAAATTGCTCATAGTAACTTGTGAACTTGAGAACAAAGCTTTTGGCGGATTGGAAATAAATAATGACGAAGGAGAAAGAAAGTATAATAATAGCAGAGGGCGTAGAGGCGTGATAAAGAAGGGAACGAGAGAGAGAGAGAGAGAGAGAGTGCAAAGAGATCACGTGTATAGGAGGGAGGAGTTCGGTGATGGTAGAAAGGGTGGAGGAGGGAGGGAAGGGAGGAAGGGAGGGTATGTGAGGGGGGAAGGGTACGTAGGGGGGGAGGCACTCATCCCATTCAGTGCCATAACCTCTCTACCTCTACTTTTACCCTTTACCTCCTCCTCCTCCTCCTCCTCCTCCTCCTCTTGTGGGTCTGTGTACGTTCATCTCATCTCGTCCCTCCTCCTCCTCCTCCTCCTCCTCCTCCTCGCCCACTTCCTCTTTCATCGTTCCCTCTCATCGTTGTTGTTGTTATTGTTGTTGTTGATTGTTGTTGTTGTTGCTGATATATATAGATAATATTGTTGGTGTTTCTGGCAATGTTTATTTATTTTATCTTCCTCTTCTTCTTCTTCTTCTTCCTCTTCTTCTCCTCATCTGCCATTTCCTCCTCGTATATCAGATAATCTTTGCTCATATATATTTACATGCATACCCTTTTTTCTGTACCCCATCTTCCTTTCCTCCTCCTCCTCCTTCTTTTCTATACATCGCGCTGGAAAAAAGAGAGAGATAGACAAGGAAGAAAGAGGAAGAGGTGATGATGGGGAAAGATGGAGAGGAAGAAATTACTGACAGAAAGAATGAAGAAGGAGGCCATGAAGAAAATAAAAGAAACGAAGACATTAAGAAAAGGAAGAAAGGGAGAGAAGAGGAAAAAGAGGAAGGGATGTGTGAAGAAGTGCAAGTGGAAAAAAAGAATGAAGAGATGCAGAAGGATAGGAATAGAGGGATTGAGAGAAAGAGAGAAAGGGAGTGAAGGAATGGAGGAATTGAGAGAAGATAAAAGAGAGAAAAGGAGGGAAGAGTTGGAGAAAAGGAAGGAGAGAGGAGTGGAAGGATTGAGAGAAGTAGAAAGAGAGAAAGGAACAATGGGCGGAGGGAAGAATGAAGGGGTGGAGGAATGGAGGGATAGAGAGAAGTTAAAAGGGAGAAAGGACGAGTGGGTGGAGGGAAGGGAGAAGTGGAGGGAAGGGTGGAGGGGCGTGTGTGTTGCCGGGCTGGTGGAGGTCAGGGCGCCTCTCCTTATCGCCATACGCATGAGGGAGAAGGAAGGAGGGAGGGAAGGAAGGGAGGGGGATAAGGGAGAGGAAAGTGAAGGAGGTATACAGAAGAGTTGGGTTGAGGAGATAAGGCAAGAGAGAGAGAGAGAGAGAGACCATACACTACTATGCTCTCTCTTTATCTACTTATCGTCATTCCCCTTTTCTGCACTTGTTGTATCTTGTTATTCCCTGTTTTCTCTTGTTCCTCTTTCCATTCTTGTCTTTCTTTACTTTCGTCTCCCTTCTTGCTCTCTGTTCCTTCTATTCCTTCACTTTTTTTTCTTTTCTGCTTTCTCTGTTTTTTTTCTCGTGTGCTTCCCTTCTCTATTTCTAACATCAATATTTTTTCTTCCTTTCCTTTCTTCTTTCCTCTTTTCTTGTTGCCAAACTTTCTTTTCTTCCTATTCTCGTCAACGTATGTCAGCTTAACGAATTTTCTTTTTTTCTTTCTTCCTTTTTCTCCTTTTCTTTCTTTTTTCTTTCCTTCCTTTTTCTCCATTTACTTTCTTTTTTCCTTCCTTCCTTTTTTCCTTTTCTTTTTTTCTTCCTTCCTTTTTCTCCATTTCTTGCTTTTTTCCTTCCTTCCCTTTTCTCCTTTTCTTTCTTTTTTCCTTCCTTCTTTTTTCTCCTTTTCTTTCTTTTTTCCTTCCTTCCTTTTCTCCTTTTCTTTATTTTTTCCTTCTTTCCTTTTTCTCCCTTTCTTTCTTTTTTCCTTCCTTCCTTTTTCTCCTTTTCCTTCATTTTTCCTTAATTCCTTTTTCTTCTTTTCTTTCTTATTTCCTTCCTTCCTTTTGTCCTTTTCTTTTTTTTCCTTCCTTCCTTTTTTCTCCTTTTCTTTCTTTTTTCCTTCCTTCCTTTTTCTCCTTTTCTTTCATTTTTCCTTCCTTCCTTTTTTCTCCTTTTCTTTCTTTTTTCCTTCCTTCCTTTTTCTCCTTTTCTTTCATTTTTCCTTCCTTCCTTTTTTCTCATTTTCTTTCTTTTTTCCTTCCTTCCTTTTTCTCCTTTTCTTTCATTTTTCCTTAATTCCTTTTTTCTCATTTTCTTTCTTTTTTCCTTCCTTCCTTTTCTCCTTTTCTTTTTTTTCCTTCCTTCCTTTTTCTCATTTTCTTTCTTTTTCCCGTCCTTCATTTTTCTCCTCTTTCTTTTCTCCTTTTCTTTCTTTTTTCTGTTTCGTTGCTTTTCCTTCCTTCTTGTATTTCTTCTTTCTTTTTTCCCTTTCATCTAATCTTCTTACTTTCCTTCCGCCGTGCTGTTTATAATCTTACTTTCCTTTCTTTTCATTTCGTTACTTTCCCTCTTCATCTTATTATATTTTGTCTTCCTGTTTCTTTCCTTCCTTTTTATATATTGGTACTTTCTTATTTTCCCTCCTTTTACTTTCCTTCATTCCTTTTCTCTTTTTTTCTTTCCTTTCCTTCCTTTCACTCCTTTCATTTCGTCTTGTAACCTCTTTATTTTTCTTCGTATTATCACCCTTCCTACCTCCCTTCTTTTTCTTCCCTTTCTTTCACTCCTTTCTTTATATCTTGTTACGTAACTTTTTTTTATCCTCCATCATCTATCCGTCTCCTCTACCTTTCTTCCTTTCTTTTTCTTTTTTGTTTTCCCTCCTTTCTCGTGGTTTCGTCGCTTTCTCCCTTTTCTTGTTGCCACCCTTCCTACCATTCTCCTCCCTCTCTTCCTCTCCTTCTCCCTTTCTTCCTTTCTCTCCTCCCTCCCTCCCTCCCTCCCTCTCCTCGAAGCTGGGTTGTGATGGTGCCGGTCGTGACTCTACATCTGATTGGTCAAGATTTAAGTCTGTTATGGTCTCTCTCTCTCTCTCTCTCTCTCTCTCTCTCTCTCTCTCTCTCTCTCTCTCTCTCTCTCTCTCTCTCTCTCTCTCTCTCTCTCCTTCTTTTTCTTCCCCTATTTCTTTCGTTCTTCCCTTCCTCCCTTTTTTGGTCCATTTCTCCTTTCCTTTCCTCCTATATTTTTCCTTTTCATCCTTTATTCACATCCTTCTTCCACTACCTTTCCTTCCTATTTTCTTCATGTTCCTTCCATTCCTTCGTTGTTTTCTTTCTTTTCTTCACGTTTACACTTTCTAATTCCTGTTTCGTAATCTTCACCTGCGTTCTTTTCATCTATACATTGCCTTTCCTTGTTATATTCCTCCCCCTCTTCCTTCTACGTTCCGTCCCTTTCCTAATCCCTTTCCTCCACGTTCCTCCTTCCCTCTCTCCCTTCCCTCTTCCCTTCCCCTTTTCTCTCCTTTCCCTTTCCTTTCATCCCCTTCCGTTCTCTTTCTTTCCCTTCCCCTTTTCCCTAAACAGTCCTCTCCTCCCTCCACGTTCCCTCCCTTCCCTTCTCTCCCTTCCCTCTTCCCTTCCATTTTCCTCTCCTTTCCCTTTCCTTTCATTCCCTTCCGTTCTCTTTCTTTCCATTCCCCTCTTCCCTAAACAATTCTCTCTTCCCGTCACGTTTCCTCCCTTCCCTTCCCTTCCTTTCCCTTCCCTCCCTTCTGTTCTGCATTATTTCTCCCTCTCCTACCCTTACGTTCTCTCCCTTCCCTTCTCTTCCCTTTTCCCCCTACGTTCCCTTATCTCATCTCTTCCCTTCCCTTCCCGTCCCTCCCCTTCCCTTCCCTTCCCTCGCCGTACCCTCGCCCCGCCCTTATCGCCGCCCCTTCCCTCTCAGCGGCGCCCGGGAACGGCTAATGAACCTCGGCTTGGGAGGTCAGGGAAGGCAGGGGGACTGACAGAGGTGGCACTCCGGGGACGTAGGGAACAGTGCCAGGGGGGAGAGAGTGCCACGGGGGAGGGGAGTGCCAAGAGGAGAGGGGAGTGCCACAAAGGGGAAGTGCCATATAGGGAGGGGAGTGCTTAGAGGGGAGGAAAGGGACATTGACACGAAGGGGGGGTGCCAAGAGAGGGGGGAGAGCGCCAAGAGAGGTGCCACGCCCCCTCTCGTACCCCTATCATCCCCCTACCCGCCTCTCCTTCCCTCCTTTTCTCCCTATATTCGTTCCTTCTCTCTCTCTCTCTCTCTCTCTCTCTCTCTCTCTCTCTCTCTCTCTCTCTCTCTCTCTCTCTACTCCTCCTCCTCCTCCTCCTCCTCCTCCTCCGTATGTCACTTGTTGCTGCCCAGTCTTGCAATCCTCAACACTTGTTCATTCTCTCTCTCTCTCTCTCTCTCTCTCTCTCTCTCTCTCTCTCTCTCTCTCTCTCTCTCTCTCTCTCTCTCACTCTCTCTCTCTCTCTCTCTCTCTCTCTCTCTCTCTCTCTCTCTCTCTCTCTCTCTCTCTCTCTCTCTCTCTCTCTCTCTCTCTCTCTCTCTCTCTCTCTCTCTCTCTCTCTCTCTCCTCCTCCTCCTCTTCCTCCTCCACCACCACCTCCTCCTCATTCCTCCTTGTTGCCATCTTGAAACCCACAATCAGTCACTCATTTCGTCCCAATTCTCCTCTTCCTCTTCCTCCTCCTCCCTCCTCCACCTCCTCCATCCTTTTACTCCTCTCTCCTTCTCTCTCACTTTCTTCCTTCTTCCCTCTTTCTTTCCCTCCATTCTTCTATACTTTTTTTCCCTCGTTCTCTTCCTTCCTCAATCCCTCTCCTCCTTTTTCCCTCATTTCTCTCCCACTCTCATTTGTGTCCCTCTCTTCCCCTTCTCTCCTTTTCCTTTCGCTGCATTCCATCTTTCTCTCCCTCCTTCTCCTCCTCCTCCTCTCCGTCTCCATCATTTATTTCTCTCCCTTCTTTCCTCCATCTCTCCTTCTCGATATAGCGTTTCATCTATCTTTTCTCTACCTTCCCCTCTCCTCTTCCCTTCCTCTCTATTCCCTCCTCACCTCCTCTTCTTCGTTCCCACCCTTTTCTTCTCTCCTTTCTCTCCCTTCATCTCTCCCTCTCGGTTTAGCGTGGCCGGGTTGAGGAAAGAAACAAAGTACTCTCAACGCCTTCAGCCCAGACAGCCAATCAGCGCCTCGCATGCACAAAAGAAAGCATCTGATTGGCCGGGAAAGCGAGCGAATGGCGGGCGTGTTTCTTGGTGAAGGCACGCGATGCAGCGGTTCTTCTTCTTCTTCTTCTTCTTCTTCTTCTTCTCCTTCTTCTTCTTCTTCTTCGCCCTTGATATTATAATAGAAAGGAAGGGTATTAAATCGCCCTCTTCACCCCATCACGGCTCCCCTACGTGTGTGTGTGTGTGTGTGTGTGTGTGTGTGTGTGTGTGTGTTATTATGTCACGGATAACACAATAAGTTTTTGCGTTTCACTTGTATGACAGAGGAGGAGGAGGAGGAATAAGAGAGACAAAAACAAAAACTAGAACAAAATGATGATAGTGAAAAAGAAAAAAGGAAAAGGAAGAAAAGAAAATAGGGAACCATATCTGTAGGAGAAGGACAAACTGTGTGTGTGTGTGGAGATTAGTCTTGTCTTATCGCTAACAAATCCTTCCTTCTTAGCTTTCTTTTCGTTTGTGTTTTATTACCTTCGCTCGCTTATCTGTGTTTGTTTTTTTATCGTTTTATTTATTTATTATTTACTGACGTCATTTTGCGTTATGTTTTTTTTTATTATTTTATTTATTTATTGTATGCTGATGTTCCTTTTCTCTGGTCTGTTTTTTTGGGGGGGGAGGGTGGGGGTGTATGTTCGTTCGTATGTTGTCTGTTGTTGCCTGTGTTCGGAATGGATAGAAGAAAGAAAGACGAAAGGGTATATTTTGTTTTCCGCTCATCTGATTTTTTTTTTTTTTTTTTACAATTTCACGCCGTCTATTTCAGTTCCACGTGACCTTCAGCGATTTGACCGACGACAAAATCTTGTTGTGTAGGTTCTTGGGCTGTCTGTCGTTGGCTGTCGTCGTTTGGGGTGGACAGAAAAAGTAGGCGAGATTGAATTTTATCTTCTACTCTATTTTTTTTTTTTTTTAGCTTTTTTCAACAACATCGTCTTTTTTTTGTGGCCTGCAGCTGTTTTTATGTGACCTGCAGCTATTATTTTTATGTGGCCTGCAGCTGTTTTTATGTAACCTGCAACAGTTTTTTTTATGTGGCCTGCAGCTGTTTTTTTATGTGGCCTGCAACTGTTTTTTTTATGTGGCCTCCAGCTGTTTTTATGTGGCCTGCAACTGTTTTTTTTTATGTGGCCTGCAGCTGCTTTTATGTGGCCTGCAACTGTTTATTTTTATGAGGCCTGCAACTGTTTGTTTTTATGTGGCCTGCAGCTGTTTGTTTTTATGTGGCCTGAAGTTGCTTGTTTTTATGTGGCCTGCAGCTGTTTGTGTTTATGTGGCCTTCAGTTGTTTGTTTTTATGTGGCCTGCAGCTGTTTGTTTTTATGTGGCCTACAGCTGTTTTTTTTATGTGGCCTACAGCTGTTTGTTTTTATGTGGCCTGCAGCTGTTTGTTTTTACGTGGCCTACAGCTGTTTGTTTTTATGTGGCCTGCAGCTGTTTGTTTTTACGTGGCCTACAGCTGTTTGTTTTTATGTGGCCTGCAGCTGTTTGTTTTTTATGTGGCCTGCAGCTGTTTGTTTTTTTATGTGGCCTGCAACTGTTTGTTTTTATGTGGCCTGCAGCTGTTTGTTTTTATGTGTCCTGCAACTGTTTGTTTTTATGTGGCCTGCAACTGTTTGTTTTTATGTGGCCTGCAACTGTTTGTTTTTATGTGGCCTGCAACTGTTTGTTTTTATGTGGCCTGCAGCTGTTTGTTTTTATGTGTCCTGCAACTGTTTGTTTTTATGTGGCCTGCAGCTGTTTGTTTTTATGTGGCCTGCAACTGTTTGCTTTTATGTGGCCTGCAACTGTTTGTTTTTATGTGGCCTGCAGTTGTTTGTTTTTATGTGGCCTGCAGTTGTTTGTTTTTATGTGGCCTGCAACTGTTTGTTTTTATGTGGCCTGCAGCTGTTTGTTTTTATGTGGCCTGCAGCTGTTTGTTTTTATGTGGCCTGCAGTTGTTTGTTTTATGTGTCTTGCAGCTGTTTGTTTGTTTTATGTGGCCTGGAGCTGTTTGTTTTTATGTGGCCTGCAGCTGTTTGTTTTATGTGGGCTGCAGTTGTTTGTTTTTATGTGGCCTGCAACTGTTTGTTTTTATGTGGCCTGCAGCTGTTTGTTTTTATGTGGCCTGCAGCTGTTTGTTTTTATGTGGCCCGCAGTTGTTTGTTTTATGTGTCTTGCAGCTGTTTGTTTGTTTTATGTGGCCTGCAGTTGTTTGTTTTTATGTGGCCTGCAGCTGTTTGTTTTATGTGGGCTGCAGTTGTTTGTTTTTATGTGGCCTGCAGCTGTTTGTTTTATGTGGCCTGCAGTTGTTTGTTTTTATGTGGCCTGCAGCTGTTTGTTTTATGTGGCCTGCAGCTGTTTGTTTTATGTGGCCTGCAGTTGTTTGTTTTTATGTGGCCTGCAGCTGTTTGTTTTTATGTGGCCTGCAGTTGTTTGTTTTATGTGTCTAGCAGCTGTTTGTTTGTTTTATGTGGCCTGCAGTTGTTTGTTTTTATGTGGCCTGCAGCTGTTTGTTTTTATGTGGCCTGCAGCTGTTTGTTTTTATGTGGCCTGCAGTTGTTTGTTTTATGTGTCTAGCAGCTGTTTGTTTGTTTTATGTGGCCTGCAGTTGTTTGTTTTTATGTGGCCTGCAGCTGTTTGTTTTATGTGGGCTGCAGTTGTTTGTTTTTATGTGGCCTGCAGCTGTTTGTTTTATGTGGCCTGCAGTTGTTTGTTTTATGTGTCTTGCAGCTGTTTGTTTGTTTTATGTCTCCTGCAGTTGTTTGTTTTTATGTGGCCTGCAACTGTTTGTTTTTATGTGGCCTGCAGTTGTTTGTTTTTATGTGGCCTGCAGCTGTTTGTTTTATGTGGCCTGCAGCTGTTTGTTTTATGTGGCCTGTAGCTGTTTGTTTTTATGTGGCCTGCAGCTGTTTGTTTTTATGGGGCCTGCAGTTGCTTGTTTTTATGTGGCCTGCAGCTGTTTGTTTTTATGTGGCCTGCAGCTGTGTTTTGTGATGTGGCCTGCAGCTGGTTGGTTTTATGTGGCCTGCAGCTGTTTGTTTTTATGTGGCCTGCAGCTGTTTGTTTTTATGTGGCCTGCAGCTGTTTGTTTTTATGGGGCCTGCAGTTGCTTGTTTTTATGTGGCCTGCAGCTGTTTGTTTTTATGTGGCCTGCAGCTGTTTGTTTTTATGTGGCCTGCAGCTGTTTGTTTTTATGTGGCCTGCAGCTGTTTGTTTTTATGTGGCCTGCAGCTGTTTGTTTTTATGTGGCCTGCAGTTGATTGTTTTTATGTGGCCTGCAGCTGTTTGTTTTTATGTGGCCTGCAGCTGTTTGTTTTTATGTGGCCTGCAGCTGTTTGTTTTTATGGGGCCTGCAGTTGCTTGTTTTTATGTGGCCTGCAGCTGTTTGTTTTTATGTGGCCTGCAGCTGTTTGTTTTTATGTGGCCTGCAGTTGCTTGTTTTATGTGTCTTGCAGCTGTTTGTTTGTTTTATGTGGGTTGCAGTTGTTTGTTTTTATGTGGCCTGCAGCTGTTTGTTTTATGTGGCCTGCAGTTGTTTGTTTTTATGTGGCCTGCAGCTGTTTGTTTTATGTGGCCTGCAGCTGTTTGTTTTATGTGGCCTGCAGTTGTTTGTTTTATGTGGCCTGCAGTTGTTTGTTTTTATGTGGCCTGCAGCTGTTTGTTTTATGTGGCCTGCAGCTGTTTGTTTTTATGTGGCCTGCAGCTGTTTGTTTTTATGTGGCCTGCAGGTGTTTGTTTTTATGTGGCCTGCAGCTGTTTGTTTTTTTGTGGCCTGCAGCTGTTTGTTTTTATGTGGCCTGCAGTTGCTTGTTTTTATGTGGCCTGCAGCTGTTTATTCATGTGACCTGCAGCTGTTTTTTTTTTATGTTGCCTGTAGGTGGTTTGTCTTTCCAGGCTTTCGTACCCCAAGGTCTGCTGCTTTTGACATAACCTGCTTAAGTGTGCCAAAAAAAAGGGCATAAAAAGTGTAATGGGCAGTCCGCAGGGTGAGACAGGTCATGCAGTAGGATGGGATCAGGGGGGGGACCTTTACGACCGTCCGTACCTGAAGATTTCAAGTTCGTTTCCTTTCCGTCACACCTCCCCCCCCCCCCCCAACACAACACCCGTCAGTCCGTCACCAACCGACAACCCACAGTCACGTATTTCGCTAACTTCACGCCCTTTCTCTCTGTATTTCCTCCTTCTTTCGTTTCTTTGCCTAGTTTCTTTCCCTTCCCCTCATTATCCACCTCCTCTTTTTCCTGATCGTTCCCTCAAGCTCTTTTCTATAAGCATACTTCACTTTTCTTTTTTCTTCCCTTTCCATTTTTCTTATAATGTCATACCTTTTCTTCAGTTTCCAATTTCCTTTTCGTATCATTTCATTTCATTTCCACGCCTCCATTCGTTCCGCCTCTTCCCAACCCCTCCATCAGCGCTCAATCAAAGAATAATACTCTAAAGTCGTGAGAATGTCTCCACTATAAATAAGAGAGACAAGACTAACACACAGACAGATAAAGAGAAAGCGAACACACACACACACACACACACACACACACACACACACACAGACACGTACACTCGAGAGCAGACAGCTAGAAATAGACAGACATGCAACCTTCACCAACCCACAGCTACCTCCTCCTCCTCCTCCCCCTCCTGTTACACTCCACTGAGTATACTGTTTCCTGTTTTTCTCTCCCCGTGAACTCCTCTGAACTCGGCAACTCGCGACGTAACAATGGCAACAGCGAAACACCGAGGCAGACGGAGATAGTAACAGTAGTAGTAGTAATAGTAGTAGTAGTAGGAGGAGGAGGAAGAGGAGGAGGAGAATAAACAGCCGACTGGACCAGACATAAGAGAAAAACTTGCGCAAGATAATTCAGAAAAGTTAATGCGGTGGAAGTTGGTTATGAGGACCTCGGGCCATATTCTTATAAACATTTCGGCGCCCAGGCACACCTATTTGACAAGGATTTCTTAAGAGTTGAGGGCATTCTCCTTCTGCGCCATCAATGTGAAAAAAAAAAACACTCACGAGAGCCCGATTCATCTCCTATCCAACATTTGAAAATAGTTGGTGTGAGAGGCGGATATTTACGCGAATACCGACATTTGCTTGGCTGTGCTCGAGGGTTGGGGCTACGAGGCGATCAGAGAGGGAGAGAAAGCAAGGCCAGACGAGGGAGGGAGTTGGCAGAGTATCGGAGGAGAGAGATAAGTTGATTGGGATGGACGGCAGGGAATCAGAGCGGAAGAGAAGACCGTCTGGAATGTAGAGAGGGTTAGTGAAAGAGATTAGAGAGAGAGAGAGAGAGAGAGAGAGAGAGAGAGAGAGAGAGAGAGAATGAATCAAATTTTTTTTCCAGACTGTTTATTTAAGACTATTTTTCTAGGTTACGAGGTGGAAAAGAAATAAAATGAGGGAAACTTTGAAAATGCAAGAGACGTAAAAGTGGAAATGCTAGTGAGAGAAAATTGTGTATAACTTCGCTCAATCTGAAAAAAAAAAAACACTCTAAAACTACACCAAGAATTTTGATACTGAGGTGATATCGAGTTTTAGGGGAGTGAAGGGAATCCAGAAGACCAACTCAGTAAATATATCATGGCTTCGGAGAGAGAGAGAGAGAGAGAGAGAGAGAGCGGACGGCAAGGAATGAGGAAGTAGGGTTCGTTGAAGCTTTAAAGTGTCGTATAGTGAACCGAAGCTCCAACTCTAAAGCCGTGTAGGGCAGGGCAGGGATCTCGGGGCTAGGAGTGGAGGGGCGGGGCGGGGGGAGTGGGGCGTGGGGGAGGGGGAGGGGGGAGCCAAGCACTGTGAGGGGGGGAGCATTGTGGGGTGTGGGCGCTGGTGGGTGGAAAGGGGGAGGGGAGTCGGAGGAGAGGAATAACGGGGGCCCGGCGGGGAGCGGTGGGTGAGGGACGGGGAGGGAGGGGTAGCAAGCTGTAAAAGATGTTGAAGAGGAAGAAAAAGTGTTTGAGTTCGTAGTGGCGTTAGTAATTTTTTCATAGTTTTTCATCATAAAGAAATAATAATAATAATAATAATAATAATAATAATAATAATAATAATAATAATAATAATAATAATAACAATAACAATAACAATAACAATAACAATAACAATAACAATAATAATAATATCAGTATCTAAAATAAGATTAATAAGACCATTACCACAAAGAGAGCAGTGAAAAATAAACAAGTAGAGAACATATTGTGTGCGTGTGTGTGTGTGTGTGTGTGTGTGTGTGTGTGTGTGTGTGTGTGTGTGTGTGTGTGTGTGTGTGTGTGTGTGTGTGTGTGTGTGTGTGTGTGTTAGATAAATCATATTTGCATGTGTGGACGGAGAGTCAAGATAAAAATATATTATCCCTAAATCATGCAAAGGACACACACACACACACACACAGTATACAAATATATAATGAGATAACAAGATTATGTCAACAGAGAGAGAGAGAGAGAGAGAAGCCCTGAGAACGTGGATATACACTAACATGAAAAGAGATTGTTCAGTAACATTCTCTCTCTCTCTCTCTCTCTCTCTCTCTTGACATAGCCTTGTTATCCAATAATATATTTCTTTGTGTGGGTGTGTGTGGGTGTGGGGGTGTGTGTGTGTGTGGGTGGGGGTGTGTGTGTGTGGGGGGGTGGGGTGGGGGGGGGTGTGTGTGTGTGTGTGTGTGTGTGTGTGTGTGTGTGTGTGTGTGTGTGTGTGTGTGTGTGTGTGTGTGTTTGTGTTTTCTCTCTCTCTCTCTCTCTCTCTCTCTCTCTCTCTCTCTCTCTCTCTCTCTCTCTCTCTCTCTCTCTCTCTCTCTCTCAAAATCGTACCCAAATATGAAGAGGCCGCCCTGAGCCTGGTTATCAAGGTGTGTGTGTGTGTGTGTGTGTGTGTGTGTGTGTGTGTGTGTGTGTGTGTGTGTGTGAGAGAGAGAGAGAGAGAGAGAGAGAGAGAGAGAGAGAGAGAGAGAGCGTGTGTGTGTGTGTGTGTGTGTGTGTGTGTGTGTGTGTGTGTGTGTGTGTGCTAGGCTTACACGGTGGCATGATAAGCAGCAGCAGGGACTTGGTAGGCCTAACCTTATCTTCGTACCCTGAGTAGCATGGACAGGTGATGTGGGGCGGCCCGGGCTCTGCTAAGCCTATACACACACACACACACACACACACATAACGGCATAGTAGAATGACGTGTTTCAATCTCATTTTCGTTCAGTTTCCTTTTCATTTATTATCTTCGTTTTACTTTCAATCATTTGTCAGTGGATGTTGAATCTTAAAATTTATCCTTTACTAGTATACAGAGTCAGTTTGTTGAGGCATCCATTGTTTTCATTTCCATCATATGTTCATTGATGTGCATATGAACTTATCACAAACCAAACCATCATAAAAAAAAAGTTATTGTCAGAATTCTAATCAATAGTGTGTATGTAAAAACTCGGTAACAAGAACAACAACAAAAACAACAACTCAAATTCAATAAATTCACTCAGTAAATCAAACGTTATTCACGAGTCCTGTGTATGAATAGTGATGAGGCGTTACCAGTTTGCTCCAGCCTTCACTCAGAGCGCGTGTGTTGTTTGTGTGTGTGTGTGTGTACGTGTGTGTGTGTGTGTGTGTGTACGTGTGTGTGTGTGTGTCAACCGGGCAGGAAAGGCTTGTGTTTGAGAGGCGTGTGTGTGGGACTGTAGCGGAAGGCATTGGTCGTGGGAGGCCTGTGTAGTGCTGCGGGGAGATGAGGAGAGCTGCGCAGGAGTGTGTGAATGGACCGGGTTATGTAGAGCTAGATAGGGTGTATTGTCTTGTGTAGGGCTGTGCAAGAGATGTGTAGAAGTGAGCAGGAATGTGTTGTGGTTGGCAGGTGTATGTGAAGCAGTGTGTAGGGCTGGACAGTTGTGTAGGTTTGGACATGTGTGTAAAGGGTTATGTAGAGATGTACAGGGGTGGGCAGAGGTATAGACAGCTGGGCAAGGGTGTGTAGGGTTGACGTGGGTATATGCGGACAGGGGTGTGTAGGAGAGTGTAGGGCAGGGAGGGGCACGGCACGTTTGAATTTGCAACATTTCAATAGGCCAAAGAAGTTATGTAGTTAGTGAAATGTGGTGCGTGGAAATCCGGTCATATGGTCATAGTCAACACGAATCTTGTGGCATTGCAAATAGGAGTGTGTGGTCAGTGCAAAAATGATTCCAGATGTTGATGTGGAAAACGATTGAAAGGCACCAAGGGAGGTTTGATGTATGGACAGGTGATGACAGAAAGTGACTTTTAGGGTTTAAGGAGTTGTGCATGTAGCCCGACTCGCCTATACAGCATCTTACAGACTCTTTATTTCTTTATGTATCCTTAGTTGTATAATCACACTCTGTACTACCTGAGGGTTGGGATGGCATGCTCCTCCCTTCTCCTTTGGTGTTTACTTGCAACAATAAACTATCAATCAATCAATCTTTGTGTATGTAAAAGATCTGACGGCTACAAAGAGCACAAGGCAAGAAGTGATATCTAATAGATAGCTTTAATTTCCTGGTCTTGCTAAGTGATCTGACAAGGAAGAATACATAAAAAAATATAACAGAAAGGACATAATTATAAACCTATGCTTCACTTTGATGGAGGGACTGTGGACGAAAAAGATCCTTATAGTGCGTGTCTAATCAGGCATGTGTTCTCAGACGCCTTCGGCTCCCACAGCAAATAATTCCAAGGCCACAAAGAACATTAGTCGAGTTCTCATGAGTCATTATAGCTCATGGAAACACCCACAACAACCTCTACGAAAGCTTTATGAAGCCTAATCAAATGTGAGTGTGTAGGCCCCGAAAGGTCTAAGAGAAAGGCCCTTGGAGGGTTGCCAGGGATGAATAGAGCCGTGATGACGAACGACACAAAAACCTGAACTTGACTTTGACGGCCGAGCAAAGGGCAGGAAGGCTGAGAAACGACGCAGAGCGAAACAACGCGTGGCTGGCCTAGCCCTGCCGTCACGCGGGGGTGCGGGACGGCAAGGGGAGGCGGCGCAGGCGAGGCAGGCAAGCAAAGTAGGAGGCCTGGCAGCTCCGTGGGGGAGTACACGTGTGTACCCTCAGCTGCAAGCACGCTAAGTGTACCCAGACAGGTTAGAAAGACTCACGCTGGACTCGGTGTGTGTGTGTGTGTGTGTGTGTGTTGGGTGGAGACAGAAGGCCACGTGTGTGTGTGTGTGTGTGCGTGTGTGTGTGTCGTTGGGTATATAGTAAAAAAAAGCCGCGTGTGTGTTTGAGTAAGGGGAAGGTTCTGTTTTTTTTCTTTTGTGTTCTTGTTTTTGTTGTTGTTGTTGGTGGTGGTGGTGTTGATGGGAATTACTGTTTCTGTTTAAGATTTCAGCTCTGTTTTACAAATTTGACATGGCTGGAAGGAGAAATCATTGTTTATTATATTGATCTTGGGGGCGATCTTCTTTTTCATTATTTTCTCGTCTGTAGAATTCAATTATTAAATTGGGTATCTAACACAAACCTTCGGGAGCTCAGCCAGCACATGAGCATGTGTTCTGAAGGTTCAGTTGTAAACATTGTCGTGAAATCTTTGAAAATATGGAAAATGTGTATCGTGAATGTCGCGTTTGTTAACCTCCCTATTTATCTCTGACAAAACTAACGAGCGTTTTTTTTGTCAGTACTAATTTCAAGAGGAAGATCAGGTAGGGTAATTAATGCGTACCTATGAATCCTGTAGACTCAACAAACTATCAGACACCTAAAGAAAACGTCCAAATTTAATGACTCACTCAGCTATACTTTTTCCTCCACCAGAAAATGACGTAAAACTTAAGAAAACACAAAAAAAACTGACGGAAAACGCGATTATTCTGACACAAGATTAGATTACACACACGCTTCGGTGATCGTTTTTTGCCACTGCCGACACACACACACACACACACACACACACACACACACACAGACAGGCACAAAAAAGCGGCCTTGGCGGTGGGGAGGTGCAAAGTGGGTTATCAAGACGCCTTTATTTTTGCTTTGATTGTCGTTAGAAGTTACGTACCGCGCGGGGCCTGGCGTCTCACCTTGAGGGAACGATTGGGGGTCACGGGTAAGGTGTGGAGGGGGAAGGGGGAGGGGAGGGCTCGAGATAAGAGGGTTAGGGAAGGTGACAGGGTAGAAATGGGGTAGAAAGAGAGGGTGGATATGGGTGTGTAAGCGATGGAAAGGGAATGGGAAAGGGGAAGAGGGTATAGATGACGGGGTGTTTATAAATGATCCACTGGGTTTTTAAGAATTAGAAAATGGTAAGGGAGAAAAAACAGAGAGAATGGGAGACTGTAGTGATGTATAGAGGAAGAAAACAAAGAAAGGGAAGGGAGCGGGGTAGAACAGGAGGAAGCACTGCTGTATAAATAGAAGGAAAAGAAGAAAGAGAAGGAAACAGGAACAGGAAAAGGAAGGAAATGAGACAAAACAGAAGGAAGAATACATAATTGTGTAAGCAGAAGGAAAAAAGAAAGAAGATCATGTGATAGAAGAGAAGGAGGGAGGAAATGTAAAGGGGAAGGGAACATGTTTGAACAGAAGGATGTATTATTGTGTAAAGGGTGGGAAAGGGAAGGGAAAGGGCTGAAAGGGAAGGGGAATGAGAGTGGCCTGAGAGAAGGAAGGTGGCGGGGTGGAAAGGGAGGGTGTGTGGAGCAATCTATGGTGGAGATAACGGAGATAAGGAGGTTATGTTCCGAAGGTACACAGAGAGAGAGAGAGAGAGAGAGAGAGGAAATGCCTTTTTTTATCTCTTAAGTGAGGTAAAAATAATATGTGGACAGTTTTATGAGTATTGTGATGAAATGAGAGACAAGGATGATGATAATGATGATGATGATGGTGATGATATTGATGATGGTGGTGATGATGATAATGATGATGATGATGGTGGTGATGATGATAATGATGATGGTGATGATAGTGATGATGGTGGTGATGATGATAATGATGATGGTGATGATAGTGATGATGATGATGGTAATGATAATGAGGATGATGATGGTGATGATAGTGATGATGGTGGTGATGATAATGATGATGATGATGATGATAAGAAGGAGGAGAAGGATGTTATTATGATATCCTTACTTTTATTACAATTATTTTTTTTATCATTAAAACTACTACTACCACTACTACTACTACTACTACTACTACTACTACTACTGTTACTACTACCACTACTACTACTACTACTGTTTCATTATTTTTTTTTTTTTGTTGTTGTTGTTCTTTACTGACATACTTTTTTTTTCTTCTTTCAGGTGCAAAATGAGGCTGTACCTGTGATTACGAGGGTCCCTGGCAAGCCCCCCCTTCTCTCTCTCTCTCTCTCTCTCTCTCTCTCTCTCTCTCTCTCTCTCTAATCACAATCTCATCTAACTTTTGATACATCCCATGCGCTCTCTTTATCCCTACCTCGCCCTCCCGCCCTTTCTCTCCCTCGCGAAACTATACCACTTTCCCGCCAGTCCTCCCGGGCCCTTTATCTCCCTCCCGCCCTCCTCTCCCTGAATCTCTTGTACCTTCCTCCCTCCATTTCTTTGTTTGCTTCTCGCCCTCTCTCTCCCTCCCTCCATTCCTTATACACTTATCCCTACATATCTTAACACTTTCCCTTCCTCCGTCCATCCATAACTCCTCCTCTTCCTCCTCCTCCTATCCTTGCATACCTGTCTGCCCATCCCTCTCTCCTTACCTGTGTTTCCTGTCAATCAGCGTTCCCACCTGTCCTCCTTCCTCGTCCTTCCTCCTCCTTAGCTCCTCTTCTTTACATCCTTTCATCCTTCTTTACATCCTTAAACTCTTCACCTTCTTCCTGCTTTCCTTCCTGCCACTCCTTCTTTACCTTTCTCCTTAACCACTTCTTTATATCTTCACTTCCTTCCACCTCTCTTCCTCCTTACCCCCCTACCCCTCCGTCCTCCCGTCCCGCCACTCCGTCACCGCCTCTGTCAGCGCCTCCGTCAGCGCCATGGAGGCCAACGCAGGGGTGGACATGGAGGACTATTGGAACGAGGTGCTGACTTACCGCCGTCGCTCCACGCACTCCACCTCCTGCCAGTCCGAGGAGGAGGGACGCAGCCATGACGGTACGCGGGGACTGGCTTAGGGGACTGCCGTGTGTTAGGGAGGAGGAGGTAGATCAAAGGGAGAGCACTGTAAAAAAAAAAAAAGAATCTACTTCACAAATCTAACATGTCGCTTCGTAAAAAAAAAAAAAAAATCGCTACTCCCACAAAGCAAAAAAACAATCATTCATCTCGGTATTTCACCAAGAAAGATAAAAGATCGTTTGAAAAAAGTGATCAGTTTATACAACGGGAGTCTTGGTTCTCCTCTCATGTTCTTACCTATATATAAAAAAAATCGCTACTCCCACAAAGCAAAAAAAAAAAAAAAAGTCATTCATCTCGGTATTTCAGCAAGAAAGATAAAAGATTGTTTGAAAAAAGTGATCAGTTTATACAACAGGAGTCTTGGTTCTCCCCTCATGTTTTTACCTATTTGTAGTTTGCAGGATTTTTTTTTTTTTTTTACAGCAGAGGAGACTGTGCAAGGGCGTAAAAAAACAATAATGAAAAAAAAGCCCGCTCCTATAATAGTTACCCGCATTTTTTCACTTTTTATTATATCTTTCCTTAACTTTATCGATACACTTTAAACAAACATTTTGCACACACGAGTTCATTTGGCAAGTTATTCAGTTCATCAGTTGTTCAGTTAAGATATCTGAATTTTCTTGTATCCCCTCCCTTCTTCATCTCCCCCCCCTCGCCCCTCCCTTACTCACATGCCCTCACTCACGCCTCCCCTTAACTTTCCCTCACTCATCTCTCCTTCCTCCCTTCATCATTACCCCCCTTCACCCCTCCCTCATCGCCCCCCTCAATCCCTCCCTCAATCCCTCCCTCATCGCCCCCCTCAATCCCTCCCTCATCTCCCCCCTCAGTCCCTCCCTCATCGCCCCCCTCAATCCCTCCCTCATCGCCTCCCTCAATCCCTCCCTCCCTCACTCACCCTACCTCACCCCGCAGAGGAGCTTGAGTCAGACGAACACTTCCTGGAGGGCCTCGGCATCCCCATCAAGGAGGACTCGGAGCTTTCGGAGGACAACGTCACCCTCAGCAAGTTCCTGGGCACGCTGAACCCCCGCCAGGTAAGACAGGTGGCCCGGGGGCTGAATACGGGGACTGGGTTTACCTGGTGACTAGGTATTGTGTCATCTATACCTGGGGGGTGTGTCAGGGGGAGAAAGTGTGTGTGTGTGTGTGTGTGTGTGTGTGTGTGTGTGTGTGTGTGTGTGTGTGTGTGTGTGAAGTAAAAAATGAAGCATGACTCGTTGATTGATGTGAAACGTTCGTGTTTGAAGTGTTCTTATATTTTGTCTTTTTTGTGTTTTTTGTTTCTTGTTGCACTTATTCCTGTCTTCTGTTTTTGCTTTGTCTTCCTGTTCTTCTTCTTGTTCTTGTTCTTGTTTTATTTTTTCTTGTTCTTGTTTTATTTTTCTTGTTCTTGCTTTTGTTCTTCTTCTTCCTCTACCTCCTCCTCCTGACCACCTCTAACCCCCCTCCCTCCCCCCCCACGCAGGAGGAGGCCTTGAAGCGTCGTGTCCGCACCGTCAACGCCACCATCAGGAGGAAGAAGCAGCGCCAGAAGCCGGACATCAGGAGCTTCTTCAACAATGCGGACGTACGTAAGGAGGGGGGGAGGAAGGGAGTCAGGGAGGGAAGGAGAGATGGGGAGGGGGAAGAAGAGAGGAAGGGGGGTTAGGAGGCAGGGTGGAAGGGAGGAAAGGAGGGGGTAAGGCTAGGAAGGAAGGAGGGTGGGAGGAAAGAAGAAAGGGAGGGAGGGGGGAGGGAAGGAGGGGGGGAGGGGGAAGAAGAGAGGAAGGGGGGTTAGGAGGCAGGGTGGAAGGAAGGGAGGAAAGGAGGGGGAAAGGCTAGGAAGAAAGGAGGGTGGAGGAAAGAAGAAAGGGAGGGAGGGGGGATGGAAAAGAAGGAAGGGAGCAAGTGAGGGAGAAAGGAAGGAAGGGGGGTTAAGTAGAGTGAGGGTCAGACGTGAATAAAAAGAAAGAAAGGGAGAAAAAAATAAAAGGATACTAACTTACAAAGGGTCGTGTTGTAAAACATTTCGCCCCCCAAGAACACATATTTGACAAGACTTTCGTAGGAGTTGTGGGCATTTCCAGGAGTAGTTTTATGACCCTGGTGGTAGTTTGACCCTTCCTCTGTACCGTGAACCTAAAGAAACACTCATTAGCCCAAGAACACATATTTGACAAGACTTTCGTAGGAGTTGTGGGCATTTCCAGGAGTAGTTTTATGACCCTGGTGGTAGTTTGACCCTTCCTCTGTACCATGAACCTAAAGAAACACTCATTAGCCCAAGAACACATATTTGACAAGACTTTCGTAAGAGTTGTGGGCATTTCCAGGAGTAGTTTTATGACCCTGGTGGTAGTTTGACCCTTCCTCTGTACCGTGAACTTAAAGAAACACTCAATAGAACTCGACTGACCCCCTTCTTGATCTTTCGAAATAGCCAAAGTGTCTTATAATGCCGACCTTATAGGAAAGAGATACGGAGGAAAGAAAAAGGAAAGGAAAGGCGTGGCATCTAAAGGAGAGGACAGGAGAGAATAGGAAACAAGGAGGAAAGCGGAAGGACATCATGCCCCTACCCACACTCAACATCCTTCATTCCTCCACCCATACCATGCCTCCACCCACGCATCACCTCCACTCACACCCACACCCTCCAATCCTCATCACCTCTTCCCATCAACAATTCATCACTCCACCCGCATACAAACCCACACCCTTTACCTTGCCCCTATCCACACCAATACCCTTCATCCACTAATACCAGTACCCTTCCTCCCCTAAACCAATGCCCCTCTAATACCCTTTCAGTACCCTCCCTTCCCGACCATACCAATACCTTCACCAATTCCCTCCTCCACTCACACCCTTCCTTCACACCAATACCTTCTTCCACCTACATCAATACCCTCCCTCCACTCACACCCTTCCTCCACTCTCACTTACCCTTCCAATACCCTTACTCCACACACCATCTCTCCACTCACACCGAAAACCCTCCCTCTTTCTCCACTTACACCCATACCCATCCTCCCTCACTAAGACCCCCTCCAGTACCCTCCCTCCGCCCCTTCCCTCAACCCCTTCCTTCACCCATTCCAATACCTTCCCCCACCCGCATCCTTCCTCCTCCCCTTACTCCACTCACCCCTTTCCTAACCCACACCAATACCTTCCTCTGCCAACACCCTCCCTCCACCTCTTCCTCCACTCACCGCCTCCCTCCGCCCACAGAACTCCTCCACGGGCACACGCAGCCGCAGCGCCACCCCGGACTCCCTGGACTCCGTGTCGCCCCCCAGGACCCCGCCCGACCCGCACCCCAAGTCGTGGGTGGACCCGTACCTGAGTCGTTCCCGGGGCTCCCTGGACTCCGGCAACCACTCGCTCGTCACTTCCCCCTCCATCCCCGGCCCCACGCCCCCCTTCCTCCCCGACCCACCGCCGCCCCCGCCCTCAGCCCCCCACCACGCCCACCACCATCACCTCCATCACCATGTCCACGCCCCACGCCCACATGCTGTCGCCGGCAGAAGACACACGCCCCCTAGTGACACGCCCTCCAGGTTTGTTGTTGTTGTTGTTGTTGGTGTTGCTGTTGTTGTTTTTCTGTATCCTTTTTTTATCTTTCTTTTTTTTTTTTGTTTTTTCCCATTACATTTTTCCTTCTCAGTGTTTTATATATACCTGTTTTTTGCTACTGCTCCTTCTTCTCCTTCCCTTTTTCCTCCTCCTCCTCCTCCTCCTCCTCCTCCTTCTCCTCCTCCTCATCTTCGTCCTCCGTCTCCCCATCCATTCGTCCTCTGCCTTTGTTCAAGTGCGGCGTAATATCTCAGTGTCATCGCCGATTCATATCACACACACACACACACACACACACACACACACACACACACACACACATAACCCCACCCCCCTACACATACACACATCACCCCCTTCCCCACATACAATCAACCCCTCACCCCTACACACACACACAGGAACACACTCCTCCCCTCCCCCCCCCACACACACTCCTCCCCTCCCTTCACAACCCCTCCACTTACACACACACAACCTCCCCCCCTCCCCCCCCCCCGCACACACAGACGCACCCTTACCCTTCCCCACACACATTTGCAATCCCCATCACCACCACCACCTCACTAACACCCCCTTCACCCATCACGCAGGAATCAGTGGCTGGATGACCCTTCCCCCCACCTGTACCGCGCGCCCTCCCTCGACACCCTGCCCAAGGTCGCCCTGGGGCCATCCAAGGGCAAGGAGCTGCGTCGCCAGAGGTCCTACGCGCGGGACCTCGCCAGGGACGTCAAGAACTTCCACTCCTCGAAGCAGGGCGCCTATGAGTTCTTCGGGAAGTCCTCCGGTGACGACCACGGTGAGGGGGGGAGGAGAGAGAGAGAGAGAGAGAGAGAGAGAGAGAGAGAGATAAAAGACAAAGAGAAAAAAAAAAGTTAAAAGGAAAGGAAGAAAGAGAAGAGGGAAGAACGAAAATTATAAAGTAAGAAAAATAGGAAAAAGAAGGCACAAGAAACTATAGTGTGTGTTTGATTTTTTTTTTCGTTATGTAAACATTAACAAAACAAGAAATAGCTCTCACTCTGATAACATTTTAACTCCTTAAGGTCTGTCTGTTTGTTAGTCTGCCTTTGTGTGTTTGCCAGGCTGTCAATGTGTATATGTTTGTCTTTTTTTTTTGTGTTTAAGTGTACTTGTGTGTGTGTCTGTCTGTGTGTACCTGTGTCTGTCTGTGTGTACCTGTGTCTGTGTGTACTCTTCTGTTTGTCTTCCTGTCTGTATGTACCTGTGTCTGTGTGTACTCTTCTGTTTGTCTTCCTGTCTGTATGTACCTGTGTCTGTGTGTACTCTTCTGTTTGTCTTCTTGTCTGTATGTCTGTACCTGTGTCGTTTACTTGTGTCTATCTGTTTCTCTGTCTGTCCGTGTGTCTGTGTGTCCGTGCCCTCACCACCTGCCCGCCGTGCGTTACAGAGGTGCAGGTGCTCAACTACCGCTACATCGGCTCGGTCTACATCCCCCACGCCAGGTGCAAGGAGAAGGACAAGCGACCCCCGCTCGAACCCCGCCCACGCCAGGACGCGGAGGTGGCCAACGTGAGTAACAGGAGGAGGAGGAGGAGGAGGAGGAGGAGGTGTTAGTAACTTTGATTATTCCAGAGTGTAAGATTTAAAATAATGGTTAATAGCAGGAATAATAGTGTTTTTTGTCGTTATTGTTATTATAGTAGTAGTAGACAATCCACAGTTCTTTTCTAACAAAATAGTGTCGTTGTTGTTGTTGTTGTTGTTGTAGCAGTAGTAGGCCTTCACTTACACCAACAATATGCATAAAAAAAAAAACGCAACACCTTTCCCCTACACAATACACATATCCTTAATCCCACTCTTCTTCTTCCCATTCAGGAGTCACGGCGAGGCTCAGGCGTGGAGCTGCGCAAGTCCCACTCCGTCTACCACCAACGGGAGGCGCTGCGGGAGGAGAGGGAGAACAGGCCGCTGCGCACCGACCGGGATAACAGACAGCGCTCCACCTCCACCACCGACCTTGGCTTCAGGGTGGGCAAGCAGGACCCCGACGAGGAGTATCCGGTGAGTGGCAGGAAGAGAGGACGATGAAGGTACGAGGAGGAGAGGAAGGGCAGAATGAGGAGGGGTAGAAGGGTGGGGGAGGAAAGGTTGGATGTGAAGAGAATGGAGAAAGGGAAGGACGAGAAGCAAAGGTGGAGAGAAAGAAGAGAAGAGTAAACGAAAAGAAAATAAAGAAAGATGTATAACAGAAGAATGTAAAGAGAATGGAGAAAGAACAGGAAGAGAAAAAAGGTTGTAGAATGTGAAGAGAGTGGAGAAAGGGCAGGACGAGAAGCAAAGGTGTAGGATGTTAAGAAGGTGGAGAGAAAGAAGAGAAGAGTAAACGAAAAGAAAATAAAGAAATATGTTTAACAGAAGAATGTAAAGAGAATGGAGAGAGAATAGGCAGAGAAGAAAAGCTGTAGAATGTGAAGAGAGTGGAGAAAGGGCAGGAAAAAGAGGGAAGGTGGAGGATGTGAAGAAAGTGTGGAAAGGGCAGGAAGAGAAGGAATGATGTAGGATGGAAAGATATGGAGAAGGAGCACTCACTCACTCACAAAGACATACAAGAAAAAAACGCTATTACCCAAACCTCCTTACTAAGCAACCTAACCTAACTTACTCTACCCACTCACTAACTCATATCTTTCACTCACAAAGACATACCAGCAAACACTATACTCCCAACCTACCTAATAACGAACGTAACCGAACCTCCTCACTCACTTCCTTCCCAACCTACCTAATAACGAACGTAACCTAACCTCCTCACTCACTCCCTTAACCTTACCTACTCTACCCACTCACTAACTCATCCCTTTCACTCACAAAGACATACCAGCAAACACTATACTCCCAGCCTACACAATAACCAACCTAACCTCCTCACTCACTCCCTTCCCAACCTACCTAATAACCAACGTAACCTCCTCACTCACTCCCTTCCCTCCCTCGTCCCTTCTGCAGGAGCTAATACTCGAGCCGGGGCGCTGCGGGCAGACACGGGTGGACTGGCTGGACGAGCCGGACCTGCAGCGGCTGACGTCCCTGGCGCTGCTGGAGCTGGACATCCTCTTCACGGAGCACCAAATCCACCACCGCTGGAGGAAGGTCAAGAAGCGGAAACACTCCAAGGAAGGTACGTGGAGGACTGGAGGGGGAGGACGGCATAGGGGTGACAGGGTAGGAGAGGGAGATGAAAGGGTGGAGGTGAGAGGGTAAGAGGAAGGGAGTTGACAGGGTAGAGGTGAGAATGTAAGAGGGAGTTGAAAGGGTGGAGGTGAGAATGTAAGAGGGAGTTGAAAGGGTGGAGGTGAGAGAGTAATAGCAAGGGAGGTGAAAAAGAGTGGAGTTGAAAATGAAAGAGGGAGTTGAGAGAGTAAGAAAGAGGTAGAAGAGTAGGGGAGGAAAGGATGGCTGGTGAGAGGGAATGAGGAAGGAAAGGAGAGGCTGTGAGCGTAAGAGAGTATATAAGAGCAAGGAAAAAGGGATAAAAGGATAAGGGAGATGGAGTAAGGGAGGATTGGAGTTGTAGGAGAGGAAACAACTGTAGGAAAATGGGTGGAGGAGAGAGTGAAGTAGAGAGAGGAAGGGAGGGATGGGAGTTGAAGGGAAAGGGTGTGATAGACATGCAGTGTTGACTCTATTTTTTCTTGTTTTTCTTGAGATAGGGAACAAGAAAAGATATATTATAAAAGTGGAGAAAAATAATATTCGCAAGAAGAATACTGTACTAACTCTATTTTTCATGTTCCTTCCTTCCTCCTCCTCCTCCTCCTACTCCTCCTCCTACTCCTTCTCCTCCTCCTCCGCGTGCAGAGAGCGGCGTGTTCGGGGCGGCCCTGGAGAGTCTGGTGCAGCGGGACTCCACCTTCCTGCCTGAGTCACCCCTCGAGGCCCAGGTCCCGCTCGTTTTCTATAAGGTGAGGCGACGCGACCCTTTCTCTATTCGAAGTGAATGACAACGCTAAATATACTTCACATCATTTTTTTTTTTTTTTTCGTTCCTATTTTCAACATGAACAGCAGAAGAATAGATAAGTGTGAGGAATAAAGTCTATGTGTTGATTGCCTCGTCTATACATCTGGCCATTCTTTTGTTAATATGAGAGGGAAAATTAATGTAATGTAGGTATCTATGAAAAATATGCGGAATATACAGTACCCTCTTTGTGTTAATATATAAAGAATAAAAATGTATTATAGGAATGAGCAAGAAACAGAATATTATCAAAAACTCAACTGAACACACACACACACACACACACACACACACACACAAACACACACCTAATACATACACAACCATATATCGCTGAAAAGGAAGCAGAGTATTGTCAAAGCAACCTAATTCACGACTTGATTGATTGATTGATTGATGGTTTATTGTTGCAAGTATAAACAACAAAGGAGAAGGGAGGAGCATGCCATCCCAACCCCCAGGCAGTACAGAATGTAATTATACAACTAAGGATACATGTGGAAGTAGCACCAGGAAACTAAAAAGATACAATGGTAGGGGTTTGTCATTGAAAAAAAGAAGCAGAATAGTAAAAAATAAAAATAAGTAAAAAAAAAACTGAACACACACAAATACACACACGACTTGCTACTAATTCCTCGCCCCTTGTCTACACAGTTGGCGTGGCAGCTGGAGCGTCAGGGCCTGCTGCAGGAAGGCATCATGCGGGTGCCGGGACACAGGTGAGGCGGGGCTGGGTCAGGGATGCCGCGTTATCGTACTCAGAACCTCGTATTATTATTTTTTTACAACAAAGGAGACAACTCAAGGGCACAAAAAAGTAAACAGTAATTATTAAAAAAAAGCCCGCTACTCGCTGCTCAACTGGTTTCTGAGCCATAGCTATTGTCAAAAAACACCAATAATTAACCATTTTAACGATAACTAAATATGAAGGCAGTTATTGGGGTCGAGGAGGCAGTTTAGGTCGGAAATCAGCAAACAGGAAGCTGAGTACGACAATCTGGCAACGTTGGGCTGTGTTGGTCTTGTGTTGGTAGTGTGTTGGTTTCGTTGTCTTGTGTTCCTCATGTGTTGCCTTTTACTTACCTTGTTTCTGTCTTGCTTTTTGTGTTGATCTCGTGTTGGTTTTGTGGTATTCTCGTGTGTTCTGATTTTGTGTTCCTTGTGTGTTGCCTTTATCTTTCTCCTATGTTGATCTTAATGTCCTTTCATTATCTTCGTCTCTCATTGCCTTATCTTACCTTTCCTTGTCTCATGCATACACGAAAAAAAAAAATCCTGTTTTTCCTTCATTACCTTGTTATGCAAATCATAAATAAATCATCACCTGAATCGTTCCCACATGCTCGTTAATCCTTCAATTTCTTCTTACATCTTTCATTCATTCCTTTATTCACTCAGTCAATCCTTCCACTTTCTATTCTTACCTTCTATCCCACTTTTCTGAACTTAACCTCACTTAACCCTATCCGATCTGACGTTTTCAAATTTTCGCTCTCGTAACACCTAGCATCGTACTCATTTATCTGAACAACGATAACGCTCATGAACACTAAGTACTGGTACCGAATCAATAGTGTAAAACAATAATGAATAATGAGTGAAAAGAAGCTTGTGGAAAGTAAAAAAAAAAAGGGGGAGGGCTATAAAAAGTGAGGGGAGGCCAGATATGTACCCCCTCGGATCGAATAGGGTTAACACTCATCCCTTTCCTTGGTCTCCTCTCAGGTCACAGACGGAGCAGCTGCGGCGCACGCTGGACACACACTTTTACAGCTGCCCCGCCACCGCTGACGCCGCCCTCCGGAACGCCACACCCAACGACATCGCGGCGCTCATCAAGACCTTCCTGAGGGAGCTGCCAGAGCCCCTCCTCACCCACGCCTACACGCCCGCCTTCTACAAGTGCCACCGTATGTTTGTTTTTGTTTGCGTTTGTGTTGTGCTGCATTGCTTTTTTATATTGTATCTATTATTATTACTATTAATATTATTACCCCTCAACATCAATATCATTATTTTTATTGCTCTCATTATAGCTAACGCTACTGCTACTACTACTACTACTACTACTACTACTACTACTACTACTACTACTATTATTATTGTTACTATTAAAACCATCAACACCAATGCAGCCGCTACTACTCTCACCAGTACCATCACCACCACCATTACCATCACCACTATTACTACTACTACTACTTCTACTACAACCACTATATGACTTCCACCCTCACCTCCACTACATCTACTACTACAACCCAATCCATTAATACTACCATCACCACCCCACACCCTCACCACACCTTCACCCCAACCCTCACCACGCCCCTTTACCACCACCCTCTACACGCCCTTCACCACGCCCCCTCATCACACCCCTTCACCATACCCTAACTCTCAACCCCACAACCTCACCTCTCCCCTTCACCAGGCATCCCGGACATCGGTGAGCGCGTGCTGGCCCTCACCATGCTCGTGCTGCTGCTGCCCACGCCCCACCGCGACACGCTGCACGCCCTCCTGGAGCTGTGCGCGCGCGTGGTCACCTTCCAGTCCTCCAATAAGATGTCCCTGTACAACGTGGCCATGATCGTGGCGCCCAACATCTTCTTCCCGCCCAGCCCGCGGCCCAAGCTGAACCTGCGCTCCGAGGACAAGGAACAGCAGCTCAACCACGAGGCGAGTCACTACAGAGATTATTTTGTTTATTTTCCTCTTTTTTTTCGCGTCAGAGGAAGCAGTCAAGGGCAGAATAAAGGCAATGAAAAAAAAATACAGTGAAGATAGTTAGTTGATGGTAGTTATTTCTTTTGGGGGTATCTCAGATTGATGGTTTTTTTTCTTCTTCTGTAAATAGTTTTAGAATTATGAAATGTTGGTTAGTTATCGTGAACGTTATTTATGTTAGTGATGCAATTACCTGAGTTAGTTGTTAGCGATGTATTTCGCGTATGCGTGCGTCTCCTGCATGGTTGAAAAGAAAACAAGACGTCACACACACACACACACACACACCATGGCCGCCAGTTCACGTGCCTCCCCCCCCAACCCACAGATGACGTACGCGAGCGTCACAACGCAACTCACGCAGATGCTCATCAAGTACCGCGAGGTGCTGTGGACGGTGCCGCAGCGCCTGGTGACACAGGTGCGGCGCCAATACCAGGCGGAGGCCCTCAAGTTGGTCAACACCACGCCCGTGAGTACCGACGGAGTGAAATAAAGAAAGTTTGTTGACAGAGAGGCCTGACGCGGGGATGTGATGAAATGTCAGGTTTTCATTTTCATTCTTAGGGCTCGTAAACAATCCACCAAAAATTATAAGTCATGTTCAGCATGCTCTACTTAACCCTAATAGTTTTACCCAGCACTGTTTCTCACCCCATTAGTCTTACTCACATGGGGCTTCGTGGCGCAGTGGTTAGCACACTCTGCTCACAACCGAGAGAGCCCGGGTTCGATTCCCGGGCGGAGTGGAAAAAATTGGGCGGCTTTTCCGATACCCTACGCCCCTGTCCACCCAGCAGAGAATGGGTACCAGGTATTAATCGGGGGTTGTGTCCCGTCTCCTGGGATCTGTTCCCTTCTCCTATAATTCCTTCCCCCTCTTGTCTCTCTCCGGCATATGACCACAGATGTTGCGCTGACTAAACGAAACTTTCCAACTTTCTAGTCTTACTCAGCACTTTATACCTCGCCCCATTATACCTTGTGCCCTCACACCTTACCACCCCCTCACTACCTTATCATCTTACCACCATCTTGTCACGTCACCACCACCACCTTACTAACACCTTAACATCACCTTACCCACCTTACTAACACCCTAACCTCACCTTACCACCTAACGACCATCTTACCACTCCTTTAGCAGCACCTTACCAAAACCTTACCACTACCTTACCATCTAACAACACCTTACCACTTCACCCCCCCCTCACCACTTCACCTCCTCTCCTCCACCACAGATGCGTCGGCTCCTGTCCCGCAAGAGCAAGGAGACGATTCAGCGGCCGATCGAGAACGAGGTGGACTACCAGGAGGGCATCTTGCGGGTGTCGGCGCCGCAGTTCAACAAGATCAACTACCCCGTCAAGCTCAACCCCCGCATGACCGCCGGCGACCTGCTCACCAAGTACGTGTGGGTGGCGCGAGGGTGTGGATGTTGCGTGTCTGTCTGTTTTCTCTATCTGTTTTCTCTATGTCTGTGTTTTGTCTGTCTCTGTCTGTTGGTGCTTCTGACTGTCTGCATCTTTGTCTTTGTAGCTCTGTCTTTGTCTTAATCTTTTTTTTTTCATTTTTTGTGTCTTTGTATGTCTGTGTTTCTGTCTGTCCGTCTTTCTCTTTAGCTCTTCTTTCTGTGTCTCTGTGTCTGTGTTTGTCTTTCTGTCTATCAATTATTACTTTTCCTCCTCCTCCCCCTCCAACTCCTCCTCCTCCTCCTCCTCCTCCTCCTCCTCCTCCTACTACTACTACTACTACTACTACTACTACTATTACTACTACCACTACTACTACTACTGCTACTATTACTACTACTACTACTACTAGAACATGATGATAAAAAACAGAGCCAATCCCATGACTGATAATGAAATGACCTGTATTAACTGAGAGAAAAGGAAAAAAAAACTACCACCGCCGCCACCGCCACCATAACCCCCCCCCCCGCCCCCCCTTCCCAGATTCATCGAGGAGCTCACACTACTGCCGGAGAACCCCAGGCGAGTGGAGGGGCGGAGGGAACAGCAGTACAAGCGGCCAAGCAGCGGCGGGGGCGGCTCTCCCCCGTCCAGCACCGCCCCACTCACTGCCCCCTCCCAGCCCCGCCACACCTCCCTGCCGGCCTCCTCCGCCCCCACCATCACCCCCCCGCTCCCCACCTCCCAGTACCTCGCCTGCCTCCTGAGTGGGTCCCTCAAGAATGCCCTTCAGCAGCACGCCCTTCACGAGCAAGGAGGGAATATTGGTAAGGCTTTATTTTTTGTTTCTTTATTATCTTTGAGTGTGATTTTTTTTATATATATTTGCAATGTGACAATCCATACTTCATTTTTTCACATTATCTTTCATTATGTTTTTCCTCACATTGATCATGCTATTGCTTTAATACTGTAATAATAATAAGACTTTGGTGGTAAGAGAGTCGGGTAGGACACATATCATTGGATTGCTTCAGATTCAACAAGGACATAGGCAAGAATCGATTTACCAACAGGGTGGTGGATGAGTGGCATTGGTTTGGCAGTCATATTGTGTGCCAGTATGATAGATACATGAAAAAAAAAAAGAAATTCATGGATAGTGAGGTTGGGTGGGGTTAGGTTCACAGGAGCTGCTTTGCCTCTTGCAGTCTCATTATGTTTTTGTTCATTAAATTGTATCTTTTGTTAGGTATTTTCTCTCTCTCTCTCTCTCTCTCTCTCTCTCTCTCTCTCTCTCTCTCTCTCTCTCTCTCTCTCTCTCTCTCTCTCTCTCTCTCTCTCTCTCTCTCTCTCTCTCTCTCTCTCTCTCTCTCTCTCTCTCCCCATTCACCCTGCACACCCGCCTCCTAACCATCTTTTCCCCCACAGGTAACCGGCGGCTGGACCCCAACGCCAAGCTGCTCGCGGTGTACCAGGACAACCCCAACGCGGAGTTCGCAGTCAAGTGCCACCACCTCGGGGGACTCGCGGGGAGGAGGAATTCATAGAGACAACCCGCTATGTCCTCCTCCTCCTCCTCCTCCTTCTTTTGTTTTTTATCTTACTGTAGTTTTCCTTTTATTCTGTTTCTGAGACGACTTTGTGTGTTTTGCCCATTCTCCCAGATATAGAGACAATTCACTATGTCCTCCTCCTCCTCTTCCTTCTTTTGTTCTTGATCTTATTCTGGTTTTCCTTTTATTCTGTTTCTGAGACGACTTTGTGTGTTTTGCTCATTCTCCCAGATATAGAGACAATTCACTATGTCCTCCTCCTCCTCCTCCTCCTCCTCCTCCTCTTCCTTCTCTTCCTCCTCCTCCTTTTGTTCTTGATCTTACTCTGGTTTTCCTTTTATTCTGTTTCTGAGATGACTTTTGTGTGTTTTGCTCATTCTCCCAGATATAGAGACAATTCACTATGTCCTCCTCTTCCCCCTGTTCTTCCTCCTGTTTTCCTTTTTTTTATGTTTCTGAGACGACTTTCTACTACTTCTACCACTCTTCTTTATTAATTTCTCGTATTTCTGTGCTTCCTCTTCCTCTTTCTCTTCCTACTGAGACGATTTAACGTGTCCCTCCTCCTCCTCCTCCTCCTCCTCCTCCTCCTCCTCCTCCTCCTTTTCCTTGTTTTCCTTCTCCTGAGACAGTTCAGCCTACCTCTTCGTCATTGTCGTCGTCCTGCTCTTCATAACACAGCCTTCTCGAGTGCCTTTTCTTCCTGTTTTTCATCTTCTTCCTCCTCCTCCTTCCGGTGGTGTTGAGGCTACCACTTCAAGGTCACAGCCAGGTGTTCAGGTTTTGCTTCAGGTGCTCAGCAGTTTGTGTGGATGCTGGTTTTTTTTTTCATAGTTTTTGTAAAGGGCCAGAGAATGTCAGTGACTGTTTTTTTTTTTTTTTGTGTGTGTGTGTGTTGGCAGGATGAGTCGTGGGCAGAAACTTTAATTAATGTCGAAGGAAGCTCTGAACAGAATCGTAAAGAACAAAGTGAAATGAAAAAGGAGACAAGGAATAGAATGTCACTCCTGTACAAACCGATGGAGTTTCTCGACACCCTGACTCGTTCCCAGACACTCTTCAAGCATTCCTCTCATACTGAAAGGTCCTAAGTTCATTCATTCCCCTCATACTGAAAGGTCCTAAGTTCATTCATTCCCCTCATACTGAGAGGTCCTAAGTTCATTCATTCCCCTCATACTGAAAGGTCCTAAGTTCATTCATTCCCCTCATACTGAAAGGTCCTAAGTTCATTCATTCCCCTCATACTGAAAGGTCCTAAGCTCATTCATTCCCCTCATACTGAAAGGTCCTAAACTCATTCATTCCCCTCATACTGAAAGGTCCTAAACTCATTCATTCCCCTCATACTCGAAAGATCTTAGGGCTGTTCATTCCCTTCATACTTATAAGCTCACTCATTCCCCTCATACTTGCTAGGTCTTAAACTCCCTCATTCCCTTCATACTTCATTCAGCCCCCTCATACTGAAAGACTCACTCATTCCCCTCATACTGAAAGGCTCACTCATTCCCCTCATACTGAAAGGCTCACTCATTCCCCTCATACTGAAAGGCTCACTCATTCCCCTCATACTCGAAAGGGCTTTGGCTCACTCATTCCACTCAGACCAGACAGAAACAGAGAAAAATCCGTTCTGGTGTGTGTGTGTGTGTGTGTGTGTGTGTGTGTGTGTGTGTGTGTACAGAGCTGCCATGTACTAGTATTCATACGAAGGGTCACATATCTTCCCACCCACCTCTTCATGGAGAAATAAATACATAAGTAAATATATACGTGTATGTAACTGTAATATAACGATGGTAGTACTACGTGTATATTTGTGTGTCTGTGTAGTACATGTGTGAAAGTTGTGTGTATGTGTGTGTGTGCGTGAGCCTTTACTATGGTGGCCGTTATTCTTCCTCCTTGTCCTGTGTTTTATGCTCCATACGAAAGAGTGAAGAAGTTTGTTGATGTCTTTTTTTTTTTGTGTGTGTGTGTGTATATGTGTGTCATCCTGGTGTGAGTAATGTTAAACACCTTTGTACTAAAAATAAATTGTAAATAATGAACTTACTCTGGTGTATGTGTGTGTGTGTGTGTGTGTGTGTGTGTGTGTGTGTGTGTGTGTGTGCGCGCGTGTGTGTGTGCGCGCTGTCTTGTTTTTCTGTGCATTACCTGTATATCCAGACCTTTGTGTGTGAACCGTCATTCAGGTATATTACTATTAGCTGCCGCTATTATTATTATTATTGTTATTATTATCATTATTATTATTATTATTATTATTATTATTATTATTATTATTATTATTATTATTATTATCATTATTATTCATTCATATGTAAAATGATTTTTTTTCCAGTGTGCGTGTTTTGTTTCCTGTATATAAGACAAAAACTACCTATGAAAATAAATATGAGTAACCAACTGTTATAAATCACTGTCCTCTCTTTTATGTGTGTGTGTGTGTGTGTGTGTGTGTGTGTGTGTGTGTGTGTGGGTGTTTGCTTCAAAATTCACGCCAATGAATGCTGAACACCTGGGAAATGTGATGTCACCAGTTTACTTTCTGATGTTGTTGGGTGAGGACATGCCAGGCGCCACCACCCGCCAGGACCCGTAGAGACCGCGGCGGGGCACTGCAGGCTGTGTCAGGGCTGGCCGGTAAGTCTCTGCTACAGTCCACAGGGTAGTACTAACGTGGTGCAGCGGTGCCGTGGGCAGTAAAGAGCGGCGGGCGGCGCGGCGTGGGTGCGAAGTTTTCTCCGTCGTCCCCGAGGCAGCCTGCGCAGTTGTGTTGGCCCTGCGTGTGGCGCCAGCGTGTGTGCCAGACGTGTGACGCTGCCTCATATGTCCCGAAAGTATTTGTGGTTTACAACTGTCATCACTTACATTGGACGTACTATAAAATATTGATCTTTACCGAGGAAAAATTTACAGAATTGACGCCCACTTAGTGAGAAACACCGCCGAGGGTTCGCTGCTTCACCCACTAAATGAAGCCATCCCGTTCTCACACTTCCCATTTTCTCTCATCCGGATAACCATTATAAATATTTCCCTTCACGTGTCCTATTGATCAAACTTAGGGCCATACTTTCGGAGGGGCAAGAGGGGCTGTAGCTCCCCTCAATGTTTTCTATATAGGACTCAAAATGCTCCTGCGGTTATTTAAAAAAAAAAAAAAATCCAAAACTCCACATGCTCGCTTCGCACGCCAGCCTCTCCCCACCCCCATGCCCCTTATATTGATTGGCCTCTGCAGTCTACCCCCCCCCGAGAAATCTGTCAAAATTACGGGCCTGCGGTGTATTGATATATACGATTATTTTTCTAAACCTGCCATGGGTAAGTGCTCCGTGGTGCGTTTTACGAGTGATTTGTTGGTGTGCGTGTGACCAAGATGCTGCGCCGTGTGTGCTTAACGCGTCTTCATGTTACGTCACAGTTTTGGGGAAGTCAAGGGAATGTTTTGCAGTTATATTTCCTTCCTTGTTTCACTGTTTCCCTACATGATACCCTCTCTCTCTCTCTCTCTCTCTCTCTCTCTCTCTCTCTCTCTCTCTCTCTCTCTCTCTCTCTCTCTCTCTCTCTCTCTCTCTCTTTCCTTTGTCTTTACCCCTTATCCTTCTTTCCTTCTCTCTATTCCCTTTTCTTATATGTCCCTTCTTTCCTTTTCTCCGTCTCCTCTCCTACCTATCCAACCTCCTATTATCTTCCGTATTCTTCTTTCCACCTCCTACATTTCTCTACCTTCTTTTTACTTCAGTTCTTTCACTTTTCTCCTTTTCCCTTTTTTTCTCAATCCTTTCTCTGTTTTCCCTCTCCTTCCCTCCTCTTCCCTTGAATCCTTCCATCCTTGTTGTTTACCTCCATTCCTTCTTCAATCTTCTCTTACCTTCCATCATCTCTCCATTTTTATCTACCTTTCTAACCTTTCCTCCTGCTTTGCCTCCACCCCTCCCTACTTTCTGCTCTCCCCTTCCAACCTCCTTTCCTGACCTTTCAAACTTCTCACCTCCCTTCTTCCTTCCTCTTCACCTTCTTCCCTCTCCTTTCCCTCCCTCCCTTCCTATCACACGGGCTCCCAACCGCCCATGAAGTATCCTTATTCTTTTTGATCTGGGAGCCGAGTATACCCCTGTGTGTGTGTGTGTGTGTGTGTGTGTGTGTGTGTGTGTGTGTGTGTGTGTGTAATTCACCTCTTGGTCTACTGCGGATCTCTCTCGAGACAGCCAGCCGTTCCCCTACGGAAGATCAGAGCTCAGTGACCGATCTTTGGGTAGGACTGAGACCACTCACACACAACACACCGCGACAACGAGGTCACAACTCCTCGCCTTACGTCGCGTACCTACTCACTGTTAGGTGAACAGGGGCTACACGTGAAAGAAGATAAACCCAACTTATCTTCACCCGGCCGGGGAATTACTCTACCCCTGAGCTACCGTGCCGTGTGTGTGTGTGTGTGTAATTAAAAATATGCATATTCCTCGTTCCAAAACATTGAGAAATGGTTCAAATATAAAATTATTTTTAATTTTCTAGAATCCCTTAAGAAGTATATGTGGTGGGATTGTTTTTTTTCTCTTTTCTCAAAGTGTTTATTTCTCTAATTTTAGGGTATTTTATCTCATAATTCAGGACATAAGATCTGTGTGCATCAGATCTGGAAGACATCTTGCGAACCTGCAGGTCACTTACCTGTAAAAGTGTTCTGTATTATAACGACTGAAAGTGAAAACTAAAATGTGCGAGAACTTTGCCAACATTAAAATGCTTCACCACGGGGGGCCACTGCAGCAAGTTTTGTTGTTGTTGTTGTTGTTATTGTTGTTGTTGTTGTCTACAGTATACTTATTGGGGCACAAACCTGCGTCATGTATTTGAAATCTTGAGTTCAGTCCTTTGCTTTTGGCCATTACATAATATATATATATATATATATATATATATATATATATATATATATATATATATATATATATATATATATATATATATATATACAGTGGGACACCACTGTTGATAGGTTAAGGGGAAGAACAGTGACTGTCTAGCACAGCAGAGATAGAACGGCCGGAAAGGAAACTGGAGATAAAGGAACAGAGAGAAGGATAGAATCCATATGAGGGCAGTTTAGAAAGCAAAGAGTTGTGCCAGACTCTATCGAAAGCTTTCGATATGTCTAGCGCAACTGAGAAAGTTTCACCGAAACATCTAAGAGAGGATGACCAAGAGTCAGTTGTCTGCAGCGCTGGGCTGCGCAGAACACCTCGACGCGGGCCGTGGCAAACACCAGGGGCCATTGGACGTAGCAGAGAATGATGGCTGTCGCCCAGCGTCTTCATCTTCGTGAATACGTGGCGCCTTTCGCACAGCAGGCAGACACAACAGCAACAACCTATCGGCGACACCATAGGGTGTCAGCGGCCTCCGGCGTGCCCACAGCGTCGTCACAGAATTCACTCTTCAACTTGTGGCAGTGATACTGAGTGTACGAGTCCGGGAAGGTCAAAGGTTGTTTCTCCTCTTGGGCAGCCGTGCCAGTCTCTTCACCATGTTCCGCGGGACGCCTGCTGCCAGCAGGTCCATGCTGCTGGGAGTCTGGCCAGGGGAGAGGAGGGGCGGGCAGTTGACAGTGAAGGCCCCCCACGCTGCCTCCAGCAGGGGCGGCGCCTGCAGCTGTGCCCGGAACACCGCTTCGGAGCGCTGGTCGCTGCCCACGCTAGACAGGCCGCCGTACACGTAGAGACACCCGTTCTGCGCCGCCCGAAGAAAGGGATCGTTAGTTAAGAGACTTGTGCTCCTGTTCCATGACACTCGTCTGCCCCCCTTAGTTACTGGTACCCATCTTTTCCCTGGTTAACCAAGGCACATCACATCTACCCCTTCCCCCAAATACAAAGGCGTCACGTGTTAAGGCCCCGACACCCAATGGTGGACGCATTTCCTCGCTAGGGACCCACCTTTGTGAGGGCGGCGTCGTGGAAGTAGAGGGGCGTGGGCAGGGTGAGGACGACTCTGGTCCAGGAAAGGGAAAGCAGGTCGAGGCGCCAAACGTCGCTGAATACCTCCTCGCCGTCGGTGCCGCCCAGTACGAACAGTTCTGCAGACACGGGGACCAGGTAGTGTGTGTGTGTGTGTGTGTGTGTGTGTGTGTGTGTGTGTGTGTGTGTGTGTGTGTGTGTGTGTGTGTGTGTGTGTAATAATGATAATAATAATAATAATAATAATAATAATAATAATAATAATAATAATAATAATGGTAATTGTAAAAGGTTGATTAAGATTTGGCGTTAGGTGAAAATTTAGTGTGTGTGTGTGTGTGTGTGTGTGTGTGTGTGTGTGTGTGTGTGTGTGTGTGTGTGTGTGACCTGTAATCATTATCTGGTGTCGTGTTGCAGGTGGGCGGGGCACCTCGCTCACCTAGTAGTGCGTTAACTCGAATCGCCATCAGTGTGCATGCATTAGGCGAACACACGCGACTGAGAACAGCGACAACTGAAGGAGTGAAAGGTGAACAATGATGTTCTGTGTCCCGGGACTTACGCGTCGATGCGCTCTGTGGCAATCACCGTTGCTATACTCCTTGGGACTCACTGGTGTTACTCCGTTTCTGTTACTCCGCGATACTCACCGTTGTTAGTCTGCACGGCGGCGTGGCAGCGGCGGGGGCTGGGGTACGCCTGCACCGCGGGGTCAGGCTTCGTCCACTGCATTTCCCACTTGCCGGAGCCCAGGCTGAGGACGGGCAGCTGCGGCAGGGAGGAGGAAAGGGATAGGCCGGGGTTAGTGGCAGCGGGGCTCATGGCGTGCCATGATGCCTATCACCAACCTACCGAACTGCCGCAGGTCAGTCATCTGGCCTGTTGTGTTGTCTCGTGGTTTTTAAATTGGTAAAGAAACAAGATAGTCATCGGGAAGAGATGGTGTGCCAAATGCTTCACTGATGAGCGTGGTTTTGATATCTTTTGATATTTTGTTGTGCATTATACTTGACATTTTAATGTCAGATCTCTGAATTCGTTTCGATACTGAATTAGAGTATCTTTATCAGTATAACGCATGAAATTACAAGTTGGTAAATTCTGTTTTCTTATACTTAGTTAGTTTATACCTGGTCAAGAGGAAAGACCGTGAAGGCCGAGGCGCCGCCCACCACCACCACCCGACCCGCCGCCACGCCGATCTCGGTGCGGTACCGCCCCAGCGACTCGCCGTCCTGCGGGATAAAGACAAGGCCGTAACAGGCGTCCATAAGGCAAGGGAAAGGTCACGGGTCAGCCTGGGGAGCTCAGTGCCACGAGTTTAAGCTGTGTACATGCAACGGACAAGTAGCATACTGATAGGTTACAAGGTGACAGACAGCCGTTTTTCCTCCTCCTCCTCCTCCTCCTCCTCCTTCTCCTCCCCCTCTTTTTGCGGTGCTCACCTTGCTGGGGGCGTCCTCGTCGGCCAGGCGGGTCCAGGTGAGGGAGGGCAGGTGCAGCACGTGGGCGTGGAGGGAGAAGTGGAAGCCCGAGGTGCCGCCCACGACGTACAGGTGCTCCCCGGCTCTCCGCACTGCCTGCCGGACACACCTGACTTTATAAACTGGGCGCAGAATTTCCAAGTGATAAGAAAATTTGACAACTGCCTGGAAAAACAATACAAAAGCTCTAGGTTGGTATTGTCAGACGCTGCCGCCTCTCTCATCAACTATTTCCGAACGGCGAAAAGGAAATCAGTTGGATTCTAATGACTGTTTTTTCAGGTTCATGGTAGTGCAGAGGAACGGTCAAACTACCATCAACGCCACAAAACTAGCCAAGGAAATGATACAAACTCTTATGAAATTCTTGTTGAATATGTGAAAATGGGCTCCGAAATGGTTAGTAATATGGCCCTTAGTGTCTTAGTAAGGAGGAGGAGGAGAGTGTCAGGACGTCTCTCCTCCCGAAATTGACCTCTCTTTTGGCCACTCCTCTTACCTAACTCTTTTTATAGGAGCAGTGATTTGCGGGCTTTTTTCTCATTATTGTTTTCCTCTTTTTGCCCTTGAGCTGTTTCCTTTAATGTAAAAAAATACCAGAAAATGTGCAAATTCACCGATTACGCAAAGAAAAAAAAAAAAACGTAGCATTCACATTTTCGCCCTTCGTCTTCCTTTCAGTCTCCTCCGTCGGTGTCCAGTCGGCGTGCGTCATTATCTAATCTACAAGGCAAGACAAACGGACTCAGCTCCTCGTTTAGTCCAGTTTATTTTGCTCAAGGGTTCCGTTTGTTGTCATGTGTGTGCCAGGCGAAGGCTCCGTGCTCTCCACTTTCCTTGATGAGGCGCCGAAAAGTGTTGTGACTCGCCTCAAGGCAGAGCACATGTGGACCCAGCGCGCTAATTTTAGATCTGCTGACCTTTCTGTGTGTGTGTGTGTGTGTGTGTGTGTGTGTGTGTGTGTGTGTGTGTGTGTGTGTGTGTGTTTTGAAGGAAGCACGACAAAACTAAAGCAACAATGTCTTCGAAATGGAACGGACGAATACAACCAGAGATTACGTTTTTTGTTTTGTTTTGTTACTTTTTTCGATGACCACATATATGCAAGACTACGACACAGCGCGCTTTAATCATGCTAGACACAATTTCTAAAACTCCTTATTTGCTTCCATTTGCCTCCCTGTATCCGCTGCATTGTGGATGAAAGAAACCAGAGACAAAACGGGCTACTAAAATTCGAGCAAAACTTACCGAGAAGTCACACCTGTCAGACTCACCTGGCCGTAGAGGGCGGGGGGCGGGGGACCGGAGGTGGGCAGGGTGCACCAGTCCCCGTTCTGCTTGTCGCACGCCATCACGTCGCTGCTCAGGTGGCTGCCGAAGGGGACGGAGGTGCCGCCCATCATCAGCAGGTCCTCGCCGCTGCTGGCCAGGCTGTGCGAGATGCTGGCCTCGGGGGTGGTGGCGGGGCACGACAGCCGCTCCCACTGCCCCGTCGACAGGTTGAGGCGCCACACCTGCCCGGGAGACGATGGGAAGGTGAACTGTGGTGCGGAGAGATGATGGGTCGTATTAAAAGACACATCGCCCCCTATAAGAACACATAATTGAAAAGGCTTTCGTAGGAGTTGTGAGCATTTCCAGGGGTAGATTTATGACCCTGGTGGTAGTTTGACTCTTCTTCTGTACCCTGAGCCTAAAAAAACCCTTATTAGAACCTGATTGATACCCCTTTGACCTTAGTAAATAGGTGATGTGAGAAGCGAAACTGTCTTGTACTACCAGCCGATGAATGAAGATCGGTATTGTCTCGCGCAAAGGTTATTTAGGTATAGGTCTCGCGTCCATTTTTGTGTGGAACGAGAATCTGGTTTTTGATTCTTTATTTCCCCCGTAAGCTTGAAACGATGATTTTTTTTTTTTTTTACAGCAAAGGAGACAGCACAAGGGCACAAAAAAAGGAAACAACAATAAAAAAAGCCCGCTACTCTCTGCTCCTGTAAAGAATCCGAAGAGGTGCCGAAAGAGCAGTCAATTACGTGGTGGTGAGGCCGTGAAGTCAGTGTTGTGATGATGGTGATGAAGGTGTATTGGTGAGGATGCTGATGTAATTATAGTGATTATTATGATGATGATGGTAAGAAGGAAGAGAAGGAAGGACGGTGCAATTATTGGTGATCCTTGTAACAATAACTGAAACTAATATTCATCGTCACCATCGTCATCAACATCATCATTATCATCATCATCATCATCGTTCTGTTCTGTTCTGTTCTGTGATGATGATGGTAAGAAGGGAGAGAAGGAAGGACCGTGCAATTATTGGTGATCCTTGTAACAGTAACGGAAACTAATATTCATCGTCACCATCGTCATCAACATCATCATCATCATCATCATCATCATCATCATCGTTCTGTTCCTCGCACAGGGGGGAGTGAGGAAGAGTGAGCCACGAGAAACAAGACCAGATTAAAAAATAGCGAAAACCGTCGAGTAAAACATCACATAAGCGTTCCCGTTCACTGCCCCCGTTTATCATTATTTTCATTATTATCATTATCATCATTATTATCGTTATTGTTATGTCTTGTGCAGCATTTTTCGAGCTGACCAGACGTACCTAATCTCACTCACTCGTCATAGCTGCAACACAAACATTTTTTTAGCTTCTCTGGTTTACCCTCATTCCTCAGTTTTCCCCGCCAACTCACTACCTCCGTGCCACGATCCCGTCCACGCCTTTCACTCATGCGCCTTGGTGGTCGTCTCTTGGCCCTCACCCACAGCACTGATACTTTGCTCTTCCGTCCCGTTTGTCCTTTTCCTTCTCTTTTAAGATGGCTGTGGTTCATAGTTGTAGTATAGTCTTTTCCTCTTCCACTACTACTACTACTACTACTACTACTAATAATAATAATAATAATAATAATAATAATAATAATAATAATAATAATAATAATAATAATAATAATACAAGAAATTATTGCCTCTAGAACTACTACTACTACCACTACTACTACTATAAGAAATTACTACCCCTAGAACGTTTTCTACTGTTGCTGTTATTAATATTACTACAAAAAAATTAACATCCTTTCATCGACTTTTTCGTTTTTTACTACTTTTACTAAAAACTGTCCCTCCATCGACTGTTATTTCTACCTCTTCACTTTTTACTACCACTAATACTACAAAAAAAATACTGCCCCCACTAAGACTAACCTACTACTACTACTACTACTACTACTACTACTACTACTACTACTACCACTACTACTACTACAACTACTTTTTTATTATTTTTACAAACATATAAAAGATACCTCCACCCATGTTTATTTTCCCGACACATAATCATGGAGGGTTCCATAAATTGGAGGTCATTAGCCCCAACTCTGTTCGCTAATGACTGTGGCATCCAACCATATCACTAATACTACTTAGTACTAAATCTATACCTAACACCTTATCCTTTCCTACTACTACTCCTTCACTACTCATGTCGCTCCCGACCTACCCTAACGTCACTCTCCACCACTGTGGCCTCATAGTCCATATTGGAAATGGTGGTGACTTTTGGGCCAGAGTGTCTGGTGCCCCTACTACTACTACTACTACTACTACTACTACTACTACTACTACTGCTACTACTACTACTACTACTGCTACTACTACTACTACTACTACTACTACTACTACTACTGCTACTACTACTACTACTACTACTACTACTACTACTACTACTACCACTACTACTACTACTACTACTACTACTACTACTACTACTACTACTACTACTATAAATAACTGTCCCTACAACAACTACTGCCATTTCTGTCACCACCATCACGAGCATAACCACATGACGTGCATCGCCTCATCACGTGATCAGGACCATGTAGCCGAGCGTTGGGTCCCCGAGTGGAGGTTACGTAAGATTTTTTATAAACTACGAAAAGGGTCGAAAGTGGAGACAAGACGTGTCGCCGCAAAGTGTATCCATGTTGCTTCGTTGGGGTCGCCTGTTGTTGATCGGTGAAGGGTGGTGTGGAACAGGAAATAAAAACCTTCCCTTGCCCTTTTGTTACGGTGAAGAAAGCTGCTCAAGGGCAAAAAGAGAAGTAAATGAAAATGAAGTCCGCTAATCACTGCTCCTTGGAAAGAGAAAATAGAAATGAGTGTCCAAAAGAGATGTGATACAAGAAAGACCTTCCCTTGTTTTTTACAGTACAGGAAGGAAGCAGCTGAAGGGTAAAGATGAAAAAAATAGATAAAAAAGCCACGCTAATCACTGCTCCTGTAAAGAAAGTAGAGATGAGTGTCCAAAAGAGAGACCAATTTCGGACGGAGAGGTGTCTTGCTTGCTATCTTTCCTTGCTTGTTTGCTCTGATCTTTGCAACTTGAACGGCGTCCGTCGGAGAGGCACTGCGAACACAACGTCGCTGCTTATTAATTCAAAAGTACTAGCGGAGAAAAGTGAAAAGTGAAACTGAAAAAGGTATAAAATTAAAAGAAAAATGGAAGAATAGAGAAAAAACAAAGCTAAACAAATAACAAGGATATTCATTATTTCTGCTCGTTCTCCGATTATAATAATATTTTACACTCGTCTACTTCCACAGTCCTCGTTTTTCATCCATTGTCGAATGTTGCAGAGTCGCATACACACACATAGAGCAGCAAATGGGTTACTTAGAGTGTAGCGGAGGAAGTAGTGGTAACGTTACGGTGGTAGTAGTAGTAGTAGTAGTAGTAGTAGTAGTAGCAAGAGTAGTAGTAGTAGTAGTAGTAGCAGTAGTAGTAGTGGTAGAAGTAGTAGTGGTAATAGTAGTAGCAATAGTAGTTGTAGCAATAGTAGTAGTAGTAGTAGTAGTAGTAGTAGTAGTAGAAGTAGCTAGTAGTTTTTGTTATTGTTGTAGCAGCGGTAGTAGTTTTTGTTGTAGTAGTAGTAGTAGTTTTTGTTGTTGTTGTAGCAGCGGTAGTAGTTTTTGTTGTAGTAGTAGTAGTAGTTTTTGTTGTAGTAATAGTAGTAGTTTTTGTTGTTGTTGTAGCAGCGGTAGTAGTTTTTGTTGTAGTAGTAGTAGTAGTTTTTGTAATCGTAGTAGTCGTAGCGGCCCAACAAGTTTTTCTTAATCAGCTCAACACATCTCCCAGCCCTTCGCCTCCCCTATCACCCCCCCCCCCCTCTCACCCCGTCACTTCTGTAGCCCTTGCGTGTGTCTCGCCAAAGAACGGGGCGTGACGGCGAGGCATCAAGGGCCGACTTTGTGTGGCGGTGACTCGCTCTATTGAGGGTCCGCGGCGTGTCGGGGTGGGCGTCTGGGCGGCGGGCCATTTGCGGCGGCGTTCTTGGGGAAGGTCAGGGGACGCGTTTAACCCCTTGGCTGCGGATTTCCTACAAGAAGACATCACCAAGCTACGGCAATGGAACAAAAAGAGGCTGCTACAATTCAGTGAAGAAAAATGTAAAGTCCTGAACATTGGGTGGGGATATCCAGCATACCAGCACCACATGGTAAACACTCCACTATCCATCACAGAGGCAGAGAAAGACCTGGGAGTGTATGTGTTACCAGGCTACTAGTGAAGGCGAAATCTACCAATCGCAGCGGACGGGTTGAGCCTGGCCGCGGAGGAGTGGGCGGAAGAGGAAAGTAGTGACAAAATGTATGTAACAGAAGAGGCGAGGGGCAGGAGGAGGAGTTATTTCTTTCCTTGAGATATTATAGGAATTATGGGGTAATGTTAGCATAGGTTCTCCATGACTATTCAAATTATCATGAGAAATTATGGCAACATCAGTGAAATTAATGAAAGTAATAACACCTGCACCTACAACCTCCAGCCAGTCAATTATATAAGTTCTGTGGCTATTTTCGTTGAAGTTAATTGAACTGAGTTAAATTGGAATTGGAGGACACATGATTTAAACTGAAAAATTGAAGTTTCTCGTTAATTTTTTTATCAGGTGGAGTGGATTATTTTTCTTTTGTCTGAATTGAATTATTTTGTCTGCATTGAAACTAGTTGAGAGATAGATAGATACAGAGAGAAACAGACAGACAGACAGAGACAGACAGACAAAGAAAACACAAAAACAGGCAAAAGGACAATGACAAACAGACAGGCTAACAAAACAGACAAAAACAGAGAGACAAAGAAAACAAAAAAGCCAGACGAAAGGACGATGACAAACAGACAGGCTAACAAAACAGACAAAAACAGACAAATCACTGAAAAAAGCAAACAGATATATTGACAAACAAAAAAGCAAACAGACAAACAGACGCAAGGACAGCCAGACAGACGAACAAACAAACGGACTAACAGTGAACGGAGACAGGGGGAGGAGAAGGGGAGGGTGTAGGGGGTATGTGGCTTTCCCTCTTCACCAAATAAGGAGTCTACGGTCAATGTGGCTGCTAGTGGGGTAGGTCATAACAAAGTCTGCACCAGTCCTTTAACTCCCCCCCCCCCAAGTCACCCCCCGCCACCCCATCTTCTAAAATAGTTTCTTTCCTCTCCCGTCCCTTTCCCCTACTTCATCCCTTACCCCAGCAATGCTCCCTTCCCATCTACTTAAGTTCCCCTCCTTCCCCTTCCCTATCTTAACCCTATCCATTTCCACTTCATTCTTAATTAACTCGTGCTCCTTCTAAAAATTCCCTTCTATTCCCTTTCTTATCCTTCTTATCCTAGCTACTAACCCAGCTGTTCAGCCTCCCTATTCGGGTTTGTCGATTAATGGGTACCTGGGGAAATATAGGGAAGATACATTGTGGTAACTCGGATGTCACGTTGACCCTGTGCCCCGGGGTAACGATTCATTTCCCTCAACAGGCTCAAGACCCAGTGTGACTAATATGAGCACCGAGGCCACGCGTTAAGCCCTCAACTTTACCTTAACTTTTCTTATTGCCATTCCTGCCATCACCATCCCCTTCCTTATCCCCAACTTCCCCTCTCACCCCTGCCCCTATCCCTGTTCTATCTCCATACTCAGTCCCGATATTTTTTAGTTTCTCTTTTTTCCCCTTCCCTCCCCTTTCTCTTTCCCTTACCCCTTTCCCAACGCTTTGACTTTCCATTCCTCTAACTCTACCCCCTCCCCTTCCTCATTCCCTCCCCCCCTACCGAACTCTTTCTCTCTCCCTTACCCCCTTTTCAACCCTTTCCATTGCCTTGTCCTACATTCCTTTAGATTAATTCTACTCCTTATGCCTCAGCCTCGCCCCTTCTCCTGACCTGCCTTTCGTACCCTCTTGGTGCCCACAGTGTTGCTATGTGTGTGTGTGTGTGTGTGTGTGTGTGTGTGTGTGTGTGTGTGTGTGTGTGTGTGTTTTGTTTTCTTCATAATATCTACTGTTGTGCACATGAAGGGATCCATCTGTCGAAGGGAGGGAAGGGAAGGGGAGGTCTTGTATGATGAAAGCGAGAGAGGAATGGAGTCTTAGGGGTGTATTACTAAACATTTCGTCGCCAAAGTTCACCTATTTGACAAGGCTTTCCTAGGATTTTGGGGGATTTCCAGAAGTAGTTTTATGACCCTGGTGGTAGTTTGACCCTTCTTCTGTACCGTGAACCTGAAGAACCACTCATTAGAACCCGATTGATCCCCTCTTTGAACCTTAGAAATAGCTGATGTGAGAAGCGAAAGTGCCTTGTAATACCAACCTTAGTGCCCAAAACACAGAAGAGGGTGAGAGGCTTTAGTTTAGCAGACTGAGTGATTAGACTGAGGCGGAGAAGGCTGAGTGTATGCGGAGGAAAAGCATTTACGTGAATCAATAAAGAGAGAAAGTAATAGAGAGAGAATTAATAAAGAGAGAAAGAAGAAATGATAGATAAGATAGACAGATAGATAGACAGATAGATGAGACGGATAGTTTAACAGATAAATAGTTTTTTTTCTGTTGCGAGCACTTGCTTTTATGTTTGTTGTGCCCTTTAACTGTTTCCAGTGATGTAAAAAGATAGATTTATGTAAAGATAGATATATAGATAGATAGATAGATAGATAGATAGATAGATATAGAAAGATAAATAGATGGATAGATAGATATAGAAAGGTAGATAGATAGATAGATAGATAGATAGATAGATAGATAGATATAGAAAGATAAATAGATAGATAGATAGATATAGAAAGGTAGATAGATAGATAGATAGATAGATAGATAGATAGAGATGAATAAAATATGAGATAACACTAAATTCTAAACAATAAAAATTCTCTCGTCTAAGTTTTCGCACGTCATCTTGCTGTAAAGAGGAAGAACAAGTCACGTCATTCAGACTTCACTGCCTAGGCGTGGGAGAGTCAGTTCGGTAATTTTGCATACATTCATGACTCCACTCATGATGAGGCAGTTGGCATGTGATTCAACCTGAAGTTTTTTTTCTTTCCCTTCCCTAAGCTGTGACGCCCCACACAGCACCACGTCCCACCTGCTCCGACTTGCCCCAACTATGAGACACATAAGAAGACGATACATCAGGAAAACCGGTGTGAAAAACGAGTGCCATTCCTTTCGTGCGGTTTTCGTAGGTGTAACGTGACTCTCCTCTCCTCTTGTCCTCCTCGTCATCCTTCTCCTGTTCCTCTTGTCTTCCCCCTTTCCCTCCTCTTCCTCCTTCTCTCGTTACAACGACTACTGCTTCTGCTGCTGTATCTCTCCCTCGTCTCCTTTCTTATTTCCTTTTGCCCAGCAGAGAGAGAGAGAGAGAGAGAGAGAGAGAGAGAGAGAGAGAGAGAGAGAGAGAGATGATATTCTTCTCCTGCTTCTCCTTCGTCGTCGGTCTTCTAAATACTTTCCCTTTCATCCTTGACGTAGCTACTTGTCGATATCCTTTCCTCCTTTATCCCTGTCATCACGCTCCTCTACACGTTTCTTTTTCACCTCCTCCTCATCGTCCTTTTCCTCCTCCTACCTCTACTACTACGGCTATTATTGCTTCTACTACTACTACTACTACTACTACTGCTAATAATAATAATAATAATAATAATAATAATAATAATAATAATAATGATAATAATAATAAATACTTTTTTTTTTACGTTTTCCCCAATGGCGCCGATGAGCTTCCATGGTGGGACCTGCATGGTGGTCGGCCTCAACCCATTCTGGCGCACGAAAATGTTTATAGTGGCGCCATCACGCTGCCCCTCGGAGCTCATTTTTGATCATCTAATATAGAAAATCTAGAGTCCGAGTTGACAGATTCGGGCCACTCGGCGGTGACTGAAAAACTACCAGCTTTTTTGTCGAGTCGGGCGGGACGGGAACCTACTTCCTCATGGACGTCTCTCCCGCACTCTGACCTCTCTGCCACCGCCCCTCCTTACTACTACTACTACTACTACTACAACTACCACTCACCTCCTTGAGCGGGCCGTGGTGGGGGTTGTAGCCTCCGACGGTGTAAAGGAAGGAGTCGGTACAGTGGATACGGTGGCCGCTCCTCCCGACAGGGGCGTTGCCTGAGGAGGAGAAACCGTGAGTGGGTCTGGCGGTCGTTCACTCACACACCCGCCCGAGCATTCACTTACTCGAGAAGAAGAGGAAACGAAGGCGGGGTGGGTTAGTGACTATCTTCCTCACTTGCGCAATCATTTACTTATTCCTTCACTCATTCACACAGTTACTATGGAATGATAAGTGTATAGGGTGGAGCAAGAGAAACCAGGGGGGAGTCTGGCGGTCACTCACTCATACTCACTTTCTTTACCCCCTCACTCACGCACTTGGGAAGGAAAGAGAAGGAGCCGAGAGTGTATGGAGACGGTGGGTTTGGGCGGAACTGTGGACTGTTGCAAGCAGACCAAGGCAAACGGAGTGAGAATGTTTTACTTGGCGATGGTGTGCAAGGCCTATAGTGTGTGTCGCGATGGGTGGCTAACCCCCTGGTGGCTAACGAGGTGTCTGAACTAAACACTGGTCGGGACTCAGTGTTCACGCAGACTCCTCAAGAACTCTCTACAGTAATTTATCTACTAATCTAATAATAATCGAATAATACTATTAATAATTTATCTACTGTCATGAGCCCAAGTTGAATATCAAAGTCCCCCAAACACACATGAAGAATATAATATGTATTTTACCGCAAACCACCATGGTCTGACCACACCGTAGACCAGCGACCGCCAACCAGTGCCTTCCCCGACAAGACGTTGGGGCATCAGGCACGGCACACCTATTCAGAGGTAACACCCGTCGACATAATGGTGCCTGGGCGACTCACCTCCCTCGGCCCAGGTGTTGACGGCCTCCATGAAGGTGACGTCCATGGTGGCGGAGCGGGGCGGGACGGGGCGGGACGGGACGGGGCGGCGGTGTCTGGCGGTGACGGTGAGGTGTGGCGTGACCCGGCGGCTGGCTGGCACCTGGAGGAGTTGATGAAAAATGATGATGATGATAAACTTGGTTAATATAATAATAATAATAATAATAATAATAATAATAATAATAATAATAATAATAATAATAATAATGATAATAATAATAATAATAATGGTGTAGTAGCATTATAATGGTAAAGTATTGTCGTCCTTGTAATGTGATGTCTGGGATAAGTAACGAAAACTGATAGCCGAGTAATATTGAGAGGAGAGGCTACACTTGTGTGCAGCGTTTTTTCCTTCCTTCACTACCGGGCCTCGGGTCTGTCTCCACGTTCATCACGGCCGCGGGGTGAAGACCTACCCGTGTGCTGGCATCCTCTTGTCCACACTTCGTTGAACCCTCAGTCCCTTCCCTGGCGTGACATTTGCGTCAGCTGCAGCAGGAATTTCCCACCCGCCGCAACGTGTCAACAGCCTTTCTCCGATTTCAGGAAAACACTGAACACACTACTTTCACTGCAGGCCTTGACTCACTCAACATGTTTTATGGTCACGAGCTCTACCTATGTGCTGACCAGCATGCACGTTCTGAAGCTTGGTGCTGCTGTCCACGCTGCCGTGCGGTGACCACGAGTCCATGTCCCCGCATTAACGCTCCGAAGGCTTGGCGGGGTGACTCTCCTCTCAGGAACCTATTGTCAAGTGAGGGCGATGTTGTAAGTGCTGTTCCTCAGCATAGGGCAACAGACACTCTGCTCCCCGCCCCTCGGCATGGCCCCCCGCTATATGTTACCGGTGGGTAGCCGGCATGAACACGCAACACTGCACGAGAAGCCTCACTGCGGGCACGGCCTAAGGTTTACCTGGAGTGATGAGGAACCTTGGCTCTACACAGGTGACCGAGGCGTCCTCCTGAAGGCGATAATCGACGATGACTGACCACGTGAAGGGACATGGCCGCCTTATATAGAATGGAGGGAGGCGGGGCCAGCGAACCACCACTCACAAGCCTCGCGTGGCAAGATCCTTCAACCACCACCACCACCATCATGAACAACAACAACAACAACAACAACAACAACAACAGCAACACCCCCACCGCCAGCAATAAGGAACCACCGATCTCCATCCTCTATAGCACGGGGTCTCAACCTTTTTTATCTTATGTAACCCTTCAAGTTTTTCAGTTTTGGTCACGTACCCCTAACCCAGAAGGCAGTACCAAGAAGGTTAAAAAGAAATGCATGGTTTATCACACACACACACACACACACACACACACACACACACACGCGGCCCGGTAGCTCAGTGGATAGAGCATCTACCTCACAACCAGAAGGACCGTGGTTCGATTCCCCGGCCGGGTGAAGATAAGTTGGGTTTATCTTCTTTCACGTGTAGCCCCTGTTCACCTAGCAGTGAGTAGGGACGCGACGTAAGGCGAAGAGCGTGTGTGTTGTGTGTGAGTGGTCTCAGTCCTACCCAAAGATCGGTACTATGAACTCTAAGCTCTTCCGTAGGGGAACGGCTGGCTGTCTCGAGAGAGACCCGCAGCAGACCAAGAGGTGAATTACACACACACTCACACACACACACACTCTCCAGTATACGGGCTCACACACTCCCTTGTAGGGGCACACACAATCTCTCTTGTGCGGACACACTCTCCCTGTTGCGGGAACACATAATCTCTCTTGTGCTGGCACACACACTCTCCATTGTGCAGACACACACACACTCTCTTTCCCTTGTGCGGGCACACACACTCCCTTGTCCCGGCACACACACTCTCTATCCCTTGAACGGGCACACACACACTCCTTTGTGCAGGCACACACACTCTCTATCCCTTGAACGGGCACACACACTCTCCTTTGTGCAGGCACACACACTCTCCCTTATGCCGTTATGCGGGCACACACACACTCCCGTATGCTGGCAAACACACTCTCCGTTTTACAGGCACAAACACTCTCCCTTTAGTTTATGAAGTATACATTGTATTATACATGTGAAATAGACACAAATTTCAAGCATTGGACCTAGGAGCTAGTGCTGATAGGAACTAATTACTATCATAAGGAAATACTTTGTGATTAGCTGCTACCATTTACTAAAATACTCGTTTTTAAACCATTTAGGGTGTATGTGAGTGAGATCGAGGGAGAGAATGTTAGAGGACGACCTCCAGTGAAATGGAGAGATAGGGTACAGGAGTACGTTACGGAAAGGGGGCAAAGATCAGTGAAAAACTTTGAGAAGGCAAGGAGGGAGTGTATGAATAGAGAGATGGAAACTTCTGCCGTGGCTATCCCCTGGTGGGAACTCCTAGGAGCAGGCGTCCACGAGATGATAAACCATTGCGACAATAAACTAGCGTTGCATACAGTTAGTTGCAGCTGGTAATTAGTAATGGTGATAGTTATGTTAATGTGTGTGATTGCATAAGAAAAAAATACAAAAACATATCTACAGGCAATTTTCCAATAACTGAATTTGAGCCAATATTTACAGTTTATAACTATTTACTCACGGTTAAGTGACTGTGTGACTAGCATCCCTAGCGTGAAAAAAAAGATAAAGTAGAACTAAAGAAGGTATTGTGCTCCAGTGACTGAGAGCTGGTGCTGGTTGTTAAGGCTTGTAACAAGTTGTTAGTAACTAGTAACTTACTCACAAGGAAGTCCCGTGTGTGACTAGCATAAAAAAATACCAAGATGTATCTAAAGTAGACATTTTTTTTTCAAATAGGAGTGACTGTGAGCAAGTGCTATCATGAACTATTCACTTGTAGCTAATGTTACTAGTTACTTACTCAGTCACTGTGTGTAGCTAGCAGGAAAAACATATGCTGATTCAGTGAGATGGTTGGGCTTGTTTCTTTGCTACCAACAAGTTAATCCTCGGTACAGTCTTTGAAAGCCGAAACCGAAGTATTTTGAGAAACAAGTCACGTACCCCCAAAATTCCTCCCCCATATCCCTGGGGGTACGCGTACCCCAGGTTGAGAACCCATGCTCAGTCTAGAGTCACTCAGCCCGGGCATTGCTGTCCAAACTTTTCTCCTATTGTACCCTTTATTACCTTCCAGTGTTACGTACCCCCCATGACTCTGATAAAACTCAATTATATTATATTATATTATATTATATTATATTATATTATATTATATTATATTTCGGTTACACGTACATTACGCGTCCTTCCTAGGTACCCGTCCTTCCCTCTCTCTTTTCCTTCATAGAACATGGGAAGTTTCTGCTGTATGTGTGTGTGTGTGTGTGTGTGTGTGTGTGTGTGTGTGTGTGTGTGTTCATTATCTTTTAACATACCCCTTGATCTATGCTGCGTACCCCCCAGGGGTACGTGGACCCCAGTTTGGACAACACTGCCGGCTGTCTAGAGAAGTATTTTTATATTGATAATACGCGAGTTGTCGTGGAGGCAGCGAGAACAAGGGCTGGGGTAATAGTATCCCTAGGTTACCTCCAGTCAGGGAACAAATTAGATGAAAAGTTTTTTCAACTGATTTCAATAGCCAAGGGGGGCAACAATTACCAAAAAAAAGATAGGGTATGTAGAGGTTGGGGAAAAATTTATACAGGGGTCAAAGTTGAATGACCTTTTCTAAAAATACCAATAAAGTTGTCTTTATGGAAAAAGATATAGAACTAAATATCATTGGACATTTGATGCTTGAAATCTTCTGAGAAATTAATAAAAACCAGGAGCAGACTCCAGGGACTACATCTTGACCTTTTAAATGGGGTCAAAGGTCAAAATTCACGAATTTATCACTAAAAGACATATAGAATGCATGATTTTCACAATTAAAGCTTGTCTGCTTTAATTCAAATCTGAGAAAACCATTTTGAAACTGATCTAGAGGGATGGGTGTCACTACCCCCTCCCCCCCTTCCAAAGAAAAGGAAGAGCAGGGGAGTGGGGACTTTCATTGGGCGGCTAAAGGTCATTGACCTTTTTGGTACATTTTGTCCATTTTTGTTTCCCTTGTTCCCATCCTCTTCCCTCAGGCGTAAGAATAGAGGTGTTGAGATTATGCCACACAGCAATCTGTAGATGGACTCTAAGGGCGTGCTGGGTTGCTGCATCCTCTGTAGGGGGAAGCCTATCAGGATCAATCTTGCCCATTGCAGCTTGCTTCTGAAATCTGAGGAAACGAGCTTTCTCTAATGGAGTATCTCCACATTCACATGTCACCTGCATTGCTTTGACACCTGCATGTTTTATCTCATCGTGAGAGGAATTAGTGTTCATGAATATGTTGATGACATGTCTTGGAAAATCGCATTTGTAGATTGCCTCCTTTGTGTGTCCATAGATATATGATACTGTGTCGACCATGCATACTTGAACAAAAGATCACTTTGGTCACTAATTCTTACTGACGATATATCATACATGCAGACCATCCATGTCTGAGACTAGGAACAGATTTGTGCAATTGACATGTCGGTGGTACACGAGAAGTATTAATATGTCGGTGTCTTGGGCAACGACAACTACAGGAGTGCTCACACTTTTGACAAGTTCAATAGCTGTCTTAACGACCAGTGTGTTACCATCACCTCGTGCATGGTGTACCTTGATGTTGTGGCATGTCAGCTGTGCAGACATAATCTTGATAAATGCTTCTTTGTTCTCCTCATTGCCAAAAAATTGTTCCCTATCACAAGATACAGTCAGTTCTGGTATGACTCAAATTATGAGATATTGTTCTGCCTTCCATTCTGCGCATGTGTTCATGATCTTTGGTTGATGGTCCCTTCCCATAGCCATCAAACACTACTGCAGCATCACTTAACCTTCCTTGAACATATCTGACATGGCTATTAGCTGTGGCTTTGATGGTTGCGCCACTCCTCCATTTCACTTGGTGAAGTCACCATCCCCCATCAACAACATGCATCCTGTTTTCCATGTCCAAGCCAAGTTTCTCTGTTGTGTTTTTGAGCGTGAGTGTGAGTGTGAGTGTGAGTGTGTGAGTGTGAGTGTGTGAGTGTGAGTGTGTGAGTGTGTGAGTGTGAGTGTGTGAGTGTGAGTGTGTGAGTGTGAGTGTGAGTGTGAGTGTGAGTGTGTGAGTGTGAGTGTGAGTGTGAGTGTGAGTGTGAGTGAGTGAGTGAGTGTGAGTGTGTGAGTGTGAGTGTGAGTGTGAGTGTGTGAGTGTGAGTGTGAGTGTGAGTGAGTGAGTGAGTGAGTGTGAGTGAGTGTGAGTGTGAGTGAGTGAGTGAGTGAGTGAGTGAGAATTGAGAGAATTGAGAGAATTGAGAGAATTGAGAGAATTGCTCGTTTGTGTAATTAATAGCCTCTTCTCATTTAAGTGATGTGAGATTCGGACTCGGGCTGAGGAGGTGGTTCAGATGATGTGAGTCATGCGCGCTGTGTTAGCAACGGAAAGGCCTGAGGAATGAAGCGAGGTGAAGAAGCTGTTCCCGATTATGAGAGGGGGAGTTGGCCGCCAGCAAGCACACCAGAAGGAGGCCCCGCAAAGAAGGCCTTCATACCGCCCGGGGCGAGGTTCTGTGCGAGGCACCGTCGGCTGTGTGCCGGAGTCCGGAGTGCCCGCTGTTGGGAAGGCCTACGACGGCGGCGGCGAATCAGGGGAAGCGGACCACTGGCTACTGACGACTGGCGCAGCCCTTGTTACTTATTGCTGTTACTTAATTTAATTGCACTGCAAATAAACTGCACTGCAGAGAAAAGTGTTTGTTGTGCTCCTACTGGCCTCTACATACTCTCTCCCCAGTAGGCTACCCACACTCTTGTACCCTCTCCCCAGTGTTCTGTCCCCAGTACCCACACTCCTGTACTCTCTCCCCAGTGCCCACACTCTTGTACCCTCTCCACAGGGCTCTCTCCCCAGTACCCTCTCCCCAGTACCCCCTCCCTTGTTTTCACACCCCAGTACCCTCTCCCCAGTACCCATTCCCCCTGTAGTACCCTCTCCCCAAAACCTATATCCAAGTACCCACTCCCTAGTACCCTCTACTCATTACCCACACCATAGTACACACAATCCGGTATCTAGTCCCCAGTGCCCACACCCCAGTACCCTTACCCTAGTACCCTCCGCAGCCCAGGTATAGACAAACCTCACATTGGGTCAAAGGAAAAATCAAGCTTTTTTATAGTGCGTGATGGCTTCGAGGCCCTGAGACTGCCTACCCGAACGAGGAGCTTATTGGGGTGACTAATGGAATGACTCTCCCGGAGATTCTTCTTAAAATACCGTTCGTGCTGAGGCTGCCCGTATACACGACGAGGACTCCTGTGGTACGTGATTCAGCCGTTCAGAGAATGACGAGCGTGACTTGCAGCGTGACACTCCTTGATTCATCACACACTCCCGTCGTGCAGCATCATTCCCTCTTTGACTTGTAACTTTACCCTTCCCAGATACCATCCCCCCTCTCACCCCTTCTTCGATCAGTAATACTTTCAGTAGCTACAAGTTATCCACCACCCTGTGACCTATCACCCCGGTAGGGGCCCAAGTACTCACAGCTGTAAAAGAGGAGTGGTTCCCCAAAATGTGGATCTTTGTAGCTATTGTAGAGGGGCGATCACAGTGAGCCAAATCAGCTGGGGGTCGGGGTTTTGAAAAAAAACTGACTCCTGGGTGCATTTTCCTGCTGTTATTTAGCTTTATATAAGCAATTAATGGAATAAGAATGAAAGAAAACGCTTCAATATCATACCCAAAATTATATCTAACAAATAGAACAGAAAAGTCCCAGTTTTTCGTTTTGACTAAATCAGAAAGTGAACCTTTTATTAGCAGATGGGAGTCCGCCCCCCCACGCACCCACGAACCCCTCCTGGGTACGGCCTTGTCAGTGAATGGGCACCGAGTGTCAGTCACAGAGTTGCATACATATACAACTCTCTGTAGTGTCAGGTGTGTGTGTGTGTGTGTGTGTGTGTGTGTTTTCAGCCGTGATCTCGCTCCTTCGGGAGGGTATTGGCACCAGCGGTGAGTTCCTCGCTTGTCCAGACGGTAAAATTCTAGTGTTTGCCCATAGTCCCCTCTCACCCCCAAAACAAGCTTGGGGACCTGTGGAAATGCGGGGTTTCAGATAGGGGACACGAAATCCGTCGCAATGGCGGTTTTTTTTTTTGTGGGGGGGGGGGGGCAAAAATTCCCTAGATCTAGGGAAATTTCCAACGTTTAGGGATTTTTTTCTGGGGTGAGTATGGGCAAACACTTGAATAATACCGTCCAGACCATGGTGGATTACAGAGGCAAGGAATCCAGAGATGTAGAAGGCTCTGAAGAAATCCAACCACCGTTGCAAAGATGTTCCCGCACACAGCAAGAAAACACAACTCGGCTGGCCGGGGTGGCGGCGCCCAGACCCAGGCCACGCACCACCACAACAAGGCTGAGGCTGACGGCCGTGCTGCTGCCCCGCCGCCCCATGAGCCGCCCCGCCGTGCCTGTCCCTGCTGCTGCCATGTGTGTGCTGCCCCCGTGCCCTGACCCGCCGGCCCCGTGAGAACCCGTGGCCTCCCCTCGACCAGCGCCGCCAAGGTGTGTGTGTGTCGCCAGCTGCCGGGGACACGTCAGCCAGGTGCAGCAGGTGTGTGGCGGCTGTGAGTGTGTGTGTGTTAGTGTGCGTGCGTGCGTGGCGGTGCACTGACCCGCGGCGGGTGGCGTGAAGCCTTCGCGGGGCGGCACACACGGACACTTGTCGGGGCTCCCACCTCCCATCGGCGTGCCAGGCTGGACACAAGTAATAATTGGTGGAGGTGGATTGGTGTCGGCCATCCACAGCAGCAAACCAGAGTGACTGCAACAGTTAATAAGGGCTGAACAGGCTGCAACAACTATATATGGAAGAAGTTTATTAATCTTGTTGGTAATTCTTTACAAGAAGTCCGCCTCCCCCTCTGCCACTCCATCCCCCCCTACCCCCCAACATAAACCTAGGGACCTGTGGGGAACCGGGGTTTTGGGGGGAAGGCAAAATCACTGAATAATGGGCTTCCAAAATTTCCCTAGAAAAATCACTAAATTAAGGAAAATTTCCTAGTCTTGAAAGTAAGGAAAGTCCCTAACCTTATAACCTAACAGCTAACAGCGGGGCTTCACTCCTCTGCTAACCAAGGACCCCCCCACATGTATGATGCGCCAGAAAATAGTTTTTTTTTTTTTTTTTTTTTTTTTTTTTTTGGTGGGGTAGCATATTTAAACTACTCTAACGGAACTTTTCATAACCTAACCTCTCGACCCCCACATGTATGATGCACCTGTAAAACTAAAAAAGTACAACAGTATGTGAGACATTGGAGGGTTATTATTCTTGTTGGGGCAATATTGGAGGCGTGTGCTTGTCACAGCTTGATGCGCCCACGAGGCAGCAATTAATCGCATCGCATGTGACACGCCTGTGTCACATGCGATGCTCGATGTTCGAATATGGTGGATTAAAAGACAATATGTTTAGGAAATTTTCCTGAAAGTTTCAGGACTAGGGATTTTTTCTGATTTTAGGGAAATTTTGGTGGCACATATTTCAGTCAATTTGCCTTCTCACACCCCAAACCCAGATTCCCCATAGGTTCCCAGGCTCTCAATACAACGCTCTCTAGGCTGTTGAGTGTTAAGTGTACAGCGCATCCCATGTGACACGCCCGTGTCACTGTGGTATTGAAGGGCCTCAATTTTAGGTTATTTGATGGTGCAATGTGCCTCCTGAGGGATACCAATAAAGAGGCTAAATAGTCAGCTAACACTTACCGAGAGGTGTAGTAGAATAATACTTTGAGGAGAGTAAAAAAGAGTTGAGTGTCAATGTATCTGTCCTGCCATCATGATGCCGCGAGGAAGACTGCCAAACTGCTCCGTGGCGGGTGGGAGCGATAGACCTCGCGTAGTAATACATCAGGAATGTAATCGTTTAAAATCATAAAATACAAATACTTGAGCCATTATTTACTTTAATATAGAGAAGTAAATAACATAGAACTCGTAAAGACTGTTTTATGTCCGGATATTATGTCTGGGATATTACTGGCTTAGGAACTAGTTTGTATGGTGCACTGCAAGGCAGCTATGAGGCTCAGTCTGTCTATAGAGCCCCGAGTGAATCCATAACAATTGACTTAGAAAATCGAAGCCACCCAACGCAGCACATCACATTCTCGGAGCTATTACAGCCATATCATACTCATCCCCCAAAAGATTTTTAGATATATGGCAAGGCCACAGTGTGTCCTACATAATATGCCAGTTTGTTATTGCACGTGACACGGACATATTAGTAAGAATAACCATCTTGGTAGACACTCGTCACACTGCAGAGCTTGACATTTTTCTGTTGTATCTTGTCATACTTTTTATCTTTATAACCATTTTCCCTGAAAGTGGCCAAATGGGAGGAAGACTCCGCACTGGGAAAAGTTAGGGCTGATTAGATTAATACAAGGTAATGTTAGGTTTGGTTTAGGAGTTTATTTCTGATTAATACTTGATACGCCTCACAGTGCTCTGTTTTCAATATGACGCTCGAGGTGATTAATACTTGATACGCCTCACAATGCTCCGTTTTCAATACGACACTCGAAGTGAGGCTCAACTCTGGCGGCAGCAGAGTCCACCTTCCTCATGGTCTTGTGAGGGCTAAAGTGCTTATTTTTCCTTGTATCTGTATACTGCAAGGGCAAACTTTTATTTCTGGCGAATTTATGTTTTTGCTATTGTTTTGCAGGAATTCGGGGCACCAGTGATTTCCACAGGGAATATTAGCAGATTAATTAAGACCTAGAAATAAGCTTTGTTCGCCATTGTGAGATGAATGAAGTTATAGATATTTATTAACAAATCACAGTGACTCCCCATTAGGAAAAGTTAGGGCTGGTTAGATTAATACAGGGTAATGTTAGGTTTGGTTTAGGAGTTTATTTCTGATTAATACTTAATATCCTCATTAGCCAGGTGACAGTAAGGAAGTCAGAGCATTTGTTTCAGTTGCATGCCTTTATTGACACTTGTCCCTTTAATGCTGGGGATACAAAACTATGCAGGGCAGGGATGTCCACTCCCACTGTATATATGAATGAAAACTTTGAGCATATTGGATAATTTTGAATAACTGCTTGGGTTCATTTTAACCCCTTCAACATGAGGACGCGTATACTGCATCCTTGTGTGCCATGTACCATATCCGAGGACGCGCATACTGCGTCCTGGCTCGTTTTAGCCAATATACGAGTTATTTTATTTCTATATTTATGCTTACATCTCAAAATTATCGATTAATTTATGTTTCTTTATGTGCACCATTTAATTCTGCATGTTTTCATATATAACACATGATTGTGTTAAGTTTATGGCTGAAAACTTGTTATATTCAATAGTGACAGTTGAAATTTGGCACACGCGGTGATCTCGGATACAGCGCGGGGCGCTGTTTTGGCCTGGCCATAGTGAAGGGGTTAAGACAGTGTAACAGACCCTTATCAGGACATTTAATCTTGCTAATCAGAGTTAATCACCCCTAGAAATCCTTTAAGTTATTTGGCTTTGATAAAGGAAGACGCTAAAGGTAATTTCTGTGCAGGTAATCATGAGTCACAGTACTGTAATGATAAAGCCTCTTCTAAATGCATAAACTGTGCAAATTCCATATAATTTCTTGAGCCATCTACTCACTTTGCTGGCAGCTGCAAGTCCAAGCAATTATAGGGATGGTGGCAACAAGTTGCACTTCAATGTAGCTACACATTAAAATTTTACACAAAAATGTACAGGCTCACAATTAACCTACACAGCATCTTGTTTTTAACCCTTAAGAAAGAAAACTTATTCTTTCTTGCTTGTAACAATAGGCAAAAAAAATTACAATTATGTTCAGCAGTTTATCCATCATACAGTCAACTCTCACATTTACAGACTTTGATATGATGAATTTCAGCTTCAACAAACTTTTTGGCCCAGTCCAGTATGTGAGGAGATTTACCGAACAAGTTTGTGGTGCAGTGGTTAGCATTCCTACTATGAATCTGCTGGCTGGGTTCAAATCCCAGCCTTGGCAGTCAGCATTCAGCTCACCCAGGAGTTCATCCTTCCTTTCGGGATGGTCAGTTAATGGGTGCTTTAGGAAACCTTAGGGAGATAAACTGTGGTAGCTTGGATGTTATACTGGCCAAGTGTTGGGTTAAGGGTTCTCTCCCTTTACAGGCTGAAAGGCCCAATGGGACAGAGACAAGCAATGCCTCCACATCCAGCTATAACATAGGCCCCCAACTTTACCTTTATATACTATATAGCGCACCTCCGTGATGCAGTGGTTAGCGCTCCCAGGCCTGGGTCCAAATCCTGGCCTGGGCAGACAGCGTTCTGCCCACCCAGCCGTTCATCCTTCCTTTCAGGGATGGTTGATAAATGTGTACCAGCGGAAACCAGGGGAAGGTAAACTGTGGTAACCCAGATGTTGCACTGGCTCTGTCATGTTATGGGGTTCACTCCCACCACAGGTTCAGAGTGTCAGTTGGACAGAGATAAGCATCACTGCCATGTGCAGCTATAGTATATGCTCCCAACTTTGCCTTCATTGCGTATGCCCCAACTTTTCTTTATTTCTCATTACTTGCATAACCTTTTTCACCTTCAGGTACTCATCCAGAGAAATCAGCCAGCCCGCTCGTGAGTCATGTTTTCCCTCTTTTATGGCCTCTACAAGTACCTGTTCAAGAAGGATGAGTTCTTTGTCCTCATCCTTGGCCTGGACAATGCCGGCAAGACAGTGAGTGTCATGTGCTACTAAGTGGATGTGCCAAAGCCTAAGGAGTAGTTGCCTGTGTGATGTATTTGTGCTCATTGGTCTCACAGGACAGGGTTGCCAGGGTTGCAGTTTCCTCACCTGATTGTGCTGTTTTGAAAGGGGTTTGCAGGAAGTATTTGGATGTTGTTGGTTGCTTGCTTTGTATGTATGAGTTTTCTTTATTTATACAGGTGATTTTTTTTATAGTATCTTAGGTTCAAGTGGTGTTGGGTTATTTTTTGCTTAAAAATCTGCAGATAACTTCATCAGTAATTTGGCAACCCTCTTTTTTTATATATATATGTGTTTGTGTGTGTTTTTATCCATGGATTTTTGTCTTTGCATGCCAATAGCCCTTGCCAACATTGTAATGTATTTCTATCACACTTAGAATTAAAAAAACAGCTTTTTAGTTAACTGAGTAACTACTTTATGATGAAAAAAAACATCAGTTCATGTTTTCCATTTGTTTAGTATGTTTCATCTTCACCTGCACACCTTGCTCATGGTGGGAAGTAATGTTAAGTGATAATATTTGGTGCATATGTTAAGTGGTGGTAATTGTTTGCAGACATACCTTGAGGCCGCCAAGACCAAGTTCACCCGCGGCTACAAGGGCCTCAACCCCAGCAAGATAACCACCACCGTCGGGCAGAATGTTGGCGGGATCTCCTACTCAGGGATCAAGTTGAGCTTCTGGGACCTTGGGGGCCAGGAGGAGCTGCAGCCCCTGTGGGAGAAGGTGAGGGACCCACAAGAAAAGAGGGAGAGAGGAAGGAAATTATTTTATATTAGTATGAGTGAATTATGGTTTTCATAAACTTCAGTTCACTACAGAAGAAAAATCAAACACTAAGTTTCATTTAAAAGTAAAATAACTGTATTATTCCTTGTAGAACATTTTTAAATGGGACTCCTGCAAGTAAACATGTATGTGCAGGCTATATCTAGAAACTGTTTTTTTTGTCATTGAACGTGTAATTTGGATTGTGCCAAGCAAATAAGTATCACTCAAATTATACCAAAATACTACTTGGAGCAAATATTATTTTGGGGTTCTTCCCCACAACTCCCCCTAAAATACAGCCAACTGTGTATATGTGAGTCATTCACCATGATTGGATCATGTGCTGGATTCAAATTCATCCTTCTTGAAAGAGCTTAGAGCTGCTTTGTTGTAGAACTTTAGGTATATACAGCTGGAACCTCGTGTCACACCCACCTATGCCAAGGAGGCAAGACACTACCTTCACCTAATACCTAGTACCCATCCACTGCTGGGTGGACAGGGAGCACAGGTGAAAGGAGATTGCACATCCATTTTCACTCCTGGGAACCAAACCCAGGACTTCTCTGTTATGAGCTGAGCTAACTACTTAAATATGGAGCCCTGCATGTGTGTATGTGTGGAAAGTAGCTGTCTCATATTTGTTTTTGTGACAAGCCCTTCCTCCTGTCTCTCCCCACCCCAGTACTATGCTGAGTGTCACGCCATTATCTACATGGTGGACTCGGCAGACCGGGAGAGGATGGAGGAGTCCAAGGAAGCCTTTGGTAAGTTGGTAAGCTGATGACTCCTTAGCATCTCTTGATGCTTCACTTTAGCTGTGCTCTCAATTGTAAAGAAAGTGTCTAGTAAGTCTTTTCAAGATTTGAGTTTAAATAAAATACAAGGCATATCCAGTGAATGAAGGTTGATGTACATTTTTGTTAATTATGTTCTGAGAAAATCCAGAGCTATAAATTGTTTGAATAATGTTTCTAGTTCATTTTTCATTTCATTTTTCACTGTTGTTGATAATACAGCTTTGCACAGTCATTAGAAACAAACTTCTCTAGGGGTGTTATGCCTCTTTTTATCCAGCAAATGTTTTACACCCATTTCCTATCATGGATGACATAAAGAGCAGCAGCAGCAACAACAACATAGATTTTGTTCTGTTACAGACCGAATGATATCCAGTGAGAACCTGATTGGTGTTCCCTTGCTGGTGCTGGCCAACAAACAGGACATTCCAGAGTGCATGGGGGTGCGGGAGGTCAAGCCAATCTTCAACCAGTCGGCGGACCTCATTGGCCGCAGGGACTGTATGGTGATGCCTGTCTCGGCCTTAACAGGGTGAGTCTTTCCTTATGCACTTTTTCTTTTTCTTTTTTTGTAATGTACATCATCTTTTGTTTATTAGATTTTCTTTGCTTAGAAGTATCATAGCAATGGGGTCTTCATCATGCTGGGACTGCTGCTGACAGAAAAGCTCAGTATGTACAAGAAAAAGTTTTCATCATGCACATTGGCTGCAATTCCATGGCACCTTGAATATTTGGGCTTACTCCTCATGAAGAGGTAATCAAGTCATGCTTCACCTGCTTGTGGTGACTTCACAGACATCTCATAAAAAATAATTTTGTCTCCCTTGTAAATAGCACAATTTAAGCTATATTTCCAGACCCCAGGAGTGACTTATAGGGATGGCACTGTCTGGGTATAGGCCCCAGGGAGTTTCTTTTTCTTTACCGTTCTTTTTTTTTCTGTGTACTCTTCATGATGAGGCAGCCAGGCATATTTGCATTTGTAGTTAGGCAGAGGGGAAAGCCAAGTCACTTGGCTGCTGTTCTTGAAGGACACTCTTCCACGTCAATTGTCTTGACGTGGATGACGAGGACCTGAGGGTCTTAGCCAAAAGAAACCTAGTTTCAAATGCTATTGTACACACAGTGGAGCCAGGTCTAGTGAATACAAGGTCACCATAATTGATAATAATCAGACCTTAACCAAGCTAAAGGAGACCCCTCATGAGCAAAGTGTCTGTGGCCTTTGCTAAGGTGGCCAGTGAGATCGCTAAAGTGAAGGACAGACTGAACAACTCAGAAAATGGAGCAGACCTAATTGAGGCTTTAAGACTAGACTAGAAGCTATGTTTTTAGAATTTAGTCTTTAAGACCAGACCCCTGACTGCAACAAAGGTGGTTAAAAGAACGGGATGTGTGGATTGGAATTATGTCACTAATTTGCTGTAATGTTTCCCCTCTCCTTTTGCCTCCTCAGGGCTGGGGTGGATGAAGGGATTGACTGGCTGGTGGAGTGCATCAAGAGGAACAGCGACGTGCGGCCGCCCCCCAACCACGATGACACCTGATGCTTCCACCTTATCCTTCACTCTCACTCTGGAACACAGACCTCTGCTCCTCACCTACACACCAGGCATAGCTACTCTACCCTTCATCAGTACTACACCCACGTCAGACAGCCGCTCCTTCCAGGCAGGTGCAGACGATAAATGACTCAGGAAACGGTCGAGGTAATCATGATGGGGCAAGCAAAAGGAAGTACAGTGATAGGCAGTGACTATAGTGTTGGTATGAAGAGTTGTGGTGAGTGGTATATATGGCCACTCAGCTGTATAGTGTTGGCTTCAAGTGGTGGTGGACTAGAGTTGTGTTAGTGGCAGGTGTTTACTACTCTGCTAGTGGCTGCGTGGGGGTCTTACTCCACCGGTAATGTGGATTTTTTTAACACGATCCTTCACGTACAAATCTGTGCTGGAAAAAAGAAAATATGCTACTCCTATCATGACCCTAATGGCAAGTTTTCTATGTGTGTGTGTGTGTGATTATGTGTATGTGTGTGTGTGTGTTCACATGCATATTTTCATGTATGCTTGTTAAGGTGACATGGTAGTATTTCCCAGCAGTTACTATTTATTGGTCTGTTTATCGGGGTGGTTTCTCGAGTCACCCTGTTGTTGTGTTGCCTCAGTGTCAGCGTACACACACATGAAGCAGCATCTAGGTTATTTTTGTAGAAATCGTGAGGTTCTTTGTTAACCTATTCACTGATGCTGTGAGCTGAGAGGGATTCTACAAGAAGGACTTTTTTATCGTAAGAACAGAACTTTCAGTAGAATTAGTTTTTTGTATCATTTCTTTGTCACTGGTTCATCTCATTAAGTGATTAATTTGTTTTATGCATAATTGAAACTGTTAATGACAGACTCAGTTTTGTCTACACTGATGATATTGTCTTCTTGTATGTCGTTGTAGGTGGACCAGTGCTACTGACTCATCCTCTCCCTCATCATGTTCATGGTAACCAATTATCATCATGAAAAAGTTAAGAGTAGAATTTTGTCATGGAAGTGTGAAAGCTGTTTTTGTATGGACAATAAGGACAACTGAATTAGATTAATGTAAGTGATGGAATTTTCCTTTAGCTGCTTGAAAGATTTTGAGAATTTAACAGCTCTTCAGTATTTTGTTAAATACTTAGAGCATTTGGAAGTATAGAAATGGTTAAAGATACAGACACAATAATGTATTTTTTGTCACACATGAAATGATTTGTACATAAAGCATATAAAGCAAGTAATGAATCTTTTTATAAGTAACTTTTGTAATCATATTGAGCTTCTTTTACTTGGGCAAAGTGCATTGATACTGCTAGTCTGATGTTTCGTACATATTTGAGTTTAGTTATAATGTAGTAATTTATAAGGGCAAGATGGTAATAGTCAGCAGTTCTGAGTGTACACAGTCATGGCAGGGAGCAGGTGGCGGCTTGCTTCTTGCTGTGCACCTATCTTGCTGCTTCCCAAGAGTTGAGACAGTTTAATACTGCAGGAATGAGCATCAAAACAAGCTTCATTTTGATTAGTTTTATCAAGTTTTGTGTTTGAGGACCAAGTCTACTTCTGAACTCCAGCAGGTGTGAGGTGGCCCTGAGGGTGGCCGTCACCACCTTGGGGCACCAGTGGCTCCAAGTAGGCTCCAGGTACTGCTTTAGAGGCCTGCAGGTGGTGGTGCTGCCCTGCACCTGCTGTGACCCCATGCTAGGACCAAGACTAGGAAGGCAATCTCAGTAAAGAAAAGCCTAGATATTATATAATTTGTTGTTTTGAAACCTTGCATCTTTTCCTTTAGTGACAAGTTGTAGTGTGTGTGTGTGTGTGTGTGTGTCAGTAGGTGTGTGCAGACATGTACTAACTACTTCCAAAACTACAAGAACAAGTCCAGCCACTATGGGTGAGGACTATCACTACCATTTTTACTTTACTCAACTAAGCCACAGTATCACCTACTGTTCCCCAGGTGTGAGAAATCCTTTCTTCTGCTATTTGTTAAGTATCAGTGAAAGTGTGACCAGAAGCACCATAGAGAATCAGTGCTGTGTGGTATTTGTGATCTTTAGTTATCTAGTTTTACATGTCAGGCTTCTCTGCATTTAGTTAGCACGGGGCATCCCTTAGACTCCTCCAGCCCAACACCTGCTGGAGGGAGGTGCTGAAGGCATCTGGTTATCAGAATAAATCTTTTCTGTACATATAAAATGATAATGGCTTGGTTTTGTTTCATGATGCAATTATATCCAATAGCATTCTGTAATCAGTTACTTGCAACATTATAATGCCAAGTTGTGCAGTACATGTTATTATTAGTAATAATTATTGTGGTGATGCCACCTTTAAACATATGGTGTTGCATTCATAACAATAAAGATTTTGAGTTTGATTTGTGGAATCCACATCAAAGTTTGTCAGGATCACAATCAGGGAACAGCAGCAGTAACTTAACCAACTTGGCATCAGGAAGGAGTTGGCACACATCTCACTACACTCACAAGCATGGTGAGGCCACAGTACGCCCCTACAGCACTGTCGGTGGAGGATTGGTATAAAAATCTCATCCTCTGCTGAATTCATTCATGAAAAGATTCCAGTTTTGGAATTAACTCGTGTGTCTACAATACAAAGTTCAGCATGAATAAATAGGAGTAATGGTGTGAGCAAGTGGCTGTTTTGAATGTGTGTGTGTGTGTTTGTTACATAATCATATTTCTTCTCTGATTATACCTTTTTTTAGTTTCACCCTCAACCCCAACATGCTTAATATATTGTTATTATCATAATCATTATCAATAATATCATATTATTATTATTATTATTATTATTATTATTATTATAAGTTTTAATTTATATAATAAATAATGATATTAACCGTAAGAGGTTTAATTTTAAACACCAAGTTTTATTATGGTGGCTATCATTTTCTTTCCTTAACATCTACTGTGATAAACTGAATCTCACAAGGAATATTACTTGATGGAGCTCTTCTATTTCTTAAATCCAACATTCCATGCACCATTTTCCAGTGGACATTAATATTGAATTTCGTGTAGGGTTAAGCTTTATTAGATTATTAAGACTATTCTGAAAATATTTACAGCTCAGAGGTACAGGAGAAGCAATGCATAGGTAGATCATACAGGAAAACAACCAGGCAGATACACAGCAGTTAAGATGATAACTATTTGATGATCACAATTATCTATCTTATTTTTAGGAAAGCCAGTATCAGGGCGATGATGGTGTTGCATCTAAACTGTTGTACAGCTGGATGTGAAAAGTAAGGTAGAGTTATGGAAGTCTTCAATATTTATTTTGTTTTGATTGTGTATTTTTGAGCTAAAGAATTTCAGCAGTCAGCCTTACAGTAAGGAAGTGTGTAGGGTATCAGGACACCTCTCCTCCCAAAATTGACCTCTCTTTTGGCCACTCCTCTTAACTTTTCATAGTAGTGATTTGCTGGCTTTTTTTTCTTTCTTTTTTTTTCTTGCCCTTGAGCAGTTTCTTTTACTGTAAAAAAAAAAAAAGAAACTTTGGGGACATGCTGAAGAGGGTTGTGAGGAGGGTCTGCCCCACCCAAACAGTGCTTTGCCTAAGATAGGTCTTGGCAAAATTGACAAGTGATTCTCCATTCCTCAACACTGTCCAAAGTATGCTGAGCTAATCTCAAATTTCTAATGGCTCTGGGCAGCTGTTTTAGGGCTTGGTAGACTTGGCCTAACCTATACTTGTCCAACTTTTCCTTCATTTTATGGACATTGCCCACTTTAAGAATGTCTTTGCCAAGTCCATTCCATGTACCCACACTCCTGTATGAAAAACTGAACTTCTTTAGGTCTCTCAAACAAGTCCCCTTTCTCAAATTTTTACTGTGTCCTCTTAGTTGCCTCCTCCCTTCCAGCTCGATTACATAATTTCTGTCCAACACTTCCATTCCACTTGTGTGTATGTGTGTGTGTGTATTTACCTATTTGTAGTCTACCGGGCCCGAGCTAAGCTCTAATAGTCCCGTCTCCATATCTACATTTATCCAGCCTTGTGTGTGTGTGTGTGTGTGTGTGATGGTGGCTACCGTCTTGTGTTAATATGTTGTTGGGTTAAAATCAAAGGTTTATACAGCCTCAGATTATGAGAAAATCAGCATTCTGATGTGCAGTAAATTAAGAATCATTACTTTTTATGGATTCACCACAAACAAAACCTGTGAGGAACACAATTATAAAATAAGTAATGAGTGTACATTTAATGTAAGAGAGAGACTGCTGAGTAGCGACACATCAAAAAACACTGCTGACGAGGGACACAAAAAACACTGCTGCTCAGACACTCCACTCCCAGGCACAGCGTTCATCTTCCAGGTGGTCCTGATCACCGCCGCCTTGAGTTCATGGGGATGAATTCTATGCCGGTGGTGAGTCCCATCTTTTTGAGGATAACCAGCATGATGACCGTGCCCAGTAGGAGGCCCAACACCAGCATGCCCACCGCCATGCCCGCCATGGCACCTGAGGAGCAGCGAGCAGCAGGTGAGATTATAGTAGTGAAGTGGCATCTTACTCTCATTATACTTTTATCATGTCTTTGTGATGATCTACAGCAGCAGTAAGTAATGAGTGATTTAGTTTTGAATAATAGAAGAAAAAACAGAACCCTGATTCACTGCAGAACTAAGTAAAAACAATTCATGCCTATTTAATAACAGAAAAAGTGTGAGCATTAGGTTTGATTCGGCGCTCCTACTTCTTTGGGAATGTCTCTAGACTGGAACTCCTGGTGAGTTTTAGTGAAGAGTTGAGAAATGACACTTTTGGGGAATTCGAGGATTATTTTATATTTTAGATATATAAAATAATAAGTAGAATGGTAATACCATCAAAACAAAGACAAAAATAAACTGATGATCCGTTGGAAAGGCACAACTCGTCCTCGTCCAGGCGGCAGCACAAATCAAACACCACTCAGTTGAAAGTTGTCTGACTGTGGGCGTAGCAGCGCAGGAGGCCGTGGCTCGTGAAGGTGCAGACACATTTGGATGGTTTGACAACGATATTCACATTCTGGATTGTATTTACTATTTAGCAGATCCGAGTGGTCTATTTTAATGACGCAGGCATTAATCTCGGGGTAAAACATGTTTGTTTTTCCACGCGGAGATAGTTATTATCACCGGGAAGCCGTTACGAAAATCCTTGAATGAATGAAGCGGTAACTTACTCTTTCCCAGTAACAGGTTGCTATCCTTACCGGCGATAGTTTATTATCCTTAGTGGCGAAATGTTACTTTATTTGCGGCGATGGGCCACTGCTCGTCAGGCTAGGGCGGTGCTCGGTTTTGAAAAAAAGTTTCCGAACGATCTGCGTTGCACTTTGTCATTCGATCTATCGCTGCAGGCCTCCACGGCAATTTTTACGACTAATTCGATCAAGCGCTCGCTTTATTTTCTTCGGTGATAGCAAAACTCTCCATGTGGAAAAACACATACTTTACCAAGAAACGAACAGCATGTGTGTGAACTAGACCGCTCAGATCTACCGAGGGTAACTAACTGCTGGTCGTTTCGCCCAAATGTCATTTCGCCTTTACTATGGAGTCTTCGCCCGCAGGTCAGCTCGCCCACAGGGGAGACATTTCGCCCACACTCCATCACCTTCGTCGTTCTTCAGGTATAACGTAAAGCAAACAACCTACACAGTCAGGATAAGCACCTAATAACGAGAGAGGCAGTTTAATAGTTCCGAAATTAGAAAAAATACCTGTAGGGGCGAGAGGTTTTCATAGCAAATGTTGAAAGCTTGTGCTCACCTACCTACTTGAGTGTTGATACGTGACCATTTTAATTATACGAGTCAGTTTATGCATTCCAATTTTTTAATGAGTTGATTTTATTCTTTATATTTTATAAGTTTTGCTATTTATACGACATGATACTTTGTGTATTAGATTTTCAATAACGCATTTTAAAAGTATGACATGTTTTATAAGTATCACTTGGGCGAACTGGTTCCTCTGGGTGAGTAAACTCTAAAGAGCTTGTGGGCGACATGATCGGTAACCCTGCTAAATGATTCCCCTGATTATATAATTGTGTTTGTGTGTGTGTGTGTGTGTGTGTGTGTGTGTGTGTGTGTGTGTGTGTGTGTGTGTGAAGCTGTTTATTTTTTGCTTAAGTGTTGGTCTATCAAATTATTTCAGGTACGGTAAAAATGGACACAAACTGCTAGCTAAAATGCTTTTGGTTGTCTTGGCCAGTACATTGTTTATTTTTTCTTTGCGCGTGTGCGTATGTATGTGCGTACCATTCGAGTACTTCCTGACATTTTACACTCCTAAGGTCTAAAGTGAGACGATGTATTTGTGTGTAAATTGGAGAACCACCAAATGCTCTACTCGAGGCCTAAGTGTTGTGGGGGGGTGGAGGGTTTAACAGTGCTCACCTGGCGTGTATATTTTCTCATCACTACTTCGAAACCCCTTCTGCATCGCGGCCAAAATCGCAAAGTCCACTGAGCCCCCATCTTCCCCATCACCCCCACTCGAGTACCAAGTGGGGGATGGGTTAGGCTGGGTGGCAGTTCGGGGGTCGTCAGAGTTGGGGCGGGGGGGCAGGGGCTGGCGAGGTTCACGTCTCGAGTAGCAGCCGTCCTCGAACATCTCCCTGAGGCTGTCGTTGTAGGGCTTCATCCACACAAGGTTCTGCAGGGGTGTGTGTGGGGGGAGGGGGGTAGGAGCAGAGTTATTGTTCGTTAATCATTTAAACCATCAGGGACGGAGTAGAGTTAGTGTTTGTGAGAACTGCAAAGGTGGTGGTGGTTTGCTTCTATTAGTCCATCGTTAAATTTAGCTGTGGTTATCATCTTTGTCATTAACATTAAGCCCCATATCACAGAAGCCATAATTATCACTTAAAATTAAAAAAAAAAATCGAAGCATTTCCGTGGGTGTCTATAACATTCTTCCGACTTAACGCCCAAGGAGGTAAAATTATCGTTATTCATTAACTTGAGCTCCAAGTCTTTTAAGCCATTACTATCACTTATCAGAATATAAGGGAAACACCACAGAAAATTCAAGCATTCCATGGGTGTCTTTAACATTTTTTGCGCGCGTCATGGCCATGGAGGAATAACTGATCTCACCCCATTACTGTCGAGGATGACAATGGAGAAGTAGTCCATCTGGTCCTCGAGCGTCTGCACCACCTGGTCGAGGGGCTTCCCTACGTACGGCGGGAACTCCATGTCCACCTGCGGCTGGTCCACCAACGTGAACTCACAGTAGAGACGATCATCGGACTCCAAGTACTCGATCTTGCGGAGGAAGAGGAAGGAAGAGGCGTTAGGAAGGATGTAAAGGAGGAAGAGAAGGAGTGACGGGGTTGTGGACTAGACGGAGATAAGGGTTGATTATATAGAGGTGAAGGAGGAGACGTTAGTTGGGGCGTAAAGGAGGAAGAGAGCGAGAAGAAGGGGAGATGGGGATTTGGAATAGGAGATGAGGGATGGAGACAGAGGTGAAGGAGGGAGACATTAGGAGGGGTTACGGAAATGCAAAGGAGGAAGAGGAGGATAATAAGGGTGATAGGGATATGGAATAGGAAGTGGAGATGAGAAATGCGAAGTAAAGGAAGAGGAGGAGAAGGGATGGCGGGGATGGGAGATGGGAGAAGATGAGGAATGAGGAAGACGTAAGGAGGCGGCGGCATTAAAGAATCTCTCGTGTGGTAGTGCCATTTCAAAGGCTTTATATAACATAGCTGGGGATGTGGTTATCCCAGTTTTTATGTACACCGTGGATAAAGTCCAAATCATTGGTTAAAAACGAGCGCTTATTTCTGGTATCGAAGTTATATTGGTATCATCTTGAAATTTGAAAAGTTTGTCTAATAACTTTCTCAAGGGTGCTTGCCGCTGATGTCAAGCTATAAGACTGTATTTTAAGGACACACAACATAGTTTGGATCACATGGTCTGTGTAGACTCAACACTTATTTTTAAGTGTGTAAATTTACCATGCCCAAGGAATGTAGGTGCAGCATAGTGATTTATCCTCCTTACCTCCAGGTGTTGTACCCTGATGGGGGAGAGCGGGAGGTAGTCGACGAGGCTGTTGTGCACCGAGTGCGTAAACTTTTGGGGGTCGTCGTCGTAGTAGTGCCTGTACTGGCCCGGGAAGGCCATCTGGAACCTCCTGATGTGGTCGTGGCCGGTGAAGCAGGGCGTGATGTCGTACACGGTCATCAGGGGCACCTCCTCCTGGAACCTGTGGAAGTGTGTGTGTGTGTGTGTGTGTGTGTGTGTGTGTGTGTGTGTGTGTTTAGGGGGGGGTTGAGGCTGGTGAAGGGCGTGACATAACATATATATATATATATATATATATATATATATATATATATATATATATATATATATATATATATATATATATATATATATATATATATATATATATATATATATATATATATATATATATATATATATATATATATATCAGGGTTGTTTGATTTAAATCAAGTTGATTTAAATTAAGATTTAAATCAAATTATTTTTTTAAATCAAGATTTATATTATTTGTTTTTTTTAATGTCATTGATTTAAATCTCGATCTTATTGCTGAGCAACAACATAGAATGGAGATTAGATTTAGAATAAGGAGAATTATTTAATGGGTAACCAAAAGAAATATATGAAAAGAACCTACATTTTTCTGTTTTATTTCATGATGACTAACATTTGTTATTTCCCAATCCACTGAAAAAGTAGTTTGCAAGGAAACACATATCATACATGCTATATAGAGGATGCAACAGTCAAATCACGCGAAAAAGAATTGCTTTGTGCCGAATATGGAGACTGGGTAACGAGTATTTTTTCCCATAAAGCAATAAAAAGCTAGTAGCTAGGGCATAGAAAAATTCAATAAATTAATAACTTCGTAATGAAGTGTTTTACCACGTGCTACTGCCACTCAGTGAGCGATGATGCCGAATTTTTTACATATAGGCCTCGGCCCGAGGGAATCTTAAGATGGCGGCTGCGGGCTTCATGATTCTAACCAGGCTAATACAGAGAAAGCCAATCCAGTTGTAATAGAGATCAGTGGTTGGAGGACATGCTGGAACGTCGACTTGCTATAGATGTGTCGGTGGAAGCTTCGAGTTGCTATTGTGTGATTGTGTGGATGTTTATTGCAGTTGTTGTTGTTGTTGTTGTGGTCACTATACACAGCAGAAGAAAAAGTTAGTTCAAATTAGGATGTGATGTATATAATTAATTCTCTCTCTCTCTCTCTCTCTCTCTCTCTCTCTCTCTCTCTCTCTCTCTCTCTCTCTCTCTCATGAAATTAAATATTTTATCGTTCCTTTCCTTTCCGTTGTCTTCTTGCTCTTCTCTTTACGCCCCCCTTTTTCCCCCGGTTTTCTTTCCTAAACACTCCTCCTCCTCCTCCTCCTCCTTTATATTAATCTAGTTTTCCTATTTTTCCTCCCTTAATTCTCATTCACTCAAGTACCACTAATTTTCCTTTTCCTCATATACGCTTCTCCTCCTCCTCCTCCTCCTCCTCCTCCTCCTGCTCGGGACCCACTTGAAGATGTTTTGCTGCAGGTTCACAATCAGTTCCTCGGGTAGCTCGCCCACGGATATGTCTTGGAACACTTTGATGAGCACAGGGACGGGCAGGTGCTGATCCGCCTCCCCCGCATCCTCCGTCCACCCGTCCTGTTTGGGGGAGGTGACAGACGGATAGACAAATAGAGTGGTGGATTGACAGTGAGTAGGAAAGAGACTAACAAATAGATGGTACGGCACGACAAACAAGGAAGATGATGTGTGTGTGATAGACGGATAGACAGGTAGGGAGATAGACAGACGAGGAGAAGGAAAGACAGGCAAGCAAATAGATTCGTCAAAAAAATGAGATAAAAACAAAACAAAACATGCAAATACAGTCTGACAAACGGAAAGATGGACAGGCAAGATGATGCGTGTGATAGACAGATAGATATGTAGTGAGGGGATAGATAGGGAGAAGGAAAGACTGACAAGCAAACATTCTTCGACGCATATGGAAAACAGGCAATGAAATAGACAGTCAGATATGCAAAAATACAGACAAGGGAAGAGACAGTCAGATATGCAGAAAGACAGACAAGGGAAGAGACAGTCAGATATGCAGAAAGACAGACAAGGGAAGAGACAGTCAGATATGCAGAAAGACAGACAAGGGAAGAGACAGTCAGATATGTAGAAAGACAGACAAGGGAAGAGACAGTCAGATATGCAGAAAGACAGACAAGGGAAGAGACAGTCAGATATGCAGAAAGACAGACAAGGGAAGAGACAGTCAGATATGCAGAAAGACAGGCAAGGGAAGAGACAGTCAGATATGCAGAAAGACAGGCAAGGGAAGAGACAGTCAGATATGCAAAAAGACAGACAAGGGAAGAGACAGTCAGATATGTAGAAAGACAGGCAAGGGAAGAGACAGTCAGATATGCAGAAAGACAGACAAGGGAAGAGACAGTCAGATATGTAGAAAGACAGACAAGGGAAGAGACAGTCAGATATGCAGAAAGACAGACAAGGGAAGAGACAGTCAGATATGTAGAAAGACAGACAAGGGAAGAGACAGTCAGATATGCAGAAAGACAGACAAGGGAAGAGACAGTCAGATATGCAGAAAGACAGACAAGGGAAGAGACAGTCAGATATGCAGAAAGACAGGCAAGGGAAGAGACAGTCAGATATGCAGAAAGACAGGCAAGGGAAGAGACAGTCAGATATGCAGAAAGACAGACAAGGGAAGAGACAGTCAGATATGCAGAAAGACAGACAAGGGAAGAGACAGTCAGATATGTAGAAAGACAGGCAAGGGAAGAGACAGTCAGATATGCAGAAAGACAGGCAAGGGAAGAGACAGTCAGATATGCAAAAAGACAGACAAGGGAAGAGACAGTCAGATATGCAGAAAGACAGACAAGGGAAGAGACAGTCAGATATGTAGAAAGACAGACAAGGGAAGAGACAGTCAGATATGCAGAAAGACAGGCAAGGGAAGAGACAGTCAGATATGCAGAAAGACAGACAAGGGAAGAGACAGTCAGATATGCAGAAAGACAGGCAAGGGAAGAGACAGTCAGATATGCAAAAAGACAGACAAGGGAAGAGACAGTCAGATATGCAAAAAGACAGACAAGGGAAGAGACAGTCAGATATGTAGAAAGACAGACAAGGGAAGAGACAGCCAGGTATGCAGAAAGACAGGCAAGGGAAGAGACAGTCAGATATGTAGAAAGACAGGCAAAGGAAGAGACAGTCAGATATGCAGAAAGACAGAGAAGGGAAGAGACAGTCAGATATGCAGAAAGACAGAGAAGGGAAGAGACAGTCAGATATGCAGAAAGACAGACAAAGGAAGAGACAGTCAGATACGTAGAAAGACAGACAAGGGAAAAGACAGTCAGATATGTAGAAAGACAGAGAAGGGAAGAGACAGTCAGATATGCAGAAAGACAGACAAGGGAAGAGACAGTCAGATATGCAGAAAGACAGACAAGGGAAGAGACAGTCAGATATGCAGAAAGACACAAGGGAAGAGACAGCCAGATATGTAGAAAGACAGACAAGGGAAGAGACAGTCATATGCAGAAAGACAGGCAAGGGAAGAGACAGCCAGATATGTAGAAAGACAGACAAGGGAAGAGACAGTCAAATATGCAGAAAGACAGGCAAGGGAAGAGACAATCAGATATGCAGAAAGACACAAGGGAAGAGACAGTCAGATATGTAGAAAGACAGGCAAGGGAAGAGACAGTCAGATATGCAGAAAGACAGACAAGGGAAGAGACAGACAATGTGCAGAAAGACAGGCAAGGGAAGAGACAGTCAGATATGTAGAAAGACAGACAAGGGAAGAGACAGTCAGATATGCAGAAAGACAGACAAGGGAAGAGACAGTCAGATATGCAGAAAGACAGACAAGGGAAGAGACAGTCAATGTGCAGAAAGACAGACAAGGGAAGAGACAGTCAGATATGTAGAAAGACAGACAAGGGAAGAGACAGTCAGATATGCAGAAAGACAGACAAGGGAAGAGACAGTCAGTGTGCAGAAAGACAGGCAAACAGAGATAGTCAATGTGCAGAAAGACAGACAAACAGAGAGACTCGTATGCAGAAAGACAGGTAAACAAAGAGACAGTCAGACATGCAAATAGACAGGTGACCAGACAGACAGACAGGTAGACGAAAATACAAGCTAAACAAAAGACGATCACCCAAGAAGAAAAATAGAATCTAACACTATTTCCACATCAGATCATGAACGTATATCAAGAATTTTTCAGACATATGTAATTATCGCATGACTTTTCAAACGGCGTAATAGTCTTCAATCGACAGTAATGTGGCTGATTTGTCTCTATTGGGCCGTTTTTCAAGGCGTGGCGAATTAGCATTGTTGGTTTTCCTATATCACTTTTTACGACGGAGTTTGTAATATCGTCACCCTCATAAAATAATCGCCTAAGTCATTGTTCAGTGATTTCCAGGTTTTTGTTTACATCGATTTTTCAACATGTGACGCCGATTTTTGTATACTTGCCTTCGTCATTCAGGGTTTGAGTGTCCTAAAACAGGCCTTTTCATTTCTGCCTAAATCTTAAGACAAATGAGATAATGACATTTCTTTTCTGATTTCCTGTAAAGTAGAAAATAATGACTTAGGCGCTTTGTTTACGAAGGTGACGATATGTTGACTTAAATCTATAAATATCAACACTTTTAGCTAACTCTACCCCAAAACTAGAATTAAAAGGCCAAACTAACCACAAAACGATAAATACTAAGATAATGTTTAAAAAAATTGGCTTATAACACGTCGCTCAACTTCGCTATTTCAACATCTGATTTGTCTCTATTGGCCCGTTTTTCAAGGTGTGGTGAATTATCATTGTTGGTTTTCCTATATCACTTTTTACGACGGAGTTTGTAATATGTTGACTTAAATCTAAAAATCCCAACACTTTTAACTAACTCTACCCCAAAACTAGAATTAAAAGGCCAAACTAACCACAAAACGATCAATTCTAAAATAACGTTTAAAAAATATGCCTTAAAACACATCGCGCAACTTCGCTATATCAAGTTCGTCATCGTCAGGACCGAGATCGAAGTCTGCCTTAACTGGTGTACCTGTAGGATGTAGACTTCGTAGAGATAGGCGTTGTGGATGGTGTTGTTCTCCTCCTCGAAGTCGAAGTGACCAACCCACACGTCGCAAGGCAATCCGCGGGCGTACTTCTGCAGGGGTGACGGAGGAGGAGGAAGGGGTTGGTTAGGTGCATATGGTGTTCGTCGGGTCTTATGTTTTGTTCTGCTCTAGTCTACGTATAAGGATGTCCCCCTGTATTCTCATGTTTTCTTTCATATTCCTTCATATCCTCTCTATTCGCTAATGTAGGAAGGGGTTGGTTAGGTGCATATGGTATTTGTCGGGTCTTGTGTTTTGTTCTGCTCTAGTCAACGTATAAGGATGTTCCCCCTGTATTCCCATGTTTTACCCTTGTATTCCGTCATATCCTCCTCTCTATTCGCTAATGTAGGAAGGGGTTGGTCACGTGTTTGATAATGGGTGGGTGTTATATTTTGCTCTGCTCTGCTCTGCTTATAAGGATGTTCCCCCGGTATTCTCTCATGTTTTTCCCTGTATTTTCACGTTCCTTTGTATTTTCTATTATGGGAAGGGGTTGGTCACGTGTATGGTATTCAGTGGGTGTTGTGCTTTGCTATGTTTTATGTATATGGATGTTCGTTCCCCTTCTATTATCTCATGTTTTCCCTTGTATTCTTATATTTTCCTCTGTATTCTCTATGTTTTGCCCTGAAGTCTATCAAATTTTCTCAAAGAAGTCCCCAAATCCATTATATTCCTCTCAACCCTCTTCAGCAACCCTAAGACATCTCAATCCCTTCTGCTTTCCGTTAATCCTCCTCCTCAGTCTCCTCGTCCCAGGTCTCTCGCTCACCGTGCCGTGGTAGACTAGGTTGGTTCCCTCCAGGCCGAAGAGCAGCAGCGGGTTCTTGATGCTGTGGTGGCCGTCTGGCGTCGTGATGGTGTCGAAGCCGCCCGTCAGCTCCAGCGTGGTGCAGTTACCCAGGCTCTTGTCCACCACGTACTCCACCCCTGATCTGAAGTCCTGTGGCGAGGTAGAGTTTGTTTGGTTCATCGATGCTGTGAATGGTGTTACTACTGCTACTGTTACTGGTGCTACTACTACTACTATTGTTCGTACTACTTCTGCTGGTGCTACTGATGCTACTGCTGTTGTCATCTGCATAGTTGTTGCTTAGATTTACACTTCACTTGTCTAGGAGGAGAAGGAAGGGGGAGGAGAAATAGAAGGAGAAGAAGAAAAAGATGAACTGAGTGAGAGAAAAAAGAAAAGGAGGAAGAGAAAGATAAATTTTAGTGGATGGTCAAGGTCAACGTCATGCAAGAAGCATCATATGGACGCATTTGTTTCGAAATTTGATGAAATTCTATTTTTTTGGAAACAGAGAGAGAGAGAGAGAGAGAGAGAGAGAGAGAGAGAGAGAGAGAGAGAGAGAGAGAGAGAGAGAGAGAGAGAGAGAGAGAGAGAGAGAGAGAGAGAGAGAGAGAGAGAGAGAGAGAGAGAGAGAGAGAGAGAGAGAGAGAGAGAGAGAGAGAGAGAGAGAGAGAGAGAGAGAGAGAGAGAGAGAGAGAGAGAGAGAGAGAGAGAGAGAGAGAGAGAGAGAGAGAGAGAGAGAAGATAAAAGAAGTGTGAGTAAGTAGGGATGTGGAATTCCTTAGCTCCCCCTCACTCAGTCCACCCACCCTAATGACGGCCACCTCCACAAGGCCGGCCGCCTCGTACTCCACCGTGCCGGGGTAGGCGATGGAGTCGTAGCGCGTCAGCTGGTGGGAGAAGTCGTACCAGTTCTGTTGGAAGAGACGGGTGGGGTTAGGCGTCACCTGTGTAGTGAAGGCAGGTGAGGGGGGGAGGGATGTAGGTGGGGTTAAATTAGGTGGAGTGGATGCAAGAGGATTTAGGTTAGGAGGGGTGAAGGTAGATGAGGTTAGATAAGGTGGGGTGGAGGTTGCTGAGATTAGGTAAGGCGGGGTGGAGGTTGATGAGGCTAGGCAAAGTGGGGTGGAGGTTGATGAGGTTAGTTAAAGTGGGAACAAGTGGGGTGGAGGCAGGTGGGGTTAGGTGAGGTGGAGTGAAGGCAGGTAGGGTTAGTTGAGGCCTGCATCGTCACCTCATCCCTCACACGTATCAACCCCATATCCCTCTAACTTTCCCTTCTGTCCCTTCTTGCACACAGCCATAGGGAGGTCGAGGGGTCGTCTTATACCCTACACCTTCTATGCTTGTTGGGGTTGCACGTAGTACCAACCCCGTATCCCTCTAACCCTTCTTTTTTGTCCTTCCTTCCTGCAGCACCAAGGAAGTCGAGGGGTCACCTTACCAGCACTGTTGACGTGTACTCCTGGTTGTGGCTATTCGAGCTGTACCCCGTCACCTCGACCCTCATGGAGAACGCATTGGTCAGGGCTTTGGGTGGATCCTTCCCCGCCGGTAGCCCCTCGCAGTACACGCCGCTGGGGATCTGCAGGTGAGCCAACAGGTAAGCCAAGGCACAGGTGTTCAGGAAGGGGGCGCTGGGGCAGGTGTGGCGGTGAGGAATGCGATCGGAAGCCTTAGAACAGAGGACAGGTGTGTGTGGCGTGATTTAATGGCCGAGTGGCGGGGAGGGAGATGGCCTTAGTGGGTATGATAGGCGTGCGTGGCCGGGGACAGGTGGGAAGAGTGGATGTGGTGGGTGTGGGTGGAAGGGAACAGTTGGTAAGAGTGGGTGTGATGGGTGTAGGTGGAGGGTGACGGGTGCTAAGGGTGAGTCTGATGGGTGTGGGTGGAGGGTGATAGGTGGTAAGAGTGGGTGTGATGGGTGTGGGTGGAGGGGAACAGGTGGTAAGAGTGGGTGTGATGGGTGTGGGTGGAGGGGAACAGGTGGTAAGAGTGGGTGTGATGGGTGTGGGTGGAGGGTGATAGGTGGTAAGGGTGGGTGTGATGGGTGTGGGTGGAGGGTGATAGGTGGTAAGGGTGGGTGTGATGGGTGTGGGTGGAGGGTGATAGGTGGTAAGGGTGGGTGTGATGGGTGTGGGTGGAGGGTGATAGGTGGTAAGGGTGGGTGTGATGGGTGTAGGTGGAGGGTGACGGGTGTTAAGGGTGGGTGTGATGGGTGTAGGTGGAGGGTGACGGGTGTTAAGGGCGGGTGTGATGGGTGTAGGTGGAGGGTGACGGGTGTTAAGGGCGGGTGTGATGGGTGTAGGTGGAGGGTGACGGGTGTGGGCGGTGTGATGGGTGTTGGTGGAGGGTGACGGGTGTTAAGGGCGGGTGTGATGGGTGTAGGTGGAGGGTGACGGGTGTTAAGAGATGGTGTGATGGGTGTAGTTTGAGGGTGACCGGTGTTAAGGGTGTGATGGGTGTGGGTGGAGGGTGACGGTGTTAAGGTGGGTGTGATGGGTGTAGGTGGAGGTGACGGTGTTAAGGGGGGGTGTGATGGGTGTCGGTGGAGGGTGATGGGTGTTAAGGGGGGGTGTGATGGGTGTAGGTGGAGGGTGACGGGTGTTAAGGGCGGGTGTGATGGGTGTAGGTGGAGGGTGACGGGTGTTAAGGGTGGGTGTGATGGGTGTAGGTGGAGGGTGATAGGTGGTAAGGGTGGGTGTGATGGGTGTAGGTGGAGGGTGACGGGGTGTTAGGGCAGGTGTGATGGGTGTAGGTGGAGGGTGACAGGTGTTAAGGTGGGTGTGATGGGTGTAAGTGGAGGTGACAGGTGTTAAGGGTGGGTGTGATGGGTGTAGGTGGAGGGTGACGGGTGTTAAGGGTGGGTGTGATGGGTGTAGGTGGAGGGTGACGGGTGTTAAGGGCGGGTGTGATGGGTGTAGGTGGAGGGTGACGGGTGTTAAGGGTGGGTGTGATGGGTGTAGGTGGAGGGTGACGGGTGTTAAGGGTGGGTGTGATGGGTGTGGGTGGAGGGTGATAGGTGGTAAGGGTGGGTGTGATGGGTGTGGGTGGAGGGTGATAGGTGGTAAGGGTGGGTGTGATGGGTGTGGGTGGAGGGTGATAGGTGGTAAGGGTGGGTGTGATGGGTGTGGGTGGAGGGTGACGGGTGTTAAGGGTGGGTGTGATGGGTGTAGGTGGAGGGTGATAGGTGGTAAGGGTGGGTGTGATGGGTGTAGGTGGAGGGTGACGGGTGTTAAGGGTGGGTGTGATGGGTGTAGGTGGAGGGTGACGGGTGTTAAGGGTGGGTGTGATGGGTGTGGGTGGAGGGTGACGGGTGTTAAGGGTGGGTGTGATGGGTGTGGGTGGAGGGTGACGGGTGTTAAGGGTGGGTGTGATGGGTGTAGGTGGAGGGTGACGGGTGTTAAGGGTGGGTGTGATGGGTGTAGGTGGAGGGTGACGGGTGTTAAGGGTGGGTGTGATGGGTGTAGGTGGAGGGTGACGGGTGTTAAGGGTCATATTCCGAAACATTTCACTCTTGCTCACATATTTGACAAGGCTTTCGTAGTAGTTTTGGGCATTTCCAGGGGTAGTTTTATAACCCTGGTAGTAGTCTGACCCTTCTTCTGTACCATGAGCCTAAAAAAATCACTCATTAGAACCCGACTGATCTCCTTTTCGGCCTGAGGAAGTAGTTGATGGGAGAGGTGGAAGCGTTTGACAGTACCGACCTAAGAGTGGATGTGATGCGTGGGCGTGGAAGGTGTACGGTGCGAAGAGTGGGTGTGATAGTGGAGGATGAGGGTGTAAGGTGAGCTTCGGGAAACGGGATTCATGCATTAAAGGGAACAAGTGTGTCGCGGAACGTGATAGCTGGGCGGCGGAAAAGGTGAGAGGGGCGGTTGGGCGCTGGGGAGATTACGCCAGGTGTGTGTGTGTGGGGGGGGGGGGGGGATGTGTGTGCGGGTGGGGTATGGGTGTGCGTGTGCCAGAGCGTGTATGTATGTAAGATGTGAGTATCAAGACACCTCTCCACCCGAAATTGACCTCTCTTTTGGCCATTCTTTACTTGTCTCTTTTATAGGACCAGCGATTAGCGGTCTTTTTTTTTCTACACTTTCTTTTTGTTGCCCTTGAGCTGCTTCCTTTGCTGTAAAATAAAAAATATATGGGTCAAGGGGAGCTCGGGATTACATTGACAAGGTTATATATATCTTGAAATAGTGGATATCTAATTTATTCCTTACATTCAATTAAAAGAAAACCTGCTTATGATGGAAATCCACGTACAGTAAATGAAGCAGCTCAAGGGAAAAAAAATAAAAATAAAACAAAACAAAAGAACCCGCAGACAGCTCAATGTAAAGTAGGTCATTGTAGCTACTTTGTGACTGATGATTTGGGGCCGCGAGCTATTGTTTGTATTGCTTGTGGCTGAACCGGCCGTGATAGGGAGTCGAGTGGGTATTACAAGGTGTAGCAGGTGTGATGGGAAGGACGTGACGGGCATGAGGTGTGTGGAGTGAAGGGATCTGCGTTAGGGGAGAACTCGACGTGTGTTATACAAGGCTGTGACGGGTATGAGGTGTGTGGGGTCGAGGGATATTCGTCAGGGAAGGGCTTGATATGTGTTATAGAGGGACTTGACGGGTATGAGGTGTGTGGAGTAGAGGGGAGAACTTGACGTGTGTTATAAAAGGACATGACAAGTGTGAGGTGTGTGGGGTCGAGGGATGTTCGTCAGGGAAGGGCTTGACATGTGTTACTATATAGAGGGACTTGACGGGCATGAGGTGTGTGGAGTAGAGGGGAGAACTTGACGTGTGTTATAAAAGGACATGACAAGTGTGAGGTGTGTGGGGTCGAGGGATGTTCGTCAGGGTATATCAGGGGTGTAAACTGAAGGGATTTGCGACAGGGGAGATTTTTTTGTGTTATGGTCTTTTAGAGGGACAAGTATAAGGTGTGTGGAGTGAATGGATTTGCGACAGAGGAGATTTTTTTATGTGTTATGGTCTTTTAGAGGGACAAGTATAAGGTGTGTGGAGTGAATGGATTTGCGACAGAGGAGATTTTTTTGTGTTATGGTCTTATAGAGGGACAAGTATAAGGTGTGTGGAGTGAATGGATTTGCGACAGAGGAGATCTTTTTGTGTTATGGTCTTATAGAGGGACATGTATAAGGTGTGTGGAGTGAATGGATTTGCGACAGAGGAGATCTTTTTGTGTTATGGTCTTATAGAGGGACATGTATAAGGTGTGTGGAGTGAATGGATTTGCGACAGAGGAGATCTTTTTGTGTTATGGTCTTATAGAGGGACATGTATAAGGTGTGTGGAGTGAATGGATTTGCGACAGAGGAGATTTTTTTATGTGTTATGGTCTTTTAGAGGGACAAGTATAAGGTGTGTGAAGTGAATGGATTTGCGACAGAGGAGATTTTTTTTATGTGTTATGGTCTTATAGAGGGACAAGTATAAGGTGTGTGGAGTGAATAGATTTGCGACAGAGGAGATTTTTTTGTGTTATGGTCTTATAGAGGGACAAGAATAAGGTGTGTGGAGTGAAGGGATTTGCGACAGAGGAGATTTTTTTGTGTTATGGTCTTATAGAGGGACAAGTATAAGGTGTGTGGAGTGAATGGATTTGCGACAGAGGAGATCTTTTTGTGTTATGGTCTTATAGAGGGACAAGTATAAGGTGTGTGGAGTGAATGGATTTGCGACAGAGGAGATTTTTTTATGTGTTATGGTCTTTTAGAGGGACAAGTATAAGGTGTGTGGAGTGAATGGATTTGCGACAGGGGAGATTTTTTTATGTGTTATGGTCTTATAGAGGGACAAGTATAAGGTGTGTGGAGTGAATGGATTTTCGTCAGAGGAGGACTCAACGCGTGTTATGCTTTGTATCAAGTAAGCTTGGTGGAAGAAACCCCTACTATGCGGCAGCTGTAGAGTGTATCCTCAACTTTACCCTTGCCTTTGAATGCGAATGCGCGGTAGGTGAGACATAATGGAAAATAAACTATATCAAGGAATGGCAGTTACGTTACGATATTTAAACATGATAAGAATATAAAGGTCAAGAAAATAAAATAGAATAAAGTGTAACAATGAAAACTTTAAACATTTTGCGCAATGGTTGTTATACTGTTTACTACCAAGTGTTTTCTACTCTTTCATTCTCTCCTTTTCCTTTTCTTTTCTTTTGAAGGGGAAAAGAAGGATGGGATAAAACGTTATAAGCACCAACAGCATCCGCTTGAGAATCGGAAACTCGTGTAGGTAATATGAAAGGGGAAATATAAGGAAACACACCCAACACTTAAAGGGCAAACACAGCAGGCCACAGAATTGATATGTACAGGTAAAACTGAAAGGGAAAAAGTATAAGTAAACAAGCACAACACTTCAGCAACAAACATATATAGCAGGCCACAGCAATGATGTCTAGAGAAATCTGAAAGGGGAAAATTACAAAGACACAAACACAGCCGGCCACAGAAGAGGTATTTAGGTAACATGAAAAAGGAAAATTACAAGGAAACAAACGCAACACAGTCAACAAACATAGTAGGCCACAGACAAGCCATTTAGGTAATTTGAAAGGGGAAAAATGGGAGGAAACAAACACAACACTTCAGCAACAAACACATCAAGTCACAGCACCTCATAGGCCCATCTGACGTTCTCCGACCGCGGGTTCTCGTCGAAGAGGCCGAAGCTGTAGACGTAGTCGACGGGGAAAGACTCGTAGGAGCCTTGGAACGGCTTGACGAGGCCATTCATATGCATTCTGATGGGACGCTCCCTCGGGTACCCAGGGCCCTCAGACACGCGTGCAGGATCTGGAGGGAGAGATGAAGAAGGCGTAAGAAGCGATGTAGGAGGAGTTGTAAAAGGGGGAAGAGGA